>NC_092646.1:45983415-46346875 GCF_039555335.1 Amphiura filiformis
TGTGATGAAAAATTAATTCGCAGCTTCAAGCGCCAAGGCATTCATGTATACTTCATCAAAATATCGCCGAGTATCGCGAAGAATTGTTGCCCGCTCTGTGCTTTCATATAGAAACTTCGCTGGCCTACCCCCAAAGTTGAACTAAATCCAACTCTCCGCTGAAGCGAAACCTGCTCCATGAAGGAAATTCCTTCATGGAAGTCGTAAAATTTCAGTTCAAATTACTTGCTGCCTCGCGAAATCGCGGTCGCGAAGTGGAGTATACATCGGACTTTACACAGCATTTAAACAATAAACCAAAAGTGACTCAAGGAAAAGTCTTCATATCATTTTATTTATTGATTTTTTTTCTTTTCAAGCTTTGCCAGGAGACTGAAAAAAATTATGAAATACAGTGTTAGTGCAACACAGAGGCAGTGTGAGTGTGTGACGTCACCATATAACACTGATACTTTAATGTCCACACAGTCCTTCCTCATGGTTGTTAACTCTGTACTCTGGACCGTTCACAAACACCTGATGCAAAAAAAATTAATTGCGAAATTTTTTCAGGCCCCCCCCCCCCCCTTACCATGGAATTTAAATCAGAAAAACTTAACCACCTGCCTGACCACTGATATAGGTGATGGACCAATCTTCTAGAAATAAGATCATCTGAATCTGAAAATTCAAACATTTTGAGTAGTGTGGAAACTGAGAAGCTGAGCAACCAGAAGGGGATCTGAAATTACTTGTAATTGTCTCAGAAGAATCCAGTCTTCTACTAAAATGAACCAGTTTAGTTGGCATTGTCCTGAATTTAAATACATTGTATTGTAGGTTAGATAAAGGCTAATCTGTTGGGGGATAGCCCCACCATCACACTCCAATATGTATTTTTGATGTATCATAAGCCCTGAAGCAGATGGGTTTGGTTTAGGTGGGTCCATTTTGTAACATGCAAGTAATAGTTGTGCTTGTAGCAAGTTTGTTATGTTGCATAGTTAGGTAGCCTACTTTGTAATCCCTTTTTGATCAATAATTTACCCCATCAGTTTCCACAAAATACATTACATCATATCAGTGACCAAGTTGCAAACATACATACATGCATACATTAGGCATTTATATTAACAGACCATTTCATTTAGGCCTAAAAAAAATATTGTTTGATTGTCTTAACGTGACCTACCCTAAAATTAAACGCGACCCTAACTTTTTTTATTTATTTTTTGCCAAAAAAATAAATAAAATTTAAAAAAATAAATAAAAATAAATAAATTTAAACAAAAAGAAGGAAAAAAGTTCCAAAGCCTTTATCAAACAAAATTTACAGCTTAAAAAGTAAAAAAAAAAAAAAAAAAAAAAAAAAAGAATCCCGACCTACCTACCCTAAATTTTTTTTTATGTTACGCCAATCAAACAATTTTTTTTTTATTCCTTAGACCATGGTGCAACACAATATGAAAAATACAATAAACGGTGAAACAAAATACATGCATATAATATAAAAAGTCAGCAGAATGCATGAGAACATTTACAATAACATGATTAATGAGGATAAATTCATGTGATTTCACACATTGCATGTTTTGGATGGGAGCTGTTTGTTCTCATTCTGAAATGCAATTTCATTATGAGATAAGTTGATATCTGAATATGGATTTCAAAATATCATTAAATATACTCCGATTGTCTGCCAAACCTGAATTCCCACAGCTCTTGGTTGTCCTGATCTCATTTTTCTAATAAAACATACTCATCAAGTTTAGCTAAATATTGTGATGTGTGCTGGTATATTTCATTTTATATAGTACTTCCTTCAAGACTCCATTCAGTATTAGCATTTGGCCTATATATAGTATAGGTTTGGTTTTCGTGACGTCACAATATCACACATCTATGGATTCTGCTTTGGGCGCTTTCTTTACGCATGTTACCATATGTAGACGCCAGGCCAAAATATTGAACAAAATCATCAGTACAATAATATCTTGAAGCAATGGTAGCAATTTGCTGTGAGTTTGATACAGATGGCACCAGTTGTACTACACGCTACTTGGATATTGCTGGTGGCTTATTGCCACGCAGGTTGCGACTCTTGCCGCTTGATGTGTGAAGGCGCTTGGCACATATCCTTTGCCTCGTTAGACTCGCCCAATAGTGTGATGATTCAATGTGAAATATAGATATAATATATCCCAGGGATAAAGGATGGAATTGTTGAGTGAAACTGATAATATCTTGCTTGGTAATAAGAATAGTTTGTACTCAACTTGTGAGACAAAATAATAATTTGTTTTTGAAGTTATCAGAAGAAGATAATTAGAAAAGGAGGAGAAGATGGGATAATGGGGATATTGGAAAGGAAGATGTAGAAGTGACACCCGGGGGGTCACTCCCATTGTGGCCTGTACACCATCCGCTATAATCAACTTTTGAAAAGCACCCTAAACAAGGATTTAACCCTTGGCTAAAACGATACCCTAAACATGGATTTTATTCCTTGCATCAAATTTCATACCCTAAATTTCATTTCCGCGTATTAGCAATTGCAACTTTGGTACCCTTTTTTCCAATTTTTCATGTTTTTGACACCCTAAACACGACACGCTGCGTATCGTGCATACCCACCTGAAAAACTACCCTTTTACGCTGCTTTCATTATCGCGGATGGTTTACAGGTCACAATGGGAGTGACCCCCCGGGAAGTGACAGTAGAAGGAAACACCTCTGGGCTCAACTTTTCCTAGATTCATTTTTATGCCTCCACCGTATGCCTCCACCGCGAGGCATACTGTTTTTGCAATGTCCGTCCTTCCGTGCTTCCGTGCTTCCGTCTTTCCGTCCTTCCGTCCGGATGCGATATCTCGGGCATGGATGGGCGGATTGACTTCAGATTTTCAGGATAGGTGGGTCATGGTCAAAAACTCTGGCTACTTTTTTTTGGGTGAGGTTCAAGGTCATATACTGAGGTAAAAGGTCATTTGAGGTCAGAGGGCCCATTTTCCTTATTTACCTCTTTTCTCTGAGACTGGGGGTCGCACGTTCCTCAAACTTAGTGGGTGGGTGCATCTTGACCCCAGACAGAACAAGTTTATATTGGTTAGTGGGTCAAGGTCTCCTGAGGTCATGCAGAGGTCATCTGAGGTCAAATTAGCAAAAATAGTCATATGGCCATGAAACTTGGTAGGTACAGTCAACATTTAGAGCCAAATTTGTGGAAGGTCATTTTGGGGTCATCTGGGGTCATCTGAGGTCAAATTAGTAAAAACTGTCGTATGGGCATGAAACTTGGTGGGTACAGTCAACATTCAGAGCCTAACTTTTTGAAGGTCATTTTGGGGTCATCCAGGGTCACTCAGGGGTCATCTGAGGTCAAATGAGTAAAATCTGTTGTATGGGCATGAAATTTGGTGGGTACAGTCAATATTCAGAGCCAAATTTTTGGAAGGTCATTTCGGGGTCATCTGAGGTCATCCAGGGGTCATCTGAGGTCAAATTAGTAAAACTGTTGTATGGGTATGAAACTTGGTGGGTACAGTCAACATTTAGAACCAATTTTTGGAAGGTCATTTTGGGGTCACCAGGGGTCATCTGAGGTCAAATTAGTAAAAACTATCGTATGGGCATGAAACTTGGTGGGTACAGTTAACATTTAGAGCCAAATTTTTGGAAGGTCATTTTGGGGTCACCAGGGGTCATCTGAGGTCAAATTAGTATAATTAGTATATGGGCATGAAACTTGGTGGGTACAGTCAACATTTAGAGCCAAATTTTTTGGGCGGTCATTTTGGGGTCACCCAGGAGTCATTGAAAGGTTGTTTTGGGGTCATCCAGGTGTCATCTAAGGTCAAATTCAGTCTTCTCCTTTAGGCTTTTAAAGCTTTGTATCAACTTGTGAATTCCACATCACTCCCTTTGGTGGAGGCATCACGGTCGACGCTGTGCGTCGAAAACCGCGACATCCGAGAACCGCGGTCCATCTAGTTGTAATCATTATTGGACTTGTCTCGTTTTTAAAATGATATCTCACAAATTACTGTGGCTTATTTGAATTTTCTGATGGATTCTTTTCCTCAAAGACCTCCATTTTGAGGTGATTTGGGACAAAAATATATATCTTCGTATCTTCTTTTCCTCCCACATACACTTTCAGTACATATTATTAGATTTATAAAGTTTACTTTGAGGACTATTCGCCTTCAAATTTGTATTATATCGAAAATGTCAAAAAATCAAAATAAGTTGATATCAAAAGGACATTCCTCATATTCAGAATGTAATTTGGTGTGTCTGATGTGCTCTCAGGCCCCACAAAAATGTGGGTGATCAAAACCTAAAAGAGACTTCTTGTTTTGTGATGAAATTGAAGGAAATCTTGGGTGTATATTTTACTTGACTTTGGGCTCCTACATGTATGTATTGTACAGCAAAACATATGTAGACAATTACTTGATATTTTGGATTTTGTTGAATGTATTTCATTATCAGCGTTCGAAATAGGGCCGGTCAGCTGCCAATTGGCCTGTAACTTTTTGGCCTGGCCGGTAACTTTTCTGACTGGCATCTAGTTGCCGGCCCGGCTGGCCGGTAACTTTTTAAGGTCAAGCCTGCGTTGGCCTATAACTTTTTGAGGCATATTTCGAACACTGTTCATTATAATGTTAACCACTTTTACCAGTTTTGAATCAGCCTGTCAGATCTTGATCTATCATTCCCCCATAGTAATGTGATGAGATGAAAAGGCAAGGGGCACAGGAAAGTAATTGTATCCATCAACACAGCCTGGGGCTGTTTGATCTTGATATCTATCTGCATCCCTCCATGGGAAGGTGAAGGGGCAGCTTGTTTCCATTGACCCCAATAGTTAAGTTTCTTTAATGATAAATCTCCTACTGCTCCCCTCATAACTTGTTTATGGTTGACCCCTACATCTCAGGCTGGGGTTACTTCCTAGGTCAGATTGTCTGGAGGCAAATCTAGGTCTGAATAGAGGAGATTAGGGATGAACATGATGAGGTATTGGTAGGTTTTTGGTTCCCACACTCTATTGGGCTATTCCATTTAAAATCCACACACCCCATGTGGAAGATTTTGGAAATATCTGCCATAGGGGGAGTATGTTTTTCAACTGTAATTGGTCAGGATTAATCTTTTTGAAACCCATACTCCCCCTGTATTATGGAGTTACCTATATCTTCTACAACTGGAGTGAGTATTTCAAATGGAAGTTACCAAATTGTCCATTCTATTCAAAATTCATACTCCCTCTGTACTAAGACTTTAGCTAAATCTTCCACAGGGGTAGTGTGGATTTTAAATGGCATAACCCATTTTGCATAGCACCACAGGAGTAGTATGAAGGTATAGGGTAGTTTTAGTTAAAGCCACAGTATTAGTTGATTTGACTATATACCTGGATGTATCACATGTGTGAAATGATGATTTCTAATTTTGTTAAATTGTAAAAGAGTGAGAAGCAAAGAAGTAAAAAGTAAGAAAATTTTATTTGAAATGTTGTTGTTGTTATTGTTGTTGTTGTTGTTGTAGTTGTTGAAATGATGAACTTTCTGACATAATTGGTGGAGCATCATGAAGTGTACCAGTTATGGCAACATTATGTTATTTTCGCTGGTCTGTTAAACCCTTTGCACCCACCCAGCACCCCTAGGCGGGGGTATGCTCAGTGTTGGTCAAGGGAGGCAACAATGACAAATCTCCCAGTGGGTTTTGGTCCAATGTGTTCAGTCACAGTAAATGTACTGGGTAATAATTTCAGCCTTTATATCATGACGATATAAATTGTCCTGAAAATTGAATTGTGGTTTTATTAAGGAAGGGGTATGAACGTTTGGACAGTATTTATTGTGGGACATTAGAGCACATCAGACATATCGAATTGCATTCTGAATACAAAGAATGTCTTTCTGATATCAAATAATTTTGATTTTTTGAAATTCGCAATGTACTACACATTTTTTTTTTTGGGAAAAAAATCCATATCTTCAATATAAAAGGTCAACATTTTCAATTGATCATCGGCTTTTCCTCCCAGCTACATACACTTTAGGAATATATCATTAGATTCATAAAATTTATTTCGAGGACTGTTATATATCAAAAATGTTAGTAATTTGTCATTAAATTTGTATTATATCGTGAATTTCAAAAAATGAAAATTATTTGATATCCGAAAGACATGCTTCGTATTCAGAATGCAATTCGATACATCTGAGGTGCTCTCATGTCCCACAAAAAATACTGTCGAAACGCCATAAACGCTCATTCTAGATCCCTTAAAAGGTTGGAAATAAGCTGGGCCCTATAGACCACTTTACATTATTGTTTATCAACAAAGGCGAGGGATTGGTCTGTCGATATGCCGAACGAACCGCTATACACTGTTCAATGGCTTTCTTGTAGTATGAAATGTGGTGGGAGATCTAAAATACACATGCCCTGAGCCAGGGATCGATACAAAGGGATGGGCATCCTAGTATTACGTAACAAACCGGAAGATGTAGTTTAAGTCTAGACAATAGGCGGATTAGCGGCCATTTTGTCTTCGACATGATTTTATTCACGTGTCCTTATACTTTAAAACACAAATATATAAGTTAACATGTTTACAATATTAAAATTATATTTTGAATAATCAATTATATTCTGTAGTAAATCGATCAAATGACGGTGATTGTTTAGGTATTATATGCTTGATAAAATTAAACTGTCTGACCAGCTAGTATTCTCCTCCGCCGTCAGTGTGATTCCAGACATTCCACGTACCATGTTGAGAAGGTGGAGGAGACTAAAGCTGTATTAACAAACACGCATGCGTTAAAAATGATGTAGTTTAAGTCGAACAATAGAGTGACGTAGTTTCCGGCATTGTTCCTATGCACTTTCACCCTCCTGCCTGAGCAGACTACGATGCGCACGCACACTGCAGGGCAAAGAACAATGGAAAGTACCATAATGCGTGCGCGTACTGCCGGGCAATGACGTCACATGTCAAGTGGTCTATACTTTTTGGTTGATTTCTATCTGGTCTAGCCTGCCCAATATACAGCTGCAGCCTGTTGCTGCAACCAGAGCACCGTGTCACATTTAAGGGACTAGATAAAATTCCTTTAAAAAAGGAATGGGGCGCCCAATGGAGCTTTGATGAATGTGCTGCAATGTAACCGTTTGGATACTTTTTTTCTTTAAAACAATAATGTAATATTAGCATAGAAAGCAGAGAAAGATTTGGAAATGTAAAGCATATTTATTGCAGTGGGAGAGGTGTAAAATCGTTTGCATGGGATCTAAGAGGATTGGTTTCAAATAAAAAGGAATAAAGCTCTGCAGGTTACCATTTTGGTTACTACTGGTAGGAAATGGTAGATCATGTAGGGGGTGGTTGTTGGAGCAAAATTATTTTATTCAGAATATACATGTAGGTCTACATATTTAATTCTTATGGATTGTTGTAAAACAGGTTTTATTTCTTATGATTGGCTGCATCAGGTTACCATTTGTTAGGAAATGGTTTATGATGGGGGGTAATTGTTGGAGCAGAAGAAATCCTTCTTTTTCTGCATTCCCTGTTGTTTTGCATTTCACCACAAGAGCATTGGTATCTGAGATTTGAGCAGAGTGGTGGCACTGTTTCAATTACGGTTTAGCGGAGCAGGTATGCTTACAGGTGCAAACTTGGCCTCTTTTTGTTACTGGTTACAACAATTATGCTTGCTCAGAAGAGTTGCAAATCATGTTTAGATAGGCTGGTTCACTAACTTGTTAAGCTGCACTTTTAAGCTTATTTAGAAACTACCAAGGGAAAATTCCTCAGCTCAAATAGACCATATTACATTCATAAGTAGCAAAAATAGCAAAACCTGCAGTTCTGTAAACTGGGATTATAAAGCTGTTCTTGTAAACATGATAAATGACTTCACTTTTTTGTAGCCAATGTGAGGCTATAATCTAATACTGTAGAAATAGGTTAAATTGTATACATCTAGTGTCCTAATTTTCAACAAAAAAATCCCAATAATTGAATTGCATGGGAACCTGGGAGCAATGTATTGTATAGGCATGGGACTGAAATGAATTGAAATATCACCAATGTAAATTCAAACCCATTGAGTTAGAGAAATAACCATTTCCCCCAAGCTGTTCAGATGGAATATCTATCATTATAATTATATGATCTGTTATTCACAATCATGTCAGTCATTGAAAAGTAATTAATACCAATTATTTAATAACAACCTGTTATTGAATTGATGATATCATCATAATGGTGTCCTTATCTACCTGTCCTATCTGATAATCATTATTATCAGTTATTATACCACACGAATTGGACTTGATCTTCAAGTACAACCAAACACCTTCGTCAAAGTGATGTTGTACAACAAGTCATTTTCATGCCATCATTGCTTATTAGCAATTTGGGTTACAATAGCCGTGTTCAGACGGGCTTAGGGGTAAGTTCATGTTAAGCTAACACGAAGCTACCTCTGAGGTGGCTTCGTGTTAGCGCCCGTCTGAACAAGTATCGTGTTAACTACCTCGAAGCTTAACACGGAAGATTTACCACAGAGAAATCTCTGTGGTAGCACGCTAACACGAAGCGATCGTTCCGTGTTAGCGGCCGTATGAAAAGCTTTGACCTTATGGATACAACACTTACAATTTCGCAGTATTTTAAATTTCTTTAGCAATAAATTCACAATAATTTATCTCCGTTTCTAGAGAATGAACATGATGAAAGAAGCACCACAAAAACGAAAAAAAAAAAAAAAAGAAAAACAACAAAAAAAACAACAAAAAAAAGAAACTGAGTGGAGAAGAAAATAACAGCTAAAAATACGTGTATAGGACATAATTGCCCTGAAACTAAGAGACATCGGCTTCCACAGTGTGCTTGCAGTAGCAAACGCTCCTATAACTTCCAGGAAATTCCTATATTTACCACGAAGCAAAGACCGAGCCGTGCAGTTAACACGGAGTACTTAGAGTTAAAGACCACGAGGAAGGACCGTGTGGACAAGTATCCGTGTTAAGTCATGACCTTGCACTACCTCCGTGTTACGGTAACACGGAGGTAAGCTCCCGTGTGATCATGCCTATAGTGTTTGTGGCAATTATTTTCCATCAATTTGATTGGCATTTTTGATTAGATTGGTTTGTGTTTGACAACCCCAGATAACCCAACAAGTCTCTTGTGAAGCTTATTTCCATTGGGTCCATTTGAACACAGAATATGTATTGATGGTAATTTAATTTCATAAATCAGAGTCTCTTTTGCAAAATTGATCACCAAATTCCTCATGAAAATATGCAGCGTTGTAAAGAAAACAGTAGTGTAGCCACTATGAAAGAAAAAAGTGACCAAAAAAAAAAAAATGAAAGAGAAAAATCTGGAGGGCACAGGTAAAGAAAAGGGCAAGGAGCACCTTTTCCACTAAAATTCACCCCGATCATGGGCCAAAATAGTGAAAAGTCAAAATATTTTGTGCGCTTGTGCATGTACATTGCCACAAAGCCCTTTTCTTCATGATGATGGACAAAAAATAGTGTAAAATACAATTTTTTGCGCGCAACATTGTCTGAAGAAAGCCTTTTGGAAGCTCAAGAAATGTAGTCTCTAAAAACTTGAAAGCTTGAAAATTACCTAATATGGGCACATATGGGTATACAATACATGTACATGTAATGGCAGTCTTTTTTTGGTCATTGGAGAGTGGGTTGTGTGCATGTAAGACACAATGTAGCGTAGATTGGAGCTTCATATTCAACACTACTGTTTTCTTTATGTTATTTTGTTTTTTCAAATTTCTCTTATGATTAAAATACCCAATGATTATTTTATTGACATAATCCTTTACTTTTAACTATTCCAATATAAATGTAATTTTTCAAGCTTTGGCTGAATCACTGACTGACCCTTTATGCAATGTGCTATTAAGTATTATTAATATTATGCAGAGTCGGCAAAGCTCTTTGTAAGATATGGGCCATTGAATTGATTTCAAAAAACAATAATACAAATCAAGGATTTTTCAGTACATTTGTTAGTCTTTTATTTCAAAAAATAGGAAAAAAGAAAAAGATAATGTACTATTTGACTGAACAGGAGTTATGTATTCCAGTAATTTCAGTAATTTGGAATTATGGGAACAATGGCGCCAAATGCCAGGTTATAATAATATTGGATCATTTATTGCAGCATTTATTTTACTGCATTGACATTTTTTTTAATATTTTTAAAAAAAGCAAAGAATGAATGACAAATTATTTTCTTGTTGTTTTTGAAATCAATAAATCCAATAAATTTGTTCTATAATTTTAGCTGAACACATAATTGTCATATCTAACCTACTCTGTACTAATATGACATGTGATTTGAGGCAGTAAGTTACCAATGCATCCCGACTGCCACATTTTGGAAAATTTGCATCAGGCCAAAAAAAAAATTTGTTGTGTTGCCCTCAATCGCCCGACCCTAAATCCTGGAAAATCAGGGTCGCAATTATTTTTTTATTTTTTTTTTTTGAATGATGATTTTTACAGATTTGTTCAAAAAATCAAAGTTTTTCACTTTAAATTAATATTTTATTGAGAGACTAGTCTTTAATTGATGTCTAACAGGTATCCAGAAGTCAAAATTGACAAATGTCTCCTAACTGAAGAAGTACTAGAGGCAAATGGTGGTCATAGACCACAAACCTAGCTGGGGCATGTTGGTGTTGTGGAGGTATCTGACCCCTGCAAAATGTTCCAAAAATGTTCCCCTGTCATGAGGTTTGTTGTCACTGAGTTTTGAGTCCTGTACTCCTCACAGATGTCCAGAAAATGCAATTCTAAGATTTGACCCAGATGACCTTTGACCAGACCCCTGCAAGATGTTCCATAATTCACCCCTGGTCATGAGTTGTCACCGAGTTTGAGCCCTGTACCTCTTACAGATGTCCAGATAACGCAATTCTAAGATTTGGCCCCAGAACTTAGTGATGTCTTTTGAGCTGACCCGTGCAAAATGTTCCAATATGTTCCCCAGGTCAATTGCAAATCCACAGTAGGGTTGCAAATATACCATATGTCACTCGGAGTGCGACAATTTGTACAGATAAATTTATCACAGGTATTTTTTTAATTAATTTGACCATTCGTCTGCATATTACCAAATATAACCTATTTTGGGCTACCGTTTTTCCGCGAAGGTCATTTAATGTCGACAAATTGTTCACAAATCCACAGTAGGGTTGCAAATATACCATATGTCACTCGTAGTACGACAATTTGTACAGATAAATTTATCACAGGTATTTTTCTATTAATTTGGCCATTCGTCTGCATATTACCAAAAATAACACAGACTCAGTACACCGGTCGATCTTACCGTTTCCGATGTTGATTAAGATACTTCTTCTTGCATCGATCCCGAGATGCGGAAAAACCAATAGTCATTTTGTCCCACATAAATGAATAAATAACAAAACCCCCGATCCCCGGTGGACTCACCCAAAAGATGACGCCACACCATATGATCGCCTTTATCCTCCTTGGTCTCCGACTGACACAGACGTGCCTATCGATTGTTCATAGCACTGTGTATCAATTTCTCGACCAAGGCGAGATATACGGTTGTAGTTTCACACCTTAGGTAAAACCAAACCGGTATTGTTCGGCTGAGGATAGTTTTGACGGCATTTTCTGGCGGAAAAGTGACAAAAAACGATCCAAAACTTAGCTACATATCGTGCCTCCGCTTGTATACGGGACACACGAGCAATTCAACCTGGCCGCTCGTTGACGCCATTCATTTTGTTTCCCACGTAAAACAACCATTGCAGCCTGTAAGTTACAATAGATGTTTGTACATACACATTGTATTTCATGTACGGTAGGTTATTGTTGCTATGTTAGGGTGATTACTCTATCGTTATGTCTTCATTACCGTCCAATAAAGACGAGTTAATCAGATATTCATACGGTGGGGATTGGTAGGGACCCGTCTGACATTTAGTAATAAAGTTAGCCAGTCCTTACTTTACCACTAACGTTAGCGACCAGCCTCCGTGCTCAGGTTTGCTTACTGGGCTTGAGTCGCGTGTTGGGGGGTAGTGCCCCCTCCCTTTTCTCCTCGCTTCGCCTCGGCCCTGTCGGGCTTGCCCTTCCCTGGTGACGGAGCGGGACCCACACCCGCTCTGTTTCACCCACAGGGAGTGCTCACGATCTTCTAGATGTCTTTCTTTTGCTTAGGACTCTCCGAGTTCCAGCTTGACGATTGGGATAGGCTCCGTCATCGCCATAAGACGAAGAAGAAATCTACCAAGGGCACTGGTAAGGTCGACACGGTGGATTCTGCTGTGACAGCCCCTATGGGTCATGGCAGGTCTGCTTAAGGGGCTCCGTCCCCGGACAAGCAGGCGGTTCCGTCGGGGACTGCTAGCGCGTCCAAGGCTCAGCAGCCAGCGAAAGCACTGACTATACGTCGGAGCAAAGTAGCAGGCAGCAGAGCGGTAACCACCAGCGAAAACCCTAGCGGGTTTTGCAGCAGGAGGATACCAGTCGACACGGTAGATTCTGCTGTGACAGCCCCTATGGGTCATGGCAGGTCTGCTTAAGGGGCTCCGGTCCCCGGACAAGCAGGCGGTTCCTTCGAGGACTGCTAAGCGCGTCCAAAGGCTCAGCAGCCAGCGAAAAGCACTGACTATACGTCGGAGCAAAGTAGCAGGCAGCAGAGCGGTAACCACCAGCGAAAACCCTAGCGGGTTTTGTAGCAGGAGGATACCAGTCCTCTAGCGAAAATCTTCACGGGTTTTTAGCAGGAGGACACCCGCCTGTTGCAGGCATATCTACGGGCTCAAACAGCCACAGTAGTAGCCAGCGACGGGCAGCATGCAAGGGGACCCCGGGCTTGCCTGGGTTGAACCCTAGCATGCATGGGTTCAGCAGAGACGATACCGCGGCTAACGCTGTGGGTGTAGTCTTAGCAGAACCAACTGGGGTTGTCACACGGCAGCGCTCCATGGCGGGACCGCCGAGTGATACCCTGGGCCCTAGAATAGCTGCTGGCTGTCCACAGGGACTGGCTGGCGATTATTCAGGGGTTGGGCTCGCAGTCTCTCACGGGACAGCGACCCAGGTGCATTCGTGGCAGCTACAAAGACGAGCTACGGCTTGACTTCAGTGGTAGCCGCTATGCACCCGCCCATAGCTGCCGTGAGTGGTCCGCCACACACAGCGACCTTTGGGCGGCTCTAGAGGGTACAGTAAGTAGCTTGAACAGCCTAGCTGATCAACAACCCACTTATGTCCTCGAGAGCCAGCGGAGCGTGGGTGATCCATTACCGTCAATGGGTCAATTACCCTCTCTTGATCGATCACTGTCAAATCAACAGGGCATAGCTCCATTGATTGACGCTGCCTATTCAGGTGGCGAGGTGATTGATCGGGGGTATGCACGCTCAGCTACCCGTCGTACTAGGCAAGCTCCCTCTAGCCAAGGGACAGCCGGTATAGCGGGGTACCCATACACACGGCTTGATCCCCTTGCGGGGCACGCAGTGAGGCATGGGTACAGTGGTACACAGCCGGAGCCCTCACGGGCACCTACGCTGGAACCACGCATACAGCGGTACACAACCGGGAACCCTCACGGGTACCCATGCTAGTACCAGCGCCGGTACCACGCCAGCACACAGCTTGATCCCCAAACAGGGAACGCAGTGTGGCGAGGGTACAGCGGTCCACAGTTGGGAACCCTCACGGGTACCCACGCTGATACCGCACCGGTACCGCAGCACTCGCCTTTAGTCGCCACAGTCTCTGTGGCAACAGGGGGGAGGCGGTGCTGGTACTGCAGTACCATGGGGTTACCCTGGTGGCGGATCCTTTCAGGGTCAGCTGCCGGCTGGGTATGCCCCGTGGTACCCGCCGCAGGGTGTTTCTTCCACGGCCTAGCACCGTGGCAAGCGTCGCCTAGCGACTGCTACGCAGTACCAACATCAGCTGTTGACCAGGCCAGCCGGCATGGGGCTAACCCAGATCTTGATCAGGGTAGGCCCGTGCTGCTAGCGCTAGGACGACGGCTGCGAGAGCATGCGGACCCAGTGGTGCCATGGCGGATACCTCAGGGTCTTGCGGGAGTACTCCCTCTTCTGCTGGCAGGTAGTCGGCGAGCCACACAGTGGTTATGCCTTCTTACCCGCTTTCAGATGCCCGTCCTCAGTTACCCTCATCATCGGAGCATGATACGGATACTGTGGGCGAGGGAAAGGAGTCGGAAGCTGAGTCCGGTAGTGACATCACTACAATCTCCTTCCCCCCGCTGCCCCGCGAGGGGAGCAACAGCACTGATCTTCCTCCGGACACCCCCTAAGGGGGAGTCCATGGAGGAGGACCAGGGATCCTTTCAGTAGGATGCTCAGCTGCTGCTTCCTCACAGGGGACGCCTGCACTCTCATTCCCGGCAAACCTCACGGGTAGATATCGTGGGGCTGTCGAGCTCAGTAGAGCTATGACGCCGCTGCTTGCACGCTTCTCTGCGGTAACGCGGGAGGACCACGGACCTACCTGAGGGGATCCGAGAGGGACCAGATGTCGCAAGCGTATCACGCTCAGACAACATCTGAGCTCTTCCGCGAGGTGAGCCTATTAGCGGTGCTAACAGCTAGCCTCAACGAGAGCTCCATGGGCCTAGCCCATAGGGTGTCCACTCAGCGCCGGGAGGGGCCTGCCACTCCAATCGCTCAACGCGATGGAAAGGCAGGGTCCTTTTTCTCTTTGGATGCTTCTGCGCCACGGTGGAGGACCGTGCAAAGAAGCTACCAACGGAGCACTCTGAAGAGGTCGGAAACTGCCCTTACCATGGGTAGGAGCTCCGACTTCAGCAGGCCGTGCACCACCAACAGTACCTGAGCCCACTACCTCTGCAGCACCCATTTCTGGGAGGCGCAAGGGTAGCACAGGAACAGCTGGCAAGCCCGAAGAAGAGCAAGCGCTCTTCCAAGGGAAGCTAGGCAGAGCATTCCTGGGGGCTCAGCGGTTTTTCCACAGGGGATCTCCCAGTGGGCGACCGCTTATGGCTTTCACCCAGAGGTGGGAAACCATCTCTTTGAGCGCCTGGGTATGGTCAGTGGTGAGTGGGGGTTACAGACTGGCAACCCAGTCTCCCCACATTCGCCTGCACATTTCAGAGGTCCACAGTAGTGCCGTCAGACGGCCCCCAGCGCCGGGCACTACTGACAGGGATCACACAGCTTCTCACGGCGGGCGATTGTCCCGTCTACCCCCGTTCTCTACGGGTGATCTTGGAGCCATTGGCTCCAAGGAAGACCGGCGACGGGAGCCCCATCCGGAACCGCAGGCTGTTGAACACGTTCTTCAGGCCCCAGAGGTTCAGAATGGGGACTCTCGCCTCGGTGCTAGCCTGCCCCATCAGGGGCATGGGAACAGCATCGCTAGATCTCTCGGACGCCTATCTGCATATGCCAATCGCCTCTCAAGATCGGAGGCATCTGCGCTTCTAGGTACAGGATCAAAATTACCAGTTTTGATACCGCCATCCGCCTGTCCATCTCTCCCAGGGTGTTTAACACTCTTGGTCAGAGCGGTGGCAGCGTACCTGAAGCACAGGGTGTCAACATCAGTTGCTACCTGGACGTTTGGCTCATATACGGACGCACTCCACTGAAGACTACGGGTCTCATGGGGTTGATAGTCCGTGGGGTGCGGGACCCTGGATTTTTGATCAGCTCAAAAAGTCCAGCGTGGTCCCGACGCAGACACCACTATTTGTAGGGGCCCAGATCACCCTCACGGAGGGGTTCGCGGTGCTCTCACCCGAGCGGGTGATTTAACATGGTGCGTGTGCCTGACTCTTGGCCGAGTCTCGGGCAAAACCCGCTGTGGCATGGATGAAGGTGGTAGGCCTAATGGCCAGTATGGTAGACCTCGTACTGTACTGCCGCTTTCTCGTTAGGGCTTACCCAACTACACCTTCTAGCCTGCTTGCAGGCCCAGTCGTCACCAATATCCTCGCGGTTCCGTTGTCGGAGATCGCGCGAGAGAACTCTGGTGGTGGACCCATCAGCCCAATTTGACCCAGGGTGTCAGGTTTCCTGCACCCCGGTATGTCACGTAGTGACGCGACCATAGCGCCAAAAGCGGGGCTGGGGGTCCACATCCACGGAGACTCCGTCTCGGGCCTATGGGGCCATAGAGACAGAGTTTCACATCAACCTCCTCGCTTACGAGGAGGTGATCGTGGAATCACATACCGTTGTCCTGACGGATAACACAACCGTGGTAGCCTACCCCAACAGACAAGGGGACTCCGGGCCACCACGATTGAGCCTGCATGCACGACACCTGATAGGGTGGTGCAAGTTCAGGCAGATTACGATGAGAGCGATACACATCGCGGGCGTCACCAGCATCCTCGCGCACAATCTGTCACGAGGAAGGGTGTCGGGACCAGCAGAATGGTCCCTTGCTCCGCAGGTCGCTCAGACGATCTTCAAGGGGATGTACCACCCCTCGAAAGATCTGTTCGCATCTCATCGCAATCATCCACTGCCGGTGTACTGCTCAAGGGTCGCGGACCCCCAAGCATTCACCGTGGACGCTCTGTCCATAGACTGGGGAGGGATGGCAGCTTATGCAGTCCCTCCGATCTCACTACTCATGAGGGTGGTGGCCAAGATCGGGTGGGAAGACTGCATTGTCATTCTGCTAGCGGCAAGGCCGCTGGCATTCCCAGTACCAGATCTACTCCGGATGCCCGGAGCGGAGGTACCAGTCTATCACTAGAGCACCTGCAGTTAGCTGCATGGCCCTTACCAGGGAACACGCAGCGGAGGGATACTTTTCATCAGAAGCTGTTTTTCTCATCGCCGGGCTAGACGGAAGTCTACCCTCCGTCACGTATAGCCAGAGTCTGGCTCCATACTACGCTTGGTGCAATGAGACAAATAGCTCTCCCGCTAGAGCCTCTGTGCTGCTAGTTCCGGAGTTTCTGACAGAAAAGTTCCAAGCAAGACTTCAGCGGGCCACTGGGGCCAGCTATAAGTCAGCTGTCCTCTCCATTCACCGAGGTTTCGAGACGGGTCGACTATCATAGCCGATGGTTACCTTATTAGTCTACGCCTCGACTGTATGTTCAACGAGTGTCTACCAAAAAGGAAAGTGATCCTCCTAAGGGATCCCAACACAGTCTTAGATTACTTTAAGGGTCACCCTTTTGACCTTCCGTCAAAAGCGACGCTTAAATACGTAACTCTCAAGATGGCGTTCCGGTTTGGCGTTGGCGTCGGGACGGCGGTGCTGAGGTGCACACGGACTCGAGGTTAGCGTCCGTGTTCACAAACACTGGAGCGACACTGTTTCGGCGCTCTGTTCTCGTGACTCTGAACGGGCGCGGTGCATACCGACATTCGCCCCTCTCCAATCCCCAGGGTTGGGCAAGGTTCGCTGAAGCCAAAGATAGGCTGGGGTGTCCGATAAGGCGCTGCAGCACTATGTCTTCCTAACACAAGCCTTGCGAGGGACTCACGACCGCATTCATCACCCTTACAGAGCCTTTCGGTCCAGCCGCTGTCGCAATGGCTGGTCCAGGTGTTGGTGGGGTCCGGGGATCGCGAAGGTTTCGCGTCCCACGACCCACTCGACACGAGCTATCTCATCATCTTGGGTATACCGCTCGGTTGTCCCTTGAGGAGATCTAGGGCGGTGTCCCGGAAGCCACCTTCGCCTCTTCTCTACGATACTTCCGCTTACGTTAGTAATCAGAGACGGGCGGGAGGTTTACCGGGACATTGTTCGGGCGATCATAATACGGTGGTGTACGGGTACCAGGTTTTCAGACTATACAGAATACTCACCATGGTAAGAACCAGTGTCGCTATTCTTAACCACCAAACTTATTAAGTAAGGAGGTTTATGTCTGTGATCGCGTGATCTTTTTTGTTTCCCGACCGTTGGGGGAAAATATTTTCTGACCTCGCGAAAACCATCGTTACCCGCTCCCGATCCCTGATCAGATGCTGACCAATCTTGTACCTCCATCCGTCGGTTACTTGCTAGATCGATCTTTCAGATGTTGATGCAAGAAGTATCTTAATCAACATCGGAAGCGGTAAGATCGACCGGTGTACTGAGTCTAGTCCCAAACAGAAATGTTTGGTAGACTCATAACCGGTGCGATCTTACCTTTCCGATGTTGATTATCCCGACCCCGCCACCCCCTACAAGTTTGGTCCGGTAGGGGATCCCAAGTCGGATAAGGGATTTATCATATGGTGTGACGTCACCTTTTGGGTGAGTCCACCGGGGATCGGGGTTTTTGTTATTTATTCATTTATGTGGGACAAAATGACTATTGGTTTTTCCGCATCTCGGGATCGATGCAAGAAGAAGTATCTTAATCAACATCGGAAAGGTAAGATCGCACCGGTTATGAGTCTACCAAACATTTCTGTTTGGGACTATTTTGGGCCACCGTTTCTACGCGAACATCATTATGTCGACAAATTGTTCGCAAATCCACCACAGGGTTGCAAATATACCATACGTCACTCAGAGTGCGACAATGTGTACAGATAAATTTATCACAGGTATTTTTCTATTAATTTGACCATTCGTCTGCATATTACCAAATATAACCCATTTTGGGCTACCGTTTCTCCGGGAAGGTCATTTATGTCGACAAATTGTTCGCAAATCCACGGTTACTTTTAAGGATATTAATACATGGCATAAAATGTGACAATTTATCAAAATAATTTTATAATGAACGCTTTTATGGATATTTGCCAATACAATATACCGTACATCTGACATGTACATGGTATATTAGGTATGCTAGGTGAATTCAAATTTGCCATCAAACTGCATCATTTTATATATCAAATTAAAGCTCTTGAGCAGGGGTAGCGTTTTAAGGGGACTTGGGGTCCAGGACTCCTTGATTTGGCAGGTCCCGTGATTTGGACCCCTTAATTTTGTACGTCTGTGTAGAATTAGATGCCTGGACCCCTTTATTTGCCAATTTGGACCCCTGGACTCAGCAGGTCACCGCTAACCCTGCTCTTGAGTAAACAAAGCCAAAACTGAAAACCTTTTTTTCATAGCACTTTCCGTAGCAAAGTTACATCTTGTCAAAGATTGACTTTCATCAAAAAGATTCAGCTAGCAAAATTCCCCAAAACGGCATTTCGGGGTGTTTCTAGATCTTAGTCTCATTATGATAGCAGCTTTTTTTTTAATGGAACTGCTATCAAAATCCTCTAAAATTCCTTGTGCGATTGTCTTATCACCATAAAAAATCATATATTTGGGTCAAGTGAAGTATAAAAAACATATTTTTGTAGGTTTCCTTCTTCGGCCAGTTGTTTTAAATTTCATGGGGCAGCTTTAATTAGCATGAGGCCACATTGATATGTAAATAGCGTATTGTTATTTAAATTTGTGCCCAGACGTATTGAGGGCGACAGTCATGTTACCCAGACGGAGAATGGCTGCATATGCCAGGCATGTCAATTTGCTGAGTGAAGGCTGATAATCACCTTTCTGTATAGGTAATAAGCTAGTATATTTCGTGTACCAGTTGGTTATAACAAAAAATTAGTATCATATTAAATATATTAAATGTATAAACTTTGAAATTTACATGAATTTGAAAAGCAGAGCTTCGAAATCTAGCTAAGTCAGGTGATGTGAAATTCTGCTGTGTGACCCCCTCTGCGTGGTAGAATTATATTCATAAAACATTGAATTTAACAGATATCATGGGCAAACCACGATTTATCAGCATTTAAAATATATGTTAATTAACAAAGATAAATAATAAAGAGTACAAATGGCAATTAACTAGTAAACAAGCCTGAAATCTTAAAATGTTGCCACGTGATTTCCCGAACACATGATATTTCAACATGTGACCACTATTCAGATTTACCGTAAATATTTGGAGTATGCTTGCACATCATGCACATACACTGTGCATTTCTTTACCTCCTTATAAAATCAATAATTCATGCTGGGAGCCAAGTAACATTGTCTACTCAGTGCAGATTGGTATTTTATTTTACTTGAGAGCATAATAGAAATACATAAGACGAATAAGGCGCCATGATGGAAGGTCAGGTCGGGTATCAAAGGTTATTATAACTTAAATACTACTTGTATTTCCCACATTGCCTCTGTCACATATTTCCTTCATATTATTGCCAGCAAGTCCTAATTTTGACTTTGCAAATTGCAAAATGTCATTTCATATCAAATTAGTAGACTTTCTTTGAAAAAAAACATATCACTGGTGCCTGATGGGAATATCCGCCCGCCATTTCATTAAACTGGATCGTTTTCGCCTGGTTTTTGCCCAGATGTATTGGGGGCGCGCTATACTCTCATTGAACAGGCAAAGTTCGCAAAACTAACAAGTTGTTATTTGCGAAACTCAATTAACATGATCCAAGGGGTCGAACATGAATTATTCATAACGAGCTATAACGGATCGATAACTGGCCTCACTTTCTAGCTAGTAAACCAGCTGAATTTTTCATAGATTTTATGTTGCTAATAGAACAACCGTGAATTTAGTGTCACCCCTTGATTTGCATTTTGTCGGCGAATTTGGCTGCCTACCAAATGTGTTAACTAAGGTTTGCCTGGGATGAGTACATCATCAGGTTGTAGTAAGCTACAAATTTCAAATGTTTGAGGACTTGTTCTCATTGCTTACCTGTGTTTTCACATCATATTTTGTGGTCAAAATGATTACAAATGTGTAATTTGCAATCATTTCCGACGGCTAAGTAAGATGGCCTTGAACAGGGATCTCTGATTTGAATGCACACTAACCAGGGCCGTGACACTCGTATTCAATCCCTGTATATCAGTAAGCTTAAAGACAAAATACCTAGGGGAAACTGGGGAAAAGTGGAAAAAAAAAATTTTGTCCAGCCCAAACAGGATTACGAAGCAAGGCAAGGCAAAACTTATTAAGGTTTACAAGATACATATTTGGTGCATACGCACCGATGAACCTCGCGCCAATCAGGCCGTCTTCACGTACTAGAGGTAAAGTTTGACATATCAGATATCGCACGACTCTGGTATATTTGGTTAACAAGATAGAGGGTTAAATGCACAAAGTGCTATATCTCATTAACCAATGATCCTACAGAGATGTGAGCACTGACTGTTTTGTTCTTTATGACCAGAGGAAAAGTTTGACATATATCGCACGACTCTGTGGGATATTTGGTTAAAAAGATAGATTGTTAAGTACACAAAGTACCAAAAAGTGACTATATCTAATTTACCAATGATCCTACAGAGATGTGACCACTGACTTTTTGTTCTTTATGACCAGAGGAAAAGTTTGACATATCGCACGACTCTGTGGGATATTTGGTTAAAAAGATAGAGGGTTTGGTGCATAAAGTACAAAAAAGTGACTATATCTCATTAACCAAGGATCCTACAGAGATGTGACCACTGACTTTTTTGTTCCTTATGACCAGAGGAAAAGTTTGACATATCGCACAACTCTGTGGGATATTTGGTTAATAAAATTCCTTTAAAAGGGAAAGCCAGCCTCAATGTAGAAGAGGTCTTGTAATTAGTTTTGGTCAATGTGAAAGGCATTTTTAGGATCACGCTTACATCTACATGACAGTCCACCAAACCATCAACGATGAGAACATGCACACTGAAACAGCAGAAAACATTAATTCCTAATCTCATGTCAACTCTTTTAATTCATTACATGTACTCCAAATTGTTCTGGTCTGTTTGTTTTGTTGTTGTTGTTGTTGTTGTTGTTGTCGTTGGTTTTTTTGTCTTTTCAGCTTTTTACCCACGATATCTCAATTTCCAATTTTGTAATACCAGAACTTACGAACTCAATATCTTCGCTTAGGAATGTCCGATTTCACTGCTTTCGATATATACACTGCCGGTTTGAGTTAACTAACATGTACATTTTATTTTAAAATAACTTAATTAATTCGCAATGTATAGTTTAAGCCTACTATATTATAATAGATAGTGGCCAGCACATTTATAAAGGACTGGTTACTCACTACAATCTTCACTCTTAAACTGTGTTTTTCTGAATGTGCTGATCATGTTGATTGCTAGTCGGAAACTTCTTACATACTCCATTCTATAACAGTCTGCCTAGTGCCTTGTGTGTTTTCTCCCGGGGTTTTCTCTTCAATCATTTTGTTGAATGTAATTTTATGAATCAAATAGTTATGTGTCATTTTATTTATAATAAAGAAGTTATTAAATTAATAAAGTAAGACAATTTATTTATCTATAAGTGCATGTCAAATGGGGTACATTGTTCAATACTATATGCATAAATTATGCCCATATTATAGCTAGGCCCTAAAAACTTTATTTTGCATCGGATTTTTCCGTTGAAAAGACAAAACTGATGTTTATGATAGCAACCATTTCATCAATAACATTTTGAGTCATTTTTATCCATAAAACGACACAGGATATGATAGATAACTACTTTCACATCAATATGGTCCATATGATCACAGATTGTTGAGAATCTGTGATATGATCCGAGGATATGATGAAGATTTTGATTCTATAGATCTGTTATCAACATGATATCACGCTGTTCAGTGGTCAAGGAGTAAGGACCCCGGTCAAGGACACTGATATGACATCATAGGTGATGTCAGATTTTCTTCTGCTGACCATATGATGCTATATATATTAACTATTATTGTTACATTTAGGCCTTTAAACTTTTAAAGTCATAATTAATTAGTTCAAACATAACTTTGGTAATACTCACTCGTTTTAGTTCGTTGAAACGGCAAAACATACTTACTTTTCCTAACAAATCGAATTAAAATATTTAAAAAAAATTTAACCACAAAAAGTAAAAAAAAAAAATCATTCCAATACCACTAAAATATAATCTCTTGAGTAAACTGACCCCAAACCTGAAACAGGTACCAGCCCCTGAATGGGCTGGCGAAAAGATAGAGGGTTAAGTACACAAAGTACAAAAAAGTGACTATATCTCATTAACCAATGATCCTACAGAGATGTGACCACTTACTTTTTCGTTCTTTATGACCAGAGGAAAAGTTTGACATATCGCACGACTCTGTGGGATATTTGGATAAAAAGATAGAGGGTTTGGTGCAAAAAGTACAAAAAAGTGACTATATCTCAACCAATGATCCTACAGAGATGTGACCACTGACTTTTTGTTCCTTATGACCAGAGGAAAAGTTTGACATATCGCACAACTCTGTGGGATATTTGGTTAAAAAGATAGTGGGTTAAGTACACAAAGTACAAAAAGTCACTATATCTCATTAACCAATGATCCTACAGAGATGTGACCACTGACTGTTTCGTTCTTTATGACCAGAGGAAAAGTTTGACATATCGCATTTACTCTGTGGGATATTTGGTTAAAAAGATAGAGGGTAAGTACACAAAGTACAAAAAAGTCACTATATCTCATTAACCAATGATCCTACAGAGATGTGACCACTAACTTTTTTGTTCCTTATGACCAGAGGAAAAGTTTGACATATCGCACAACTCTGTGGGATATTTGGTTAAAAAGATAGAGGGTTAAGTACACAAAGTACAAAAAAGTGACTATATCTCATTAACCAATGATCCTACAGCGATGTGACCACTGACTTTTTCGTTCTTTATGACCAGAGGAAAAGTTTGACATATCGCATGCGACTCTGTGGGATATTTGGTTAAAAAGATAGAGGGTTTGGTGCATAAAGTACAAAAACATGTGCAATTTCACTTAGTTGCCAGCGGAAGAAAACGGGAAGATTACAGTGGTTTGTTGCCAGCGGAAGAACCCGAACGATTACAATACCTAGCTGAGGGGTATAAACCCCCAGCTAGGTAATTATTTAATATTTGAGGGGATTTTTAAAAACTGAAGGTTAAAAAAAAAAAAAAAAAAACCAAAAATTAAATCCGACCGTCCTACCCAACTTTCCCATTTTCCAACTTGAGGGCAACACAACAATTTTTTTTTTTTGCCTCACTTTAAAAAATGGAAGTGAACAACAAAAATATGGTTTGTGAGAAAACTCTCTCCTTCATAACTGTTGAAAATCATAACAGTGCAGTGGTATAGTTTGTCCCGGGGGCACTGGTCATTGACAAGGGGGTATCATGCGTGGCCACAAAGTTTCAAATAGCACCCATAACAAATTTCTCAAAAAGTGGGGTGGCCATGGCATCCCCCGTCGCCCCGCTTGCTACGACCCTGATATCCACAATAAGCACACTGAGTCAAATCTGCCACTGCAACATTCAACATGGCATTACTCTGAGTGAGGGCCGTAGCAAAGTTGAAAAATGTGGGGGGCATCAAAATGTAGGGCAGCCAAAGTACAATGCACTAAAATTGGAAAAAGCTATAAACCACAGAATGTGGGCATGTTGTCTAGTGGGGGGTCGATGCTAAGTCAGGTTTGCGCGAGCAAACTAAAAAATAGAGCAAACAGCACGAGCGTAAAAAAAAATTCGCGCATAAGCCAGGCTGTCTCAACTTCAGAAGAGACATAGTGGGAGGTATTAAAGAATTAGGGACCCCCGACCCACTATTGGATATTATCGGAGGGGGGGGGCTAGAGAGTTAGGGTCAGAGAGTTAGGGTCAGGCAGAATTTGGCGGCCTTTGGTGGTTTTTTTTTTTTTTCAATTTTAATGTATACCTTTATACAGAGTTGGGCAGGGTTTTTTATTTTACTCATCTAGTCGGCAAAGTTTTTTCTTCAATAATATCTAATGGTGCGTCCTTTACCATTATTCACATCTATCATTTGCATCAGGTCCGTACGCAGGGGGGGGGGTGCGACCGCACCTCCCAAATTTGCAAAAGTATACAAAAAGTTCCAAAATTTAAGAATTTGCGAGCATATAGCGAGCAAAAAAAATGGATTTTTGGTCAAAAAGTCCAAATTTGGGGGAAAAGTCCACTTTTCACAAAATCGCCCCCTTTGGAAAAAAAGTCCACTTTTTCAAAATCAGCACCCCCAAAAAATCCTCGTGACGGGCCTGATTTGCATGATATTAAATGCAAATCAGGATACATATTGCACCAGAAGTTCAAGAGTGCATCACAATTTACGAAATGTTATTGCAACCATAACTGAACAAGTGACAAATTTGACAATTGTATCCAGTTCAAACATTTATTTGTGTCAAGTCCCCGGGGGGGGTCACTCCCATTGTGGCCTGTACACCATCCGCGATAATCCACTTTTGAAAAGCACCCTAAACAAGGATTTAACCCTTGGCTAAAACGACACCCTAAACAGGGATTTCATTCCTAACATCAAATTTCATACCCTAAATTTCATTTCCGCGTATTTAGAAATTGCAATTTTGCTACCCTTTTTTCCAATTTTTGGCTCCAGCGAAGCTAAGGAGTCATCGTCATCAGAACAGTAGGGTTACACAATACAGTGTTGGTTTTTATGCTAAGGAATTTTTTGTGCTTGGCTTTAGGTTTTCAAATTGGTTTCTAAGTTTTGCTAAATTATTTTTTCATCGATTGCACTCCCGATAGAGTTGAAATTCAGTTGAGAAAATGTGATTTTTGGTTAAAAAGCCACCATAACGAGTTATTACTTGGTTCCCCAGTGTGCTAGAGATTATTTTGGTCTGTATAATTTAACCTTATGCGTGACAATGGCGCAAACCAACGGAAGTTTAACATTAAAATGTCTTAAAGATTTTAGTACTCTCAGGTTCAGATTCAAAAGTAATTTTGACTTTCTTAACTTTTCTTAACTATTTCTTTACAATTTAAATAAAGAAATAGTTAAGGAATATCAAAAAATAGTCATGAAAATTGTCGAATCTTGAATAAATCGGAACAAAATGAATTTCCTA
This sequence comes from Amphiura filiformis, assembly GCF_039555335.1. NCBI lineage: Eukaryota > Metazoa > Echinodermata > Ophiuroidea > Amphilepidida > Amphiuridae > Amphiura > Amphiura filiformis. Next base: position 46,009,314 of record NC_092646.1, read on the forward strand.
GTGGACTATTTTCCTTGCGCAAGTGCAAATTTTTGCTTTTTCGGTAACGCGGTTATCTCCCAATGATGTAATGCGTAATTATCCAATCAGTGCTGTCCTTAGAAATTAGCCCCAAAATGAACCAATCACAGACATCGTAATGAACAGTCTTTGGCAGTGGAGCAAGTCAACAAACAACCAAGATGTATGCCCCCACATGAATACACATGACAGATGTCGCCGGCGAAATTGCACTACGATAAGTCGTAAACATGGTTAAAACAAATGAAATTAAATATGTCAAAGGACAGATTGTTACTCTATTTGGTAAAAATATCCCAAAGAGAGATCGCAAGGTGTCTGGGAGACTAGGAGTAGGAGCAGTACTACCTCTACGATCGATGCAACTTTCAAAGTCGGAAACCACTCAGTCATCAGCCATCATCATGGCATATGCTCATGCACTCATGGACTACATAGCACTGGTACATCATGGGTACATGTACGTAAACCCGGGACGTAAACATGGTAAAGTCATAGTATTAGGCTACTACTAGCCACTGAGTGAATTCAATCACCAAACCAAACATCCTTTTTCAACTGGCTTTTCAAAAAAAAAAAATAGATAATTATGATGGCCCAAATATTTTCTCAAACATAAAAATAATGCCCAAAGACAAGTAATAATAATATAATATTGAATAAATTATGCCCACATAATACGCAACGTCTATCTGTCTGTCAGTTTACTCCAGAACTCTAGTTTCAATTAGCCTCAAACATCATGGCCCTGTTCCTTCCTCACTAGGGCCCTGAATGCCATATGTACGTAAACACGGGGCACCGTGGAGGCACGTCGCGGTGATGACGTCAGTGTGAGTACCTCGGGCTAGTTTCAATTTGTACACGTTCTTCGCATTCCATGCTAGAGTGCTTTGCTATCGTTTTTCAGGCAGACAGCAGTGCAATTTTTGGCAGTTTGCACTGGAGGTTCATTCTGTTAATGTTGAAATTTGGATGAAAGTTATTTCGATGAGTCAACTGCATCTTTTGAGCAAGATTTGCCTTTTTTTGCCGAGAGTGAAATGTAATTTTAGCAACATTTTTGATGCAATCGCCTGTTGTGATCGGCTGTGTTTACTTCTGAACTTCCATTATTACACGGTGTCATTCTTCAGCAAATCCGACTAGATTTTGAATGCAATGTAGAATGTGAAGCTATCGGTGAGCAAATTCTTATTTTTTCGGAGACTAGGGGTCGCGTGTTCCTCAAACTTGGTGGGTGGGTGCATCTTGACCCGAGACAGAACAAGTTTGTTTTGGCAAGTGGGTCAAGGTCACCCGAGGTAATTTGAGGTCAAATTAGTAAAATTGTCATGGCAAGAATTAGAAACTTGGTGGGTACAGTCAACATTTAGAGCCAAATTTTTGGAAGGTCATTTCGGGGCACCAGAGGTCATCTGAGGTCAAATTAGAAAAAACTGTCCTATGGGCATGAAACTTGGTAGGTACAGTCAACATTTAGAGCCAAATTTTTAGAAGGTGATTTTAGGGTCACACGAGGTCAAATTAGTAAAAACTTTTGGGCGGGCATGAAATTTGGTGGGTACAGTCAATATATAGAGCCAAATTTTTGGAAGGTCATTTCGGGGTCAACAGAGGTCATCTGAGGTCAAATTAATCAAAAGTGTTGGACGGGCATGGCAGGTACAGTCAATATTTGAGTCAAATTTTTGGAAGGTCATATTGGGGTCACAAGGGGTCATCTGAGGGCAAATGAGTAAAAAGTGTTGGATGGGCATGAAACTTGGTGGGTATAGTCAACATTTAAAGGCAAATTTTTGAAAGTCATTTCGGGGTCACCAGAGGTCATCTGAGGTCAAATTAGTAAAAACTGTTGTATGGGCATGAACATTGGTGGATACAGTCAACATTTATAGCCAAATTTTGGAAAGGTCATTTCAGGGTCACCAGGGGTCATCTTGAGGTCAAATAAGTAAAAACTGTCAATGGGTGTGAAGCTAGGTGGGTATCGTCAACATTTGGGAGTCAAATTTTGGAAAGACATTTGGGGGTCAACAGGGGTCATCTGAGGTCAATGTAGTAAAAACTCTTGGACAGGCATGAAACTTGGTGGGTAAGTCAACATTTAGAGCCAACTTTTTGGAAGGTCATTTTAGGGTCACCTGTGGTCAACTGGTCATCCAGTGTCTGAGGTCAAATTAGTAAAAACTGTCATATGGCCATGAAACTTGGTGGGTACAGTCAACATTTTAGAGCCAATTTTCAAAGGTCATTTTGGGGTCAACAAGGGTCATCTAAAGTCAAATGAGTAAAAACGGTCGGACAGGCATGAAACTTGGTGGGTACAATCAACATTTAGAGCCAACTTTTGGAAGGTCATTTTGAGGTCACCAGAGGTCATCTGAGGTCAAATTAGTAAAACTGTCATATGGGCTTATAAATAGGTGGATACAGCCAACATTTATAGCCAAAATTTTTGGAAGGTCATATCTGGGTCACCAGGGGTCATCTGAGGTCAAATTAGTCAGAACTGTCTGATGGGCTTTAAACTTGGTGGGTACAGTCAACATTTGGAGTCAAATTTTTGGAAAATTAAATAAATGTTTTGCATATGGATAGCTCAGTTAAAATATGTTCTGTAAATTGCAGGGGATTGAATGATAAAGTCAAGAGACGTGATGTTTTTAATTATCTAAGGAAAAAGAAATTTTCGATATATTGTCTTCAGGATATACATTGGGACCAAAAATTTGAAAATATGGTCAGGTCTGAATGGGGTTATGAGATTTCTATAGCGGGTCGCACTACGAACTCAAGAGGTGTGGCAGTTCTGATGAACAATAATTTTGATTTTAAGGTGCGGAATATACAGCGTGATCATGTTGGAAATTGGATTGTGCTCGATATTACTTTGTTATCCATAGATATTACTTTATGTTGTTTATATGGGCCAAATGATGATCAGCCATATTTCTATAGTCATGTAAAAGAGGTTGTGGAATCTTTTGGAAACCCTTACTCTATTATATCTGCGGAGACTTTAATTTAGTCCAGAATCAAGAAATGGATACTTTCAATTATGTAAATATTAATAACCCGAAAGCAAAAGAAATGGTTCTTAATATAAAAGAAGACATGGAAATATGCGATCCATGGAGAGTTCTGAATCCAAATATTAGACGTTTTACTTGGAGAAAAAATAATCCAATAAAACAAGCCAGATTAGATTTCTTTTAATTTCCTCTGAATTGCTAAATTTGATCGATTTTGCTGATATAACACCTGGTTACAGAACTGACCATTCTATGGTGATCATTGGCCTAAGTAAAGGTAATAATATTAACAAGGGTCGGGGATCTTGGAAATTGAATAATGAATTGCTTAAAGAAGAGGAATATGTAAATATTGTTAAAGATTCGATTACTAAGGTGAAGAAAATATATGCGCCTCTCCTTATGATAGAGAATATATAAATGATATTAATCCGTTGACGTTAGTTCTTACTATCGATGACCAGCTGTTCTTGAAACATTATTATTGGAAATTAGAGGTGCTACTTTGGCATTTTCATCCAAAAGAAAGAAAGACTTAGATAAAACAGAAGAAACACTTGACAATTTGATACAACATCTGGAGAAGATATGTGCAGAAACGGCTTTAAATAACCAAAACGTCGATTCAGTAATGAGGGAACTTAATGCCGCTAAACAAGAGCTTGAAGAGCTGCGTACTAGAAAAAAAATTAAAGGTTGTTTTGTTCGATCAAAAGCTAAATGGATAGAAGAAGGGAGAAACCGTCCAAATATTTTCTTAACCTTGAAAAAAGAAACTTTGTAAATAAACAAATATGTAAAATTACTAAGAAAGATAACACAGAGGCAACATCTCAGGAGGAAATTGAAAAAGAAATTTTGTTATTTTACAAAACTTTGTACAAAGAAAAGGAAGAAAAAAACAATGTCAATATTGATGATCTAAATTTATGTTTCAACAAACTAACGCAAAATGCAGTCAAATAATTTAGAAGGTGAGCTGGATTTGTCTGAGCTCTCAATTGCTTTGAAAAATATGAAAAATAACAAAACTCCTGGCCCAGATGGTTTTACAGTAGAATTTTATAAAATGTTTTGGGACGACATTTCCATTTTTTCTTCTTCGGTCGTTAAATGAAGGTTTTAGGAAAGGTTCTCTTACAAAAGAACAAAAAATTGGTCATGTTACTCTTCTACCAAAGGTTGATAAACCTCGTCATTTCCTAAAGAACTGGAGGCCTATATCACTCTTAAATGTTTCCTATAAGTTAGCATCTGCTTGTATTGCTAACCGCGTAAAATCAGTTTTAAACCATCTAATTTCGGAAGACCAGTCTGGTTTTGTTCCAAACAGATTTATAGGCTAAAAATATTCGCCTTCTCTATGACTTGTTAAATTATACAGATATTCATAAAATACCTGGTCTGCTATTACTCATAGATTTTGAAAAAGCATTTGACACGGTATCACATGATTTTATATTTAAAACTCTAAAAGCTTTTAATTTTGGGACAGATATTTGTAGATGGTTTGAAACCCTATATAAGAATGCTTCTTCCTCAGTAATAATAAATGGGAATATTTCAAAACCGTTTCAAATTCAGCGTAGTTGTAGACAGGGCGATCCGCTTTAAGCCATATATTTTTTGTTTTATGTGCGGAAATTTTAGCTTTAATGATAAAAGAGAATAAGAATATAAAAGGAATAAAAGTAAATGACATGGATTTTAAAATTACACAATACGCAGACGACACAACCTTGATATTAGATGGCACAGAAAAGTCGCTAAAAGCGCATTTGATACTTTGAATATTTTTCGTGAAATTTCTGGTTTGAAAATTAATACTGATAAAACAGTGGCAGTATGGATAGGATCATATAAAAATAGAATCACAAAAATTTGTGAAAATAAAAAACTAACTTGTAATTTTGAGGGCAATTTTGATTTTTTTGGAATTTCTTTCAATACTGATTTGGTGCAGATGGTTAAACAGAACTATGAAAAATCACTTGTACTGATGAAAAAGATGATTTCCAATTGGAAAAAAAAGGAATCTTACTGTATTGGGTCGAGTTGCAGTGGTAAAATCTTTGGTTCTTCCCAAGATCAGTTATATTAGCATAGATGCTTCCAAATCCGAGCAAAGATTTTATCAAAACAGTTAATGACATCATTTTTAAATATGTTTGGAATGGGAAGCGGACAAAATAAAAAGATCTCAGTTTGTACAAGATTATGAGAATGGAGGAGTTAAAATGCCAGATGTCGAATCTCATATAAATGCACTAAAAATAAATTGGATACATGAGGGTTATTCAAGGTGACAAAAATGGATAAAATTGTCAAATTTATGTTTGAATGTGAAGACTAACGATATTTGCTGTACAGGTCTACTCCGATTTAATGCAATGAAAAATAAGGTAGACAATAAGTTCTGGTATGACGATATTTTTTCTTGGTCCTCATTGATAAATATTGTTAATTATGGTGAATTAGATTTCAATCAGTATTGCAAAAGCAGTACCTGTGGTGGAATGATAAAATCAAAATTGGGGGTAATTCAATTCATTATGTTCATTGGAAGGAAAAGGGGGTTCTCTTTATAAATGATTTACTGTCAGAAAATGGGACTTTTATGTCAAAAGATGATTTTGAAGAAATGTATAAGGTGAAAACAAACTTCCTTGAATACAATGGTATTATAAGAGCAATTCAGACAAATTTCAATATTAGCAAGTTAAAAGGGACAAAATTAGTTTCACCTTTTAGATCTAGTAATATGGACTTATTGTTCAAATATCGTAAAGGTTGTAAGTTATTCTATGATGTCTTTGTAGGGGCTAAGAGAATGAAACAATCGGGTAATAAGTGGAAAATAGATGTTGGTATAGAAAATGAGGAGTGGAAACAATTATGTCTTTTAAATTTCAAGTTTTCTGTTGATTCAAGTATAGATGGTTCCAATATAGAATTAACCAAAGGATTTTAGGAACAAATAGTCTGTTGCTGAAATTTAATGTAAGGGAGGATGATTTATGTACATTTTGTAAGGGTAATCCGAAACAATTAAGCATCTTTTTGTAAATTGTCAGGTCTCCCAAATATTTTGGAATACCATTAAATTATGGATAAAAGAACAAACTAATGTGGAATTGGAAATGTCTACTTTGACAATTCTATTTGGTTCTAAATTTGATTTGACTTTAACCCTTATAATGACAATGGCAAAATTCCATATCTATAGAGCAAAGATGATGGAACAATACCCAGATTTAAAAGCTTTTAAACAAGAAATTAAACATTATTATAATATCCTGAAATATCAAGCAGCATGTAATTTAGAGCTTAACAAGTTTTCAAAAAATGGCAACTATGGCGAAGTCTCTGCACTGGTTAATTGGTTAAATAAAAATCCTTTGTTAATCTTTTTTGTTAATTATTTAAGTAAAATATGTGTAATAATTATAGTATATGTATAACTATATAATGTATAATAATATATGACAATTATAGTATTTGCTGTTAGGAAAGTTTTGTGAAGGGTCCGGTGGTTATTTTGTATGTTTTCTTCCCCCACCGGACTCAAGTACAGGGAATAAACCATAGACAGTAACACCATGGCTGTCAAAAAAAAAAAAAAAAAAAAAAAAAATTTTGGAAAGTCATTTTGGGGTCACCAGGGGTCATCTGAGGTCAAATTAGTAAAACTGTCGGATGGGCATGAAACTTGTTAGGTATAGTCACTTTTTAGAGTCAAATTTTGGGAATGTCATTTCAGAGTCACCAGGGTCATCTGAGGTCAAATTAGTATTAACTGTCATGAAACTTGGTGGTACAGTCACCATTTAGAGCCAAAGCCTTATTCAGACTAACACTATTCTTGACATAGGCCTACTCGCCTGTATATAATTATATTTTGATGTGTTTTGGCCCATTTGGACTCATTTCCACCCGTTTCGATCCATGTCACTAATTCCCTAAATTGATTGATGTTTCATTGTATGCTCTGCAAATGAGATAGCTACCAACCTACCAGATGTACCTGTTGGGGGAATGTGATCTGTCACATACTCAAATGATTTCACTTGTTGCCCATGCGACTCCAAGAACAATTACTTTCACTGTCACCAAAAAGCGCAGAGCCACAGCGCCATTGGTGCTCTTGTTCATGTTTTTGACACCCTAAACGCGATACGCGCGTATCGTGCCTACCCACGAAAAAACGACCCTTTTTACGCGTTTTCATTATCGCGGATGGTGTACAGGCCACAATGTGAGTGACCCCCCCCCCCCCGGGGTCAAGTCTCACCAACCCAACACCTCTCACGATCACTATACAGTCACTGTTATGATTTTCCAGAGTTATGAAAGGAGTAGCATTTTGTCACCCAACACATAAGGCCAAGTAAAAATAAAAACATGTTTCTCGTCCGGGTTTTTAAAAATTAGGAGGATGAGGGGCTTTTTATTTTTATTTTTTTATTGGAAAACGACGCTAAATCTCGTATTTGACACCATATTTTGGGTATTCGACATACAGATTGATATCTGAGAAAAAGGAGGAGGCCCTTTTTATTTTATTGTTTTGAGAGGTAGACCCCTCTAGTGATCACAAAACTCTTCTTAAATGATGTATTATGCATTTACAAAGCTGTAAAATAAGTTTCAACTTCTGAAACATCTTTTTCAACAAGTTATAACTGAAAGTTTACAAAATAAAAAGAAATTTGAAAAATCTTCAAAAAATGAGGAGGGCGCGGACGAGAAACATGTATTTTTTTTACTCGGCCTAATAGGTGCCAGTTGACATGTTTGAAAATGTGACAATTCATCAGGAAGTCATATAATTTGATACAAATAACTTTAGAAACTTCTTTATTGTTTGGAGGCACGAGATTGTCCTTACATTTTAATGCTAGAGGCTTAGCAATTTTTGAAGGCACGTGAATGACTGCTTTGTGTTCGATTGTAAAGAAGTCAAGTTTCATTCTGTTTCATTCCCTGAGGAAACCTTTTTTTTTAATGCTAACTCTTCCCTGCAGAGTTGATTGAATGGCGAATGGATGTTGAAGGGCGCCAACCACAGGCAATCATTGGGTGATGTTATAATTAGCACTACAAGTGTGTTGTTTGTCACTACGTTATTATTATTGTATGAGGTAAAATTACGGAGGCTTTGACCTTTGGTTATGTGCCAGTGATTGGCTTGATTCCATATCCATGGTCACTCATTTTGTATCAGTGGCGTAGCATCATGGGGGTGCATTCCCATAGAAAAGTGCCGAAAAACGGCTTGTGCCCCCCCCCCCCATCAGACCCGGTGCCCCGATCATGGTTGGTTCCCCCCAATATGATGACCCACGCTACGACACTGTTTTGTATCCTGTAGAAGTGGTTATTTTCGTGTGGAGTTAAATTTGCATTTTTGCTAATTTTGAATACATTCAGAATTTTCATGACATACACGAAATAAAAAACTATTTGTGTGTTGTTAAATTCACGGTTATATGACTAAATATGGCTTTAATTACAGTAAAATTTAATTTTTTGTATTAAATCCGGAGATCTCCAGTTGTATTCAGAGTTCACCGATTGCGTGATGGCTAAACAAATCGCATGCATGTGTATCATTGAAGCAGTGACGTATAAACTATAAACGTATATCTTATCATGCATGCAGGCCTGCATGTGTGTAGTATACATTTGTATTGAACAGATATGTTAGATCCACAAACTTCAAACTTGGAATAAAGAAGTAACAATTACTGTCAGTATTGCTAAGTTCCTTTAAGCCTGTATGAATGTGAACTAATCAATCTTGCAGCATAATTGCTAATACATGTAGGTGAACTTGACCTCTGACCTATGGTGATCCATCAGCTAACCGCTGACCCATGATATGAAAATGCTATGGCTCACTGATTTGGATCTGAAAAGAGAATGAGGTAATCATGCAGTTTACCAAGCCTGATTTGGTAGTCCACAAGGTGCCATGCAACTCCAAAAATAAAATACAACCAAATAATTGTGACTTTTGGGTGATTTGTTGATGGGGTGTTTACACATTAGTCGACTTTTACACTTAAACCATCACTTGCTCATGCTTCAAATAACCACAATGGACTTCTGTCTTCATTTACACTGCAAAATAGCGATTTGAAGCAAACTTTGAATTTTAAAATCTGAGGTTGAATTCAAAACACAGCGATCCTGTTTACACACAAATGACTGAAGTTGACTTGAGGCTCTGTGTAAAGGTGTTCAAAATTTGTCAGAAGTAGAGGAAGAGGTATTGAAAGTTCACATTGACTGCTGGTTGTACAGGCTGTATATAGAACAGGTGAATTTCAACTTAGTGTATGTCAGACAGATTATAGGAAACTGGTTTCACTCCTTAGGTAAACCAGCCAGATTCAGGAATAGAAATTGACTTATAATAGTTACTGGGTCATTGACTTATAGTTCATACCATATCCCTGGTTTAGCTAGGAAATTTCAATGGAAAATTAGCTGCATTTTCTTCTCAATTGTATTCTGAGTTACAGTGTAAAATGGGCATGAAGGTCGTATTCATAGGTACCTCAATTTGGTGCTACGTGTACCTCATTTAATGAGATACACGTAGCACCAAATTGAAATACCTATGAATATGACCTTCATGCCCATTTTACACTGTAACTCAGAATACAATTGAGGACATTTACTGACTCATTCGTGGTGTACGGTCACATATAATCATTATGAAAGTTCCCAATACATTTGGACGCTTGAAAAACATTGGGAATTTGCAAAGAAACAACATCATAATCTTCACCTCTATCACTCGAAACATCTCGCACTATTTGGATTAGGACAGCGAGTGCGGCCTCAGAGTTAGTCTCCTATGCGGCCAGTTTGGTTACGCTCCCTCCACATGTGGAGGGAGCGTAACCAAGCTAGTTTTGTATGAGACTACGGTTTGCGATCGTGGCCGACATAAAGTCATAATCTAAAAAAATTATGACTTAATGTCGGACCTACAGAAAATCGTCCCGTTTTACTACAAATAGGACGAATTTGACAGTTTGCTCATAGATTTAAGTTAGAACATGTGTAAGTATTACAAATATGCCAAAAAATCGGTTTTGAAAAAAATAAAGGTAAATTCTGAAAAAAGATTGTACATTATGACTTTAATGAGACCAAATGCCTATAGAGGACCCAGCAAGTCAATTGATATGTATATTGGAATAGTTTGCTTATAGACCACTTGACATGTGACGTCAATGCCCGGCAGTATGCGCACGCATTATGGTACTTTCCATTGTTCTTTGCCCTGCAGTGTGCGTGCGCATCGTAGTCTGCTCAGGGCATGTGTATTTTAAATCTCCCACCACATTTCATATAGTACAAGAAAGCCATTAAACAGTGAAGCGGTTCGTTCGGGCATATCGACAGACCAATCCCTCGCCTTTGTTAATAAACAATGATGTAAAGTGGTCTATACTGGAATGTTTCAACTGTATAGTGATGTAACATTGTGCAGTAGTATAATAAGGAATGGCTGTTTGGAAGAAAAATTGTATTAGTTCAATTTGTTTACTCAAATGTGTGATAGATTGTAGAAGTGATGTTATAAAGATATACATGTAATATAGTTTATCGTAATCAGCAGGAATTGTTAGGCTTTTCCCACTACGCTGAAAAGTAGACCCATAAGGCTGCGTTCACATAGAAGTATACTATTCGGGTGCACGTTTTGCAGGTGCTCGCGTATAGCTCAAATCGAGCAAGGCAATTTCATAGCACCGGGTCACATAAGGCTACAATCGCATAGAAGTATACTATTCGGGTATACAATGCACGTTTTGCCGGTGCACGCGTATAGCTTAAATCGAGCAAGGTAATTTCATAGTACCGGGTCACATAAGAGCTATTCGAAAAGGCCGTATACCTGCATATAGTTTAGTATAGTGGGAATCGTGCGTGTTCGATTTTAGTGCAGCGTATACCGTCCTAATTTTAAAACCTAAACCATATGTGGGTAAATTCATTTTTTTAATAGAGGCACTATCTAATTCTGCACATTATGACACCTCATTGAATGCAATGTGACATCAAGAAGTAAAGTTACAAGCATTTGATAAGACGAAGAAAATGGGTAAACTGACATACTAAGCTATCCGCTATATGAAATACGCTCATTCGATCAGGCTGAGTTCACATAGTATACTTCTATATGAACTCAGCCTGATCGAATGAGCGTATTTCGTATAGCAAATACCGTATACCGTATACTTCTATGTGAACTCAGCCTAAAAGAGTGATATTATTCACCTGTTTGGTATATATTGTGCATAGACAAAGTATAGGACTAATAAAATAATAATTTGTGATACTGTACTTCTGGCGATTTGTCACAAGACATTTCTCAAAATAAAATATATCATTAATCCGCTATGTTATAAGGCCGCTTCATGATTACGAGCTGATAGATTAACTATAGATTAAGATATAGAAGTCATTTGATACAAATTACCATTGATTGTTGAAAATGTTTGGCTACCAAACTGCAATGCTAATCTTAGGAACATACAACCTAGGATGAGTAGGGACAGTTGCAGGGGGTGGACACACTCTTTTTGACTGAACTGACAGCAAATGTACCCTATTTGTTCCATTGACCGCCCAGGGCACTTAACAAAGTCATTTTGGGTGGGCGCTTATTTTTTACTTTGTTAACATAATTGCATACATAAAAAATTGCCCAAACTATAGATTTTATGTGTGGTTCCATGTTTGATACTTGTGTATCCTGTACATGATGTATATTAGTAAAGTCACTTGGTGGGTACTTAGGGACATGGGTGGTAAATGGAATGAATACGGTACAACAATACTTAGTTTTAACTTAAACATGTTTAATACACACATTAACCTACACATAACTAACTATTTGTGTTTTCAGTAACAAAGAGCAATGAACGACCCGGGGGTGTCACTCCCATTGTGGCCTGTACACCATCCGCGATAATGAAAACGCGTAAAAAGGGTAATTTTTCGTGGGTAAGCACGATACGAGAGTAACGCATTTAGGGTGTCAAAAACATAAAAAAAAAAAAAAAAGGGTAGCAAAATTGCAATTGTTAATACGCGGAAATGAAATTTAGGGTATGAAATTTGATGCAAGGAATAAAATCCCTGTTTAGGGTGTGAAAACACCTGTTTAGGGTATTGTTTTAACCAAGGGTTAAATCCTTGTTTAGGGTGCTTTTCAAAAGTTGATTATCGCGGATGGTGTACAGGCCACAATGGGAGTGACCCCCCGGGTGAACGACATAGTTTTGCAAGTTTTGGATCAGGATAATCCTTTCCCAACTTTACCATGCAAAAAAGTTTTCCCACAACCAAGCTGCAAGATCAACACCAAAAGTCAGATTTAACCATTGACCAGCTTTAGGCCACCCTTTCAATTTTGTTTTCATCTGGATTTTTTAAATGTAGGGCACCGTTCTTTTTCTGAGTTTGCATAAAAATGGGGCAAGCAAGTTCAGGTGTGCATGTCTTGTCTTATATTGAGATTTTGCCCAAAAGTTTTAATATCTTGGTAGAGTTTCCACATCGGATACATTGAGTCCAGTGGTGTGCAGGGTTTTGTTTCTAACAATGTAATGAGCCAATATTGCTTGGAAATTGAATCCAAATAAGGTTTAATAGAGACTAAATTTGCTCAAAAGTGCTCTAAAATTGACCATTGAACTCGGTCAATTCCATCTCATTTGTATATGTTATACATGTTATATGAGCTTATATGGTGTGTGAACTTCTTTATTATACAAGCTGTATCAAAATGATTGGTACCCATCGGTTTTGGTGTTTATTGAAAAGCCTGCATCTTCCATATGCAACATTGTGTCTTCTTGAAATAACAAGAACTAAGAATTGTAAAACCTTTGAAAACATTATTCTACAAACTAGACAGATGTTATCATGGTTACCATGGTTATGTTGTGTTTTATGAGGCAGTCCTGTTCATAATCAGTAGAAAGTGAAAAGTGATCAATGGGTACCAATCATTTTGATACAGTCTGTATTGCTGCAACAAGGTATAAAGTTCACAGTATATTTGCAAGGATGAAATACAATGCTCAAGCATCCCATATACTGTATAAGTGGTAATTTTCGCGTACAGTTATTTTCGCGATTTGTAGTGAGAGACACATTTTCGCGAATGTTATTTTCGCGTTTGCAAAGTCCTCTCCTGTATACTTGTAATACATTATTGCATATATTCGCGAGGTGTTATTTTCGCGGTTGGAGCTCTAATCGCGAAATTCGTGAAAATAAAACCCTCGCGAAAATTTCCACTTATACAGTACATGATTGATATAGGCTTGTGTGTATAGCTCAGAGTTATTTTGGTACAAACTTCATGTTTTTATTTGGATTGCATCCAAAGGACGTCACTCACTACAGTTTGTCCACTCTGAAGTACAAAGTAACAACTCGCGCGTATACAGCGCGTAAATAGTGCGTAGTGCTGCGTCTCTGCTGCAGGTATGCGTGCCTTCAAAGTCGGCACAATGTGTGCGTTCGCGTTGGTACTTTGTACTTCAGAGTAGACTGACTGTATACCTTTAACTCCTTCATAGAATGTGCATTTTCAGCTCCCAAAATTGGAAACAAGAATAGTCAGGACTAATATATAGACTTACCTAACTGAAGCCAAACTGGATGGAAATTATTTTAATAAAAAGCTCACTCAAATTCCCCCAAAAGTGGGGCATGCCCACAACCCCCCTTTTGTGCACACAGACAGGCCAATACAACCACTGAAGTTGCTGAAATGTCTTAAATATTTTGTCTCTTTCACACAATGTCATTTGATTCAACTTGCTTCTTCACAATCATAGGTGATTGCCCTAAAACAGTCTCCACACCCAGACAGCCTTAGTTCAGCTTAGAACAATTCAGACAATTTCTCTTTCCTTTTATTGATGGATTCGCAGTATGATGAATGTAAATTACAAAGACATGTTATAGCATAGTGAGTAATATTACAAACTTGATGTTCCTTTAGGATCAGCATGATCAGGAGGAAGCTGCACATGTGCATTTGTATTTAAAACCAAGTGTGAACTCTGCATGGCAGATCATGCAAGTTTTGCTATTATCTAGGTACAGAGCTACAAAGGTTCATGAACATAAATCTGAGGACAACAGCAGGAAGAATCCTATTGATTTGATGAGAATTTAAGAAGATGAATACATGTAATTGTCATTAAACTGAACATGAACTTGAGTCACCTCTACATGTTCAATATTGTAGGTAGCAGGGCTAATCACAGCAAATGATCCACTGTTGTTGATTTCAGAGTCCAATTCATGACCTCTTGGTGGACATGGTTTGTGGTCTGCAAATTTGTCAAGTTTATGAAATATTGGGCCCAATGGGCATCAGACTAAACCACAAATGCACTTTTCAGGTTGCAAATGTATCATATTTATGTACACAGTTTTGGATGGAAAATACCACAAAATTGTATCAAATTATTGACACCTTAAAGTCGCTGAATTTGGTTTTATGGTTTTAAAGCATAATAAAGTATGAGATTCTTACCAAATCTCTTTTCAGCATATTGCGGATATGCTCATACTTTGCACTTTGCTGAACTAAAGCATTGCCATGAAATGGTATCAACCTATATTAGTGTATGTTACTTGCTTACTTACAAGCTTACTTACTGAGCAACCCTTTGGTCTGAAATGGACCCGGGGGGTTCACTCCCATTGTGGCCTGTACACCATCCGCGATAATGAAAACGCGTAAAAAGGGTAGTTTTTCGTGGGTAGGCACGATACGCGTATCGCGTTTAGGGTGTCAAGAACAGGAAAAATTGAAAAAAAGGGTAGCAAAATTGCAATTGCTAAATACGCGGAAATGAAATTTAGGGTATGAAATTTGATGTTAGGAATGAAATCCCTGTTTAGGGTGTCATTTTAGCCAAGGGTTAAATCCTTGTTTAGGGTGCTTTTCAAAAGTTGATTATCGCGGATGGTGTACAGGCCACAATGGCAGTGACCCCCCCGGGGAAATGGACATATATCAAAATGCCACAAAGGCATGACCCAACGAGTGGTGAGTGACAAATGAAAGAGAAAGAAGTAAGAATGTATTAAATAATTTCCCCACTGGGGATCGATGACACTCCTAACAAGACCCTGGTCATTATTCCTATTTTGGGTCCTTTTCATATCTCAAAATCCCAAGAAGGTATATGACCCCTAGAGTGGTATCAAATGTGACACAATCTGTACCATGGGGGCCAAAGGAGGCATTTTTGAAAATTGAGTTACTCTAATTATTACCTTGTAGTAACATTAGGCTATCATTTACTGAAAACACCAAAGGTCTAACATACTTGGTTCTATCATAGATACTAAAAATAATTAGTATCTATGGTTCTATAAAGTTATGAGGTTTTGTGATGTATATTTTCTTATGTATTTTATTGTTTTTTACGCCATATTTTTGCCTTTATCTCAGTTTCACATTTGCCGCCATTTGCCCCCCATGGATCAGATTGTGTCACAAATAAAAGACAAAAAAATAAACAATATAATAAAAAACAATTTCCTGGGTCAATAAGACCTGGGTCCTTTTCATATCTTGAAATATCAAAACATAGCTGCTCTAGCTACTCAATTGCAATTTCTGATAATGGGATGCATTTTTTGCAGTTTGAATGTGTGATTTGTCCTGTGACTTGTTTCAAAATCAACTGTAAGCCCCAGATCATTTCTGAGATATAAGTGTGAAGTGAACCTTAGGGTGTGTGCCTTGATTTTAATACCTACATGTAATTATTGCAACAACTTTGAAGCAAACGGTTGGGAAGGAAGACGGAGGGTGTGTCAAGCCAACCTACTTTCCTTTGCCCCCAAAAAAAGTTGTATTGCTACTTGCACCTGTGGCATGTTTTATATAAAAAGAAAACTTCAGTCCTTTAAGTTCAAATATATAGAAATGTACACTGTTTTTGTCCGGTTTTTTTGTGTGTGATTGTTTTTCATGTAAACTTGAACAGGAAGTTTCATAGTAAATGCATACACAGTCGAGTCATGAAGGGGCACTTGAAACGTGATATGGTCTTTGAAATCTACCGTGTGATTCACTGACAAGTGTCTTCAATCTGGATCGGTGTGGGCTACCAATATGATCTTTATCGATTCGTTGATTTTTATTTCAAACCTGATATTCTTGGCATATTTGTAGTGTTTACACATATCGCTCATTCTACAAAATCGGGTGCCAATCCACTGTAAAAATTGAAAAAATAAAAGTTGTTCAAAAAGACCTGCTTTTTGTGTTTTTAAGAGTAAATGTATCACTACTTTCAGTTGTAAAAGATTCGCCACCCCCCGTGCTCTACTTTTCTTTCAGGAAGTCATGATGTTTTTTAACACCAGAACTCAATGTAATGTGAGCTACGTTACCGGCTACAAAATGGGCTGCTTTTACTTAATTCAAGGTCATAAAAAGCAAACGAAAGATCACTTGAGTGAAATGTAACACCAATTTCACCATTTCATAGAAGTTTTAAAGATGCGTAAATGAGTGCGTAACGTAGCTCACAGTAACGTAGTTCACGGGTTTTAATGTTTTTGATGTGATTTGCGAACGTTAGAGCGTTATGCGGTTAATTCTAATATAAATGGGGTTCGATCACTGGTACCTATCACATATTATTAGGAAGTACTTGTTATACAAGTGCATACTATGGAATTCTGGTAACGTAGCTCACCAATCTTAACATGGTCGGTCAAAATTTCAATGTTTACAAAATTTCTATGCCAAAAATGCTACAGCATCACAATTTTTACTGTGATTTTTAAAAACCTATGAGTGTTTCCTTTCAAAAGCCACAAACAAGTAGGAGTAGACGTTGATATCTGTGTCTTACGTCTTTCCAATAACGTGTGTTAAAAAGGGGTAACGTAGCTCACAGCATTTTGGTGGAAAGTGCAATTTATTTTAGAATTACATAAAGACGTTTTAATCACTAAAAAATAATGTTGATAAACAATATGATGGAACGTTATCTAATTAAAAAACAACAAATATGTAAAGATTTCGCATTTATTCAAAGAAAATATTTTGAGCCTTTGTCAGGGTTAATCAGGCTGAAGAAAGCATTTAAAGTATGGAAAACTATATATGTCTGTGTAGATCTTGTTGAGTTCTACCAGAAAAACAACATATTTGATGCCCTAAATGCTCGACAAAGTGTTTGTGGACCAAAGAATGGAAAAAGGGCTATTGGCACCCGATTTTGTAGAATGAGCGATATCCCAACTTACATATAAATGGAATCAGCCAAATTTGTTGTTTGTAGGGCAAAAGAGCAATTTTGAATGAATGTCTTGAAAAAATAAGACATTCAATCTCCCCAGGATAGATAGTAAGCAAGTTTTCTTTCATTTTACCTCATTATAGGCATGATCACACGGAGCTTACCTCCGTGTTACCGTAATACGGAGGTAGTGCAAGGTCATGACTTAACACGGATACTTGTCCACACGGTCCTTCCTCGTGGTCTTTAACTCTAAGCACTCAGTGTTAGCTGCACGGCTTGGTCTTTACTTCGTGGTAAATATAGGAATTTCCTGGAAGTTTTAGGGCCGCTTGCTATACTGCAAGTCACTGTGGAAGCCGATGTCTCTTAGTTTCAGGGCATTTACATATGTTTTTAGCTGTTATTTTCTTCTCCACTCAATTTTTTTGTCTTTCAAGACACTAATATCAGCTCTTCCGTTTCTTCTTTTGACCAGTTTAATGTTTTGTTTGGTTAGGTTTTTTATTTTGTTTGTTTGGTTTTTTTTTTTTTTTTTGGTGCTTTTTTCATCATGTTCATTCTCGGTGAGAAACGGAGATAAATTATTGTGAATTTATGCTAAAGAAATTTAAAATACTGCGAAATTGTAAGTGTTGTATCCATAAGGTCAAGCTTACCCCAGAATCTTGTTCATACGGGCACTAACACGGAACGATCGCTTCGTGTTAGCGCGCTACCACAGAGATTTCTCTGTGGTAAATCTTCCGTGTTAAGCTTCGAGGTAGTTAACACGATACTTGTTCAGACGGTCGCTAACACGAAGCTACCTTAGAGGTAGCTTCGTTAGCTTAACTTAACTTACCCCTAAAATTACCATAAAGTATTTCTTACAGTTGTTACTAATATTATTTCAAAATTTTTGACAAAGAATAATGAAAAAAATTAAAATTTGACAGTATTTGACATTGGCTTTTAAGAAGTGGTGGACGCCCGGAGGTGGACGCTAAAGGGGCGCTATGCAATTCATTTCTAGCACCTTTCTACAGCCTGTCTAGTAGAGATAAAGAATGCTGCTGCTCATAGTGGGCATCGGCATCAAAGCATATTGACATGATCTGATCTGAATTGGGTGGATGTGGATTGATCAAGATTAAAATGCATCATATGAACAGCTTCAATACTTGACAAAATTTCTCAATTTTTGAAAGAAGTTGAAGAGAAATACAAAATGTATTGAAAATGACTAGGTTGACAGGTTGACCTGCTGGGCTG
The DNA here is from genome assembly GCF_039555335.1 of Amphiura filiformis. Classification (NCBI taxonomy): domain Eukaryota; kingdom Metazoa; phylum Echinodermata; class Ophiuroidea; order Amphilepidida; family Amphiuridae; genus Amphiura; species Amphiura filiformis. The sequence goes on from NC_092646.1 coordinate 46,027,939, forward strand.
GAGTCCAATGGTCTCCAAATCCTACAAAAGGTATAGGAATTGCACGCCAAACAACGTCAACAGAGTGTGAATGAAGTCCCTCAATTGTGTTTGGACAAAGATTTGACTGTTTGGAAGTAAAAATAGTTTGGGTTTAAATCCATAATTTAGAAGGGAAAAAATAAGGATTTTATTTAGTGCTATACCTGTGTTTGTGAATGTGGTATGTGATGTTATGTTTCTGGGGTATATAAAGAGAGCTTACTTTCAATATATTGAAAGTGAAATGGTATTTGTAACTTGTGTGGATGAACTTGATCAATGTGTCGTACATGAGAAACCAGGTACCGACTAAATTGATGTAATCAGTCCGGTCTGACTGCCTGATCAGGAAATACTGCCGAATCAGGCAGCATGTTGCCGAGTCAGGCAGCATGGTATCCCACAATGCAATGCTCTATTTCGAATAGAGCATCTTTTAATATACCGTTATTTCTTGGTTTAGAGTAAAGAAGTAGGTAAAATATATAAAATTATCAATGGATGTACAATTAATAGTATTTTTTCATCAATTCTAGTTAAAATAAAGTTAATTTGCATATTTAAATCAAATTTTTAAAAAACCGTTAGAAGTTGTTTTGTTATTTAAATTATTTTCCTCCCGGTGGAATTTTTTTTCTCCCGTGAAAAATTGTCAACTTACATGTAGCTCATGTGTGTCAAAGTAAAATTTCCACCGATCTTTTATAAAATCACCATGAACAATTTAGTCCTTAGTCTGTCAAATTCGGAAGGGTTACCAAAGCCTGTGTTGCCCGACTAGCAACATGCTGCCTGATTCGGCAGTACTTCCTGATCAGACAGTCGGACCGGACTGGTAATAAAGAGCGTTGTTCCTTGTTATGCAAATGAGACAGTTTACGCTCCGTAGCTTTTACACTGAGATTACGGGGTTTGCTCTTTGTTATGCTAAAACATTTCCCTATTTCATGTCGTCCAAGGCTTTTTGTACACAGGTGAATGAGCATGAAAAGAGTCTACCACACGACTATTTGGTGCGGACTAAATAATATCATATTAGTGTACTCAGGGATGTTTATGAGTTTAGTTCAGTGTAGTTTGTGTTAAATTTGAATTTGAAGAATACAAGGCTATAGTGACTTGCTAATATTGTCTGCTTATCATGTTTCAATGTTGCTCAAACTTCCAAATCTAATATAAAAACATAAGATACTGAATTTTGTTGGTAAAATCTATCATTTGTTCCTTGAATTGTATTTTTATTTGTTTGTTTAATCAGCTGGACTGGGCTGACACATGTTTGGGTCCTGATGGGATCCAAGCTAAAACTTAAGCATACGGTAGGCCTATGCTAGCCTAAGCTGTATGCAAAGAAAAGGAAAAATTTGAATTTTAAATAAAAATTCCCTTTAAAAGGGAAAGCCAGCTTCAATGTAGAAGAGGTCTGGTATTAGTTTCGGTGAAAGGCATTTTTAGGATCACACTTTTTTAGATTTAAAAAAAAAGGAGCAAGTAAACAAATGCCACTCCAAATATTTTGCGATCATAGGCAAGGAGCAGTCTCAGGACCTGTGGTTATCAGAGGGTTTGTGCATGGTTTATTTAACTAGACTTGTGTCATATCATGAGGGCTCTGATTATTGAATGTGAACCGTCTGAACTTGAAAAAGTGTCAACAAATGTGGACCATTTTAACAAACTCTCTGTCAGAATTATTGACTGCCATGAAAATTATGCTAAAGAATATAACATCAAATATGTTGGAGAAAAACAATTATTTGTTGCTTCTTAACTGTTGGGTTTTTTTTTATTTAGAAGAGGAAATAGGTGTTGGCTAGTGATTTTGTTGTTAAATTTTTTGCTCCCTTCATCTCAGTCTTTAAGGGATCTGGAATGAGCATTTTGAGCGTGTCGACAGTATTTTTTGTGACACATGAGAGCACATCAGACATATCGAATTGCATTCTGAATATGAAGAATATCTTTCTGATATCAAATAATTTTCATTTTTTGAAATTCACGATATAATACAAATTTTATGACAAATAATTAAAATTTGATATTTTTCACATTTTGATATATAACAGTCCTCAAGTAAATTTTACAAATTTAATGACATATTCTTAAAGTGTAGGCCTATGTAGCTGGGAGGAAAAGCCGACGATCAATTGAAAATTTTGACCTTTCATATTGAAGATATGGATTTTTTTTCCCAAAAAGACCTAATTTTTTTTGGTGTTTTGGGAAAAAAAATCCATATCTTCAATAATCTTAAAGGTCAAAATTTTCAATTGATCGTCGACTTTCATCCTACCTACATACACTTTAAGTATAAATCATCAGATTTATAAAGTAGTCGAGTACTGTTAAGGGATCTAAAATGAGCATTTATTGCGTTTCGACAGTATTTTTTGTGGGACATGAGAGCACCTCAGACCAGTCGAATTACATTCTGAATACGAAGCATGTCTTTCTGATATCAAATAATTTTCATTTTTTGAAAATCACAATATGATACAAATTTTATGACAAATTATAAAAATTTGATATTTTTCAAATTTTTGATATATAACAGTCCTCTAAGTAAATTATATAAATCTAATGATATATTCTTAAAGTGTATGTAGCAGGGAGGAAAAGCCGACGGTCAATTGAAAATTTTGACCTTTCATATTGAAGATATGGATTTTTTCCCAAAAGACCTAATTTTTTTGGTGTTTTGGGAAAAAAATCCATATCTTCAATACTGAAAGGTCAAAATTTTCAATTGATCGTCGGCTTTTCATCCCACCTACATACACTTTAAGTATAAATCATCAGATTTATAAAGTTTACTTCAAGTACTGTTAAATATCAAAAATATCAATTTTAATGATTTGCCATAAAATGTGTATTAAATTGCGAATTTCAAAAATCAAAATTATTTGATATCAGAATGACATTCTTCGTATTCAGAATGCAATCGATATGTCTGATGTGCTCTAATGTCCCAAAATAAATACTGTCCAAACGTTCATACCCCAGCCCTTAAATATCAATTTTTAATCGATTTTTAATTTGCCATAAAATGTGTATTACATTGCGAATTTCAAAAAATCAAAATTATTTGATATCAGAAGGACATTCTTCGTATTCAGAATGCCATTCGATATGTCTGATGTGCTCTAATGTCTCACAATAAATACTGTCCAAATGTTCATACCCCACCCCTTAAGCTTTCTCTCTCAAAAATTGACAGTGATGATCACTAACCAGTGAAAATATCAGAAATAGTGAACAAGCCAGAGATTCTCTCTATCTGTCTTTTGTTTGGCACTCAAGATTGACAGCCATTCATAGTGTCATACAGTGACAATTGCCAGACTGAATATATCATCAATTAAGGCAAAGTAATTATTCTTGATTTGTTGTTATATATTTTCAAGAGCTGGCCATTGACACTAAAATTTCCCTTTTATTTTTTATTACTTCTAACTTTTGGCGTCAAACTCCAGCGCCTCGGTCCTTGGTCGTAATTGTTCCATACTTAACCACCTAGTGTCACGTCACTTTATGGAAACGCAGCCACAAAAAAAACCCTGACCTGAAATGGCAAGTTAATATGCGGCAAGTTAGAAAGGATAATGAAACACTTGAGGTAATATCGGGTTTAGTTACTTTCATACTACGCAACAGGTAGAGTATTTTATTAGTTCAATTGCTACCATGATTTAATGCTGAACCAATACTAGGCATGTTTGTACTCGTTTGAATGCACTAGTTTTTGCACATATTCCAAATGTGCTCATGAAAAATAAAAATTGTGCGATTTTTGACAAATAGTTTAACATTTTTGTAAAATGCTGTGACCCATGTCGTCTGCTATTGATATCGTCTGCTGGAGGTTAATAAGCAGTTTGTATAGCTGTGGTAAAGTCAACCTGTTAGCCTATTGTTACACAAGTCAAATCTGCTTGCAGCACACATTAATTCTTACTTAATATCGGACATGACAACCCACCATGGAATATTGCCACAATACCATATTTCTTTTGTTGTACAGGTAAGTTATCAAAAAAAGATAATCCTTTCATTCTTCTTTGGCAAGGTGATTACACATCAAATTATATAGTTGTTTTTCAGTTTTTGAAGTCAAGCTTGAACTTTTGTGTAGGACACATTCTTGAGATTTTGGCCGTGTATGAGACGCATTTTTTTGGTTTATACACCCGCAATTGTGGGTGTGCAAATGAATATAGATTTAAATAGTTTTACGTCGCGTCAATCAGGTGGTTTTGTGTACGGTTTTGTGTATGGATAACTTGATATACTTTAACATTGCGTTTTGAGTTGTATTGCAAAACTTTGCGTGGATCGTAACTATGTGCAAGGCCTGTGCAATGTGTGACGGGACTTATAGTAACTATTAAAGCAAGTGGCTATGCCACTGTATAGCATTATGGGGACTGCAGTGATTGCCGTCATGGAATGGAATAACCAACATATTCTAATGATGAATTGCTTCACACAGGTATGGCTCAGTTATAAGCTTAACTAACTTGCTAATCATGTTATGTTCTATTGTATCATACACTGGTTCAGTGCTTTTAAAGGCAATTTTAGTGGTAAAATATTCACATTTATGGCACAGGATAACCAACATGTGAATAGATATATACCGGTAATGGTAAATCACTGCGCATATTCAACTAATTTTTGTTAACTTCATGTATGCTACAATGTATACACTCAATTTAGTTGAACTTTGACAAATGAATTCACTTGTGCATATAACAAAGCCCATTATATCAGTTTATTAATGAGTTATTAAACATAATTTGTTACCCTTTATGTGGCACAAAAACAAGTAATTGATACTGTTTACTCTCATAATAATGTTTTTTAGTCATAATTATGGAAAATAACTGGTATATTTCTGAAATTTGAAAAAGATTTGTGTCCATTTACTTCAGTGCTCAAATAGTCAGTCCATGCATCAGATCCACTCAGATTGTGTCACAATATGTGACATCGACACAGACTAATTCACTCAGGCCAAAGGAAGCAATTTTGAAAATTTAGTTATTTTCGTTTAAAAAGCCATATTGTTACATTATTATTAATTATAAATGTACATTCAGTTTTATAAACATCCTGTATACGTTCAATTAATATATCGATGATCGTATATGAATAAAACGACATGACACATGGTTTTATTATAAATCTCAGATTTTTGTCACAAATACATCACCAAAAATACCTTGATTTTTGCAGGGTATGTTAGTTTAGTAAAGTATATTACAATAATGTAAAAATTTTGAAAGGCATCGAGAGCATCGTGCTCATGTTACAACTGCTTTAACAGCTTGCAGTACCCAGTATGCTACTGATATCACAGATTGCATTTTCAACTGCATTTCATTTGTGTGGACACTAATTATTCTTCAGCTATTCATAATCACCTGCAATTTTTCGGTGTTAACTATATAACAATTTTTAATGGAATTGAATAGTATTAAAGCTCATTGTAAATAACAATATAATTTCTCATTGCAAGCTAGTAGCTTATCAATTTTGAATATTACTACCAGATTACCATGATTAGGGGGCCTACTACTGTTTGAAGCAATTTGGTGTAAATTTTTGCATGGACCTGCTTCTAAAATGTGTTAAACAGGGCCAAAAATGCAACGCAGGTACACATATCTTTGTATAAAGAGCCAGACCAATTTGGTATTCATTGGTACGTGTATCAATCTGGGCGAAGCAGTTTGTGAGATGATGTTTTGTTTACTCCATAAGTTGACGCCTGATTTGTGTTCTCTGTGTTATTTCTGTCATATCAACCAATGCTAATGAGTAAATAATAAAAACAAAAAGTTGAGAATTTTGAAATTCTTCTCAGTAGCACGTCACTGAGGTGTATTTGGACGTGTTCTAGAGATTTGGATATTTGGAGCAAAGAAATAAACTTTCAATATAATTTGAGGATTCAAAAACAGATGCAAACTTTTAAGTTTGTAGAAACTGATCATTTTAGGACTTTTATATATCAACATAGAAGGTCAAAATTTTCAATTGATCATCGGCTTTTCATCCTATCCAGCTACATACACTTTAAGTACATATCATTAGATCATTAAAAACGTTCATACCAGAGCCCTTAAATTAGTAAAAATATTTTATGTGCTTAAGAATATACCCGGGGAATATACATTTTGAATGTTCTGGGCATTTGGACTGACTTTGAGTCGAGGGAAGAAAATACATTGCGCATTGGATTTTATTTTTGAAATCTTCACAAGCTATGAGACATACAATTTTTTTCTCATGTTTTTGGAGGGGTTTTATTGTCAGTATTATATTGACACAAATAAACAGCAACTCCCTCAACCATTAATAGGTGCACTTTTACTCTTATCTGTCAATGTGTGGACAAGTGCTCTTTGTAATGAGAAAATCGCCACATTTGTTTTAAGGCCTCAGTTCCTTCCTGTTTACAACTTGACACTGAAAATGAGGATGTATGATCTCACTTGAGAAGTCAAGTTCACTGATCCACATACCATAGTGTATCTCTTAAATGTTGACTTGACAATTTGGGTATGAGTTTGGTACCCAAATTATGCAACGTTGTAATAGGCTTACATTGCCAAAATTTAAGATAATTGAACTGAGTATTTGGAGATGGAATTGCAGTAGTTGCTAAATAACCATATAGGTAGACAAGGAATCCAATTTGTTTGTGCAAACTAAATTTACAATCATTTTATTTTGTTAGTATCACATTTGTTTTCAATTTAAAGAAAATTAGTTGCAACAAAATTCTCTTTAATTTGTGTCACATTTAGACTTTTATCTTGTGCTTTAGAAAAGACGTAAATTGAATCTTGAAGAGGGAATTTTTTTTTGTCCAAATATATGAAAAAAAAAAATTGTTCAGTAAAAATTAATTATTGACAAATTTATTATAATCCCTTGTTTGGTTATGCTACATATTCTTAAAAGCGAAACGTGACGTTACTGAACACACACAAATTACAAGTTTGGGGTGTGCTTTTGTACATAGAGTGTACCTGCCATGTTTTGATCATTCAATGTGCCAAAACAGTGTGGGGATATGTCGGATATACCAAGCCATGGCACGTAGGCCTACAATTTCCATATTTCTGGATTGTATTGCAACATGAGTATTGGATTTCTATGATAATGTACAAACGGATCCTAAATGATGAATACTAAAGTTCTGGAACTATTATGTGTTTTATTAGCCAAGTAGGTAATGAATATGTGCGGCAATATGGAACATCATATCATTTATGTGGCTCCATTACAGGTGAGAGGCAGGTTTTATGGTTCTTGTGTCTTTTTCAAAATATATTTCTAGTACATGTCAGTATGTTTGCTGAAGTAATTGCTGATTGTTTTTTGTAAAATATTAAGGAATCGGATATTAATGTTTGCATAGTATTTTTTGTGGAAGCTGAGAGTACATCAGACATCTTGAATTGCATTCTGAATACAAGGAATGTCCTTCTGATATCAAATAATTTTGATTTTGTTGTTGTTGAAAGAGCATAAGAATGAAAATTCAGCGCACATAAACATTGAAAAAAAAACCAACAAAAAAAAAAGGTGCATCTGGCCAGATTGCAGAAGGGATCCTTAGGAGCATGATTTGTAGAAGATATTGAATTCATTTAAAGATATTGACAAGATAGGACTACATAACTAGTAAGATCAGAACCTGGGTAAAGAAAGTTTAAATAAATAAATAAATAAATAAATAAATAAATAAATCTCAAGCAAATTATAGCCCCCGGGTTATAGCAGACGACGGTGGACTACATTATTCACTGTGGCAACAGCCAATATCGTAAACAAAACAGACAATATGACGGCAACACTGCCTGGACATTGGACGCCCCGTGCTGAGTTGTGTTTTTCTCTATTGGCCCCCGTTACAGAAAAAAAATGCACAAAATATATTTCTCAGTGAATTTATAAATTTTCACATAAAAATTAATATTTTTGGATTCAAAATGAGCCGGGAGTGAGCGGGACTCGATCTCGGGACCCTATGCACCGCAGGCGACAATGTTTACCATTACACCACGTTAACCGTGGTACACAACGGGGGGACATTTTAGGTATATATCATAAACATAGCGTGAGTTATTCATACAAAACATTCAAAAAACAGTACTTACAATGAGGTTCACTGGCGAACCTCAACGGATTTAGACTGATAAAATAGTGCTTAATAACATACGTACAGTTTTGGAATAATTTGAGACATTTTTGTGTTTACGTGTAAAACCAATGACCACGTCAAAATTCAGCCAATCTTGGCCGGCCCCCCCTGGGTTATAGCTCAGGTTGTGCAAATTTTAACTTTGATGAATTTAGCTCACAATATGCCTTTTTTTTCATTATTGTACAGGTTGTCAAATTAAACTTGTAGTGAAACATTTTTCAACAAAAACTATCAGTGGCCTTGTTCTAATCATTAATTGCTTTTGTATCATTAATGAATTGATTTTCAACTGCTTGCATGGTATGGATAAAGTTGATATGTGATAGGTCTACATCCATTATCTTATTTTATCATGTAATTGCTAGACATTGAATTATGCAATCACATTAAATGTTCTTTAAAGGAAGATGATGAGATCAGATTAAATAAATAATGCAAACATCATGATTTGTTTTATCCTTGAATCAGGAGACAAAGGTGGACAGAGTGAATCAACATGATCAATATTGTGTTCATTCACTCTGTCCACTTTTTGTTTCCTATCAATGGTAGTATCTGGTAAGAGAGAAGCCCAGGGGGGGCACTTCAATATGAAATGGATATAGGTGTAGGGCTGGCACTTTCGCACTAAGGGGAATTCGGTGAGAGCCAAATGTAAAAAATATGGGGTCATTGGGTGAGAGCTTGATTTTTGGCATTCGGTGAGAGCAAAATGTGAAAAATATGGGGTCATTGGGTGAGAACATGACCATTTTTTTCAGATGGAATCTTTGGGTGAGAGCCGCAACAGCGCCACAGAAACCTTGAAAATCGAATTTTTAGTTCTAAATGGCTTCAAATTTCTTTGTTTTTTCAAAATAAGTAACAAAATCAGTGATAAATGAAAGTTGCTGTTCAACTTGAACTTGTAAGGGTCTTTGGGTGACAGATCAAATGAAAAAATATGGGGTCTTCGGGTGACAGAGCATATGTTTGTAAAAAATTATGGGGTCTTTGGGTGACAGCGACGGTGAAAAAGGGGGTCTTAACAGCCCTACATACGCGTCACCTCCAAAGTTGGAGTGCCCCCCCCCCTCCCCGGGGAGAGAAGGTCAGATCAGGGAATAACAGATCCCTTGATCAATTTGGTTGTTTTATCCCAAAACATACAATTATAGCCATATAATCTTGAAGTTGGGTCAAATTGAATTCAGATTTTCTGTAGCAAATATTGTGCCTCAACTGTTCCAACAAGAGGAACATGTCTAACAAGCATAATTATGCAATTATTTGATCTTAAGGCCCTTTACAATTAATTCTTAGTTTCCTGTTTCCTGCGCGCGTCCAAAATAGAGAATTGCAAAATATTTAATTATTTTATTTTTATTTTGGATTTTCTCTTTTAAAATAACTTGAAATGACTTCCAGTTGTTAGCTACTTTCTGACTTTGCTTATATCAACTATAATGATGAATAAACAAAGAACATAACTGTACCATTACTTATGTATAAAATCAAACATAGTTGTAAAATAATTAAATGCATGATCCTAGTCAAAACAGGTTGCTGTAGGATGCGACCACTTGTTTCAAAATAAAGAAAATAATAGATAATTAATAATTAATAATTAAAAGTCACCTCATCACTTGTTTTCAACCATGAAACAGGAAACTAAGAATCAATTGTGAAGGGCCTAAGAGCTGATGCTTAAACTTTTCGAAGTATGGCAACTACTCAAAAATTTTCATGTTGGAAGCTGATTTGAAAAATTAGTCTAAATGGGTCTACTCTGGGTCTACATTAAATTCCTACTTTTAGGCTAAAATGGCCAAATATCGTATTGCAGTGGCGGATTCATCGCCACTGGTAAAGTTGTCCATTTACACTTTCTTCTGAAGTGTTTTTGGAAGCAAATGGAGTCTGCACATCATAAGAAACATTAATAATTTTGTCCCATTTGTTTTCTGTGAGTGGCAAATTTCCCTCCCTGCTATGTGTGGTGCATGTGCATCAAGTTCATTTAAGAACATAAGCAAATGAACTCATTAATTTGTATTTGCTTGACCAGTTGCATATCTGTGACTTTTGACACACGGCCTAATTGGCAATAAGTGATAAAAGTGATAATTATCAAATGTTGACATTCTGTTGCTTGCTATATGATTACCAGCCTCTTCATTGATAGATATGGGCTTGTATTTTTGTGAACGGAAGTTTAGTCAGGGTAAATTTGCGGAAAGAAATAGCATGAACAGGGCAAAGTCCAATTTGCTGAAGAGATGTCAAAATACACTGGACAAAAACTGTTTAATTAGTTCTGAACAATAGGCAGTATTTAGCAGTGGATATTATGATTCAGCACTCTTGATTATAGCATTAGTGTTAAGTGCAAGGAAAGGAGAGATTTATTTCATAATTCCAATGTATAGCTGAAACTTGGGCAACTTTTAAGGATATCTATCACAGTTATTTGTCAGATTTGAGGACTAAGAGGATACATGTGGTAGGTAGGTGAGCATTGAGCAAATGTTTATGTGTGCTGAAAGTTGAGTCCTATTAAATCACAAAGCATCTTCATGCAGGTTTGATTTTTAAAAAAATCTGAAGTTGAAGAGTAAATCCGGGTTGGTACAATTTGTGACCCTACTTCTCATACCCGACTTTTCATACCCCACTTGACCCAACTTTTTATCGTTATGATAAATCATTTTAGATATTTCAATGAATACTAAATAAAGTGTAAATGAAGTCTACCGAATTGAAAAGGCTAAATCAGTGTAATTGGTGAAACATTATGATTTAGAAATTATTATTTATAAACATCGCCCTTCCTCGTGCGCAGCCATAATCTCCAAACCAGTCGTTCATAAGTTACCTTTTCATGAGGAAGTATATCTGTCTGTCACATTAAGATCTACGATGGTGACATTATAAACGTCAATATTGTCATTGCATGTTATTCAGCCCTTTCACTGCTACCAACATTTGAGATTAATTGAGTATTGACTTCAGTGTACCGCTCAGTTGCTCCAAGCAAGTTCAATCAAGTTAGCATATCAAGGCTTAATTGGTCAACGCATTGTGATTAAGCAAACATTTATTGATTGGCTTGAGCAAACTTTATAACCAGGTTTAGGGAGTGTTCAGAACATTGGGGGGGGGGGGCTGGGCACTTGGAAATTGGAGTCAAAAAGTTTTGACCCCCCCCCCTCTTCCTTCATTTTTTTAATTTATAGGCCTTTCCTACACTGAAACATGCAAGTTTTATAGGGTGACTTGTATGAAGTTTAAATTCATTGTATGCATTCATGTTTTTTCATGTTTCATTATTAGAACCACTAATTAAATAAAAAATAACAAATTGAGAGAAACATCAGGGCACATACTCAAGATTGTTTATCAGGGGCGTAATTTTTCTTGGTCAGTGGAAAAATATAAATTTCGGGGCAAAGACGAAAAAAATGTCGGTTGCATCATTTTGACCCGGTATTATCAGTGGAATATATACATATACTCTTTTCTTATAGAGACTGGATAAATGTAAAGTCTTTGAGCTTCCAAAAAGAAATGTTGTATCTTCTTGTTCTTTTGGTATTTTCTTGTTAAAACTTTTTTGTGACTCCCCTTTTTAGAGACTAAAACTTTTTTGACCCCTCCATTTTGCCACCCCAAAGTATTTCTGAACAATCCCTTAGTCCAGGCGATTAGAATTGCACAGGGCTCAAAACTCATCAATACTAATCACAATTTTGTATCTAAATATGGCTGAACGAGGCTTTGAAATTTGAGATGAGAAAATGCTTGAAAACACTGTTCTTTATCAATAATATTAAGGAAATGTGTATGGTATTTGCTTAATATTTGATTACCAACGGAATAAACTGCGAATATCTAACAAAACTTTAAAAATAAGTCGGGTCAGGTGGGGTATGAAAAGTCGGGTATGAAAAGTAGGGTCACAAATTGTACCAACCCAGTAAATCCAATTATGGTGCATACATGTGTATGTGATTGATAGTTTTGTATGCCAGATGTTTTCAAATTGTATAGGTCTATGTAATTCATTTGTATTTGTAATTCATTTTCACAACTATTTCTATACTAAATTGATACAAATAAATTAATATAGAATGGGGCAAACTCTATCAGTGATTGGTGTGCATTAGTCCCGGTGGGGTCACTCCCTGGCAGGGGAGATGCATAGGACCGTTACCACAAGTACAAATTACCCCCTTTTGCAGTCCATTTCAAGGACAAATCATGAAATTTTACCCCCTTTTTTACTCCAAAAAATGACAAAATGGTACAAACACCCCTATTTTTTAGATTCCGAGGACACATTTGCAATTTTGACCCTATTTCAATGTTTGAATGGTTTTTTTTCAGTAATTAACAAGGGCATCACAGAATTCAAGTAGTACCCTTGCATATAAATCAGAACCGAGAACAATATTGATCACGGATGAGTACAAAGTAGGAAACCAAATTTATTCCTGTGATTTTTTATCTGGCCACGGATCAGGAGAAAATAATAAGAACCCCTTTTTCAATTTACGCAGACATTTGTGCAATAAAACACCCCTATTTTTCCAATTTCACTGACAATTTTGTCCGCGGACATGCCCTAAAAATGACCCCTTTTTCCTTGATTTTGGTAACGATCGTGCGGTCAGTATTGCAAGTTGAGTGACCCCACCGGGGCATTGGTCAGCTGCTTGTTGGTGCATATTCTTGTGTTATGCTGTTAAATTCTAATTCAAGTCAATAACAATTTGCCTTTTCCTGGGCAAGGAACAAACTTCATTTTGTCTTGGACCCTGTTCACATTAGAACATTTCTTCATTTGACGAAGATAAGTTAATCTTGATTAACTAATTAAGCATGCGTACACATTACGCTGAACGAAGCCCGAACGAAGACATTGCGCTGTACACTTTCAATGAAAATTAACGAAGCTCGAACGAAGCTATTAACGCCCGGCTATTATTAAAGCCGGCGAAGGTCACTTGTCACATGATCACTTTCCTTCGTCGAACGAAGCGAGCGTACACATTACAAAATTAGCTTCGTCGAAGGAAGTATTCCTTCGTCGAAACAACCTTTTTAGCTTCGATGAACGAAGCAATTTAAATCTTTGTTGAAGGAAGAAAAGTGCGTACACATTAGGACAAAACGATTTTTAATCTTTGTTCGAGGTTCGTCAAAAGAAGAAAATTTTCTAATGTGAACAGGGTCTTGGTTACCTGTGAGAGAAGGAAGCCGATGCTGGCTGTGATAGTTTGTTTTGGTCTTGCCTGATTGCTGCTGAATGGTACATGTATAAATGGTGTAGCCTATACACTGGGCCACAGTGGACAGCAAATTCCTCCGGGGGGGGGGGGGGTACCCAGTACAAATGACCATACGGAGACGTGCCGCAAATATGGGTAGCATTTTCAACCTCTTGGTATATCAATGACCCCTTTTCAAAGCCTATTTTGGTATATGAATGGATCCTTTTTTTTTTTTTTTTTAATTTTTTTCGGAAAATAGCCCAATTTTTCCCTAATCTAGCCAAAATTTTCAAAATTTTCCCAAAACTTTGGGAAAATTTGTAAAAACAAAGACAATTTGGGTTAAATTCTGCCAAAAATTTTGACTTTTGGTATATCAATGGGTCCAAATTTCTTGAAAAATTGGTATATTTATGGGTCCACTTTCAAATTCTCAGCGGCACGTCCCTACCAAAACCAAACTTGAGTACCCCGAAATTCCTGTAACGCCTGATGAGGCTAGTGGGGTTACATGTATGGGCACTTCACATTTGCAATGGAAGTAGTTTATAGGAGCTTATAGGACTCCTGGCATGTAATTATATCTGAATTTCAAGTGATTAACATTTATACAAACAGATCCTATCTCAAATATTTGAAACTCAACATGAACTAAAAATAACATTAATGACATATGAGTGCGATACCAAAGTTCACATTTCAAGAATGCCTTTATACAACATTTTGGGAACAGTAGTAATTATAATCCAAAGTACAGTGATTCATGTGTTGAAAGGTTCCATAGTTTGGGAGTCACTTTCAATCTTTTTTAAAGCATAATTTGGAGTCTGTTCCAGTGGCTTAACTTGACTTTTGTAGGGGGGGGGGGGTAATCTGCCAGGGGGAGGGAAATGGTGGTCAAAATACCAATCCTCCATTAACACTTGTACAACTGGTCATCTCATGTGGCTTGGGGAAAGCAGGGGGAGGGATCCAAGTAGGGGGCTCCTGCATCTGTTCTGCTCCCTGTCTCAATGATAATTGTAATATAACTGCTTAAGGGGTGGGGTATGATCGTTTGGACAGTATTTATTGTGGGACATTAGAGCACATCAGACATATCGAATTGCATTCTGAATACGAAGAATGTCCTTCTGATATCAAATAATTTTGATTTTTTGAAATTCGCAATGATATACACATTTTATGGCAAATGATTAAAAATTGATATTTTTGATATTTAACAGTACTCAAAGTAAACTTTAAAAATCTGATGATTTATACTTAAAGTGTATGTAGGTGGGATGAAAAGCCGACGATCAATTGAAAACACCAACAAAAAAAAGGTCTTTTGGGGAAAAAAATCCATATCTTCAATATGAAAGGTCAAAATTTTCAATTGATCGTCGGCTTTTCCTCCCAGCTACATACACTTTAAGAATATATCATTAGATTTATAAAAGTTACTCCGAGGACTGTTATATCAAAAATTTGAAAAATATAAACTTTTTATATTTTGTCATAAAATTTGTATTATATTGTGAATTTCAAAAAATGAAAATTATTTGATATCAGAAGGACATTCTTCGTATTCAGAATGCGATTTGATATGTCTGATGTGCTCTAATGTCCCACAATAAATACTGCCCAAACGTTCGTTCATACCCCACCCCTTAATTGGACCATTTACTTGTTGAAATTTAGTGAGAGGTAAGCAAAATATTGTGTACAAGAAATTTGCGAGTACAAAATATACAGAAGGTAAATGTGACATGATTTGGTCCATGGGGGCCAAAGGCGGCAAATTTGAAACTGCGATAAACGTAATAATATGGAGTAAAAAAAGCAATGAAATACATAAGAAAATATGCATCAAAAAACTCCATAACTTTAGAACCAATTATGCTAGACCTTTGATGTTTTCAGTAAATGATAGCCTATTGTATGTATAATGTAATAATTTCAAAAATGCCTCCTTTGGCCCCATGGACCAGATCGTGTCACAAATACAGGTCTTCTAGTGACGTCACTGTGTTATTTTGGCTTGTGTGCCATTCTCAGAATCACATATGCGTGCATAAAGTGCATGTAAAGGCGACAAGATGCAAAAACGCTTTTTGACATCCCTGCCAATCTCAATATGACAGGAACTATTAACCCTTACGTTCAAAGTGGTTTTTGGCTATCGGAGAGGAAAGAAGGAATGAAAAAGAAGAGGAGATGAACAAAGAAGTTGGAGTTTTCTCCAGGGTTTGACCCCAGGACCTCTCGTGTGCAAAGCACTCCAGCAGTGACTGGTACTCATGAGGTTTTTGCTATTAACTAGACCAGCGAAAGCGTGCATCAGTGAGTGGGTGATTGCATCATCACGTCACATTGGATGCATGCATGCTGGTGATTTCACTTTGTAAGAGTTAGGGTTAGTTAGTACTTTACAACCTTCTTATTAGATAGGATCAGGGTTGCCAAACCCATGATTTGGTAGCCCAATTGGGCGACTTTTGAAGATTTTTCCGCATGACTTTTGACAATTTCCTGTCCCATAGAAACCAATGGTTAAGAAAAAATTTGGGCGACTTTTCAACATTTGCTCCTCGCGACTTCCGATAGTTTCCTGCCCCATAGAAACCAATGGTAAAGAGAAAAATTGGGCGACTTTTCGATTATTTGACCCGCGATTCGGGCTGAAATCTTTTGGCAACCCTGGATAGGATATGAATAAGCAATGGAGAAGTTGTACTAAAGCTTGAAATCCAAAAGTCAAGCTACTATGATGTTTATACCCTGAAAAGTGCATTGCACATTCCAAAGTGTGACCTAAAGACACCGAACCCCAAAACCTCAAAGTGTGTTTAAAAATGAATACCTATTGTGTTGCAATTGACTTTTGGGAAGTTTCTGCAACCCATTCAATAGACAAGAACACTGCCAAAAAATGCAAAGTCTGTCGACTAATTGCAGGGTAGTGGGAAAGCAACACAATGTTATCAATATCTCAATTTAAGCTTGACCGCCAGGCATGTAATGTTTTTATCGCCAATATCTCAAGTCTTTTATCCTGAGGGCTTTAGCAGTTATTTTCTCTTTAATTTGATTTTAGGCATACATAAAATGGTTGCTACAGGTTGTGATCAAACATCGTTAATTATTTTTGTTCACTTTCCTTTACTATTTGAGATTTGCTATTTTGATATGAATACTGAGTTAATTGGGCTATTCCACTTGAAATCCATACACCCCAATTGAAGGCATGATCTTGAATCTCCCACACAGGGGGTGTAGATTTCAAATGAAGTCACCTATTCAGGTAACCTAAATTCACACTCGCTGTGGAAGACTACACCAGGCACAAAAAGAAACTCGTCAGTTATAGTCATCCTTGCTGTTCAATAACTTGATAATTTTGCATTATTCTGAAATATACATTTTGTTAATTGGACTTTGCTTTCTCATTTGACACCCTGTTCGTGAAAAACTAATAAGAATTGACAAGATATACGCCTCCAAAGCCTCAACCCCAAAATCAAAAGTTGCATTTTCAAAGATTTTCAATGGGAACGCATCGTTGTATTGCACACAAGCACCACGGGCCAATCAATGAAGCACACGGTGTAACAGGCACAATTGAATCGTTAAAATCGCAACTTTTCATTTTGGGGTTTGAGAGTTTGGAGGCACATATCTTGGTCAATTCTTGCTCAATGTTCACGAACAGGGTGTCAAATTAGAAAGAAAAGTCCAATTAACAAAATGTATATTTCAAAATAATCCAAAATTATCAAGGTCATAGGGTGTATGGATTTCAACTGGATAAGCCCCATAGCATGTTATTAATTAGATATTGAATATTTCAGACAATTGTTTGAAAACTTTTTAATAACCAGGTCATACATAGTCAAAAGAAACATTGATATGATTGAAAAGAAGGACCTTTTGACCAGTAATTTTGGAGATCAATGAAGGAGATTTTTCATATACATGTAACTTTTGATAATTACAAGATTAAGGTTGAAATTAATTTGATAAGGGCAGCAAAATAGGTCAACATTTGAAAGATGTCAAATTAAAGTTTGGACCAAATTTGTTAACCTGGTAAACATGGTGTATATTTTTTGCCATCTCTGTAAATCATGGTAATTTTTAAAAAGATTTAAATATTTTCTGTCTATCATAAAAATTTCATAAATTCCAAAGTATTTATTTCAACTATCAGCCATTTGATTTTGTTAGTTTTTTCTATGATTTGTTTGATTTGAAAAAAAAAATATGTGCAAATGTAAGCTGATAGCAGGTTTGGTGCAAATTCTGCTGCAGAAGCATTTTGTGTTTAACAGGCAAAATAATAGACTCTTCAATATTTAATTCATTCCACCAGCCCCACCTTCAGCATTGCAAAATCTACCATTTTAGTTTATTGCTCTGCGTACTAGCCATGCGCTACAATTGAACAAGTTCAAGTTTTGAAATATTTTCTCAAAATATCAAAAACTATCTTAAGAACTACTGAATCAATACTAGGCTTGTTTGTACTCATTTTAATGCATTTTTCATGCTGATTCCAAATATGGTCATGAAAATTTAAATTTCTGAAATTTTTGAATTTTTGATTTTTTAAAAACTTGTTGTCTGCAGTCGACACCCGCGTGAAGAGAGTTATAGAAGAGAAAATCAAATACTTTTTACAGTATTGGTAATGTACAATGTTGAGTTCAATTTTACGTTGATTCAGAAATACTTCTGACAAAATACAATACAACTTTTATACAAAGTGCATTTTTTTCATATTAAAGAATGAAGTCACCATAAAATGACCCAGGGAAGCAAATATTACAAGCCATGACCTATAGAAAGGAATGTTCTCAGATTTTTTCAGTACAATGAGTTTTCAAAACAGTGCATTGTATTTTGCTATTTGAAGGTGTTGACATGTTCACATTTGGAATTGGAAATGAAAATATGAAGTATTTGTTAGTTATTGTTGGATGCTTGAAGTTGAAAGGTTTCTGCAAATCATGGCTTACTGCCAGTTTTCTGTCATAGAATTTTTAAGTAAAACCTGGCCATATTAAAGAACAGGGCTTTTAGTTTGTCATGTGAACGGCATGTTGTATGTGGCATACCAAGTTTTGAAATTTGATTAAAAAATTGACTAGAACTTGCCTGGGTTCTGAGCTAAATGTATATAGGCCTATATTCTTCATTGTTGTTGTTAATAATATGCACTTGCTGGATAGTTAGGCCCCCCCAAAAAATTGTTTGTTTGTCCACGTCCGACCGACCGACCGACCGTGAATTTTTTTTTTTTTTTTTTTTGATTTTTTTTTGGCATCGATGGGATATCGTATAAAACAGTGGTTAGTACAAATTTAAGGAAAGAAAATGTAAAGAAAATGAACAGTATAACATGCAGAACCATCTCAAGAGTTAAACCAGTGAAGTGCTGTGTGTTTTGACTTATTTACCAGTCTTCAAATTGTCAGTTTAAAGTGCAATATCTGTAAAAAAAAAAAAAAAAAAAAAAAAAAATCCGACCTGCCTTAGCTAGCCAACATGTTTGCAGACTTGGAGGTGTTCATGAATGCACTGGTCTGTTCATCAAAATGTGACAAATGTCATAAGCTAACCCCGGGAAGCTAACAATGCCATTTGACAAAGAATTAAAAGAACTGTTGTCCATTCTGGATTCTTTCATCTTTTTTTAAGTCGGCATCAAAGTCATCAGAAGACAACCACACCAACATGTTCAAGTATGTAGCTCAGGTGTTTAACACAAAAAGCTTTTATGATATTGTGCAAGATATAACCACAGATATCGGTGAAATAACCCAGTTACTCATGGCTGGTTTCCATGGTAACTCAACCTTCCATTACTACAAGGCATCCCCATCTATAACTCATCCTACCAAGTGACTCATCATGGAGCTATCAATACACTGTGATGGCGATTCACACCAATGCGGATCAATTTAGACTGGTATAGTCCGTACTCGGGCTATCTTGATAATGCTCAGATCAGATTTTGCTTCTGTTTTTGCAGCTGCTTTGCGTACTCTTAAATCCATAATAAAATAAGCAAGTAAATAAATAAATTGTGGGACCTTACTGCAGAAATTATTTGGATTTTTTGGCAATCAGACCAATCCAAATTGATCCACATTGAAATCAATTGCATGGGTCACCAGTATTATTCCTTGCTAATAATTGGTGGGACTTTTTGCTTGAAAATTTGAATCTGCTTTTGCCGCTGAAGGCTACTAGTTCTGCTGAATCAGACTGATAACACCTGACCACCAAGGGCTTTTATTTTGCGGTGTTTTATTTTTGTGCAAAATTTTGCCAATTGAAGGTGTATCATCAGTGGCGTACCGTTGCCGCCCCAACCCCGGGGGGCTGAAGAAGAAACAATTTTGCCGCCCCTTCCTTAACAGACCGAAAAGGTTGACCCAATTTTTTTCACGGTCGTTGAAAAAGTGAAGAGCAAAAAAAAAAAAAAAAAAAAAAAAAGGATTTTAGGCGCTTAGCGTCCCAAAAGACACCTTTTTTCAAAATTTTTATGCTTTTTCAATTTTTGGCGCCTCTTCTTTCTTTGCTAATTCGCTTTTCCGCCCCTATTCGCTTTTTGCAGCCCTTGTTTTTGCCGCCTTCTTCTTCCGCCGCCCTTCATTTTTGCCGCCTCCTACTTTGACCCCGGGGTTACGCCCCCAAAGCCCACCCCAAAATACGCGCATGATCATGAGGCCGCTATTTTAGTGAAAAGCATCCAAGACTAAATAAAAATTTCCAAACTGTGTCTACAGTCTATGGTTACCCAACAGTCAAATGCACAGGCAGAAAAGCTTAAAAGATACTCAACTTGTATTGTTGGGTTTCTTTTTAATTGTAGATGGCAAACATTTGCTCCCAGCTGGCCAGCCACACAAGATCATTTTGTAGCAATGTAAAAAAATAAACACTTTTGAGTTCCTGTATTTTCAATTTTGATGCTATCTAACAAAAAGTAAATGCTGTGAAATCATTAGAATGTTAATTTTGAAAAAGAAACCACTGTAAAGGTGTAGTAGAAATGTAAAAATTAAATACAAATGTGAAAATTAAACCCAGTGTAAATTGCTTCTTTTCATAGCACCAAATAGCATGTTATCAACCATGACGATGACAATGTCAGTTCATTCACTCTGCCAGCCCAGTGGTAACATCATCACAAGCGTGGTTAGTCTAATTAGGCCAGTCTCGTTAAGTGGCATTAAATGTGCCGTCCTTGTGAGATATTTACACATATACGGATATTGCAGCTGAGATTGATACAATGTTCTTGGTTTGGCAAGGAAGTTATGAATGGATATATCAAGATTTGGGACATTTTTGATAAATAAATTGATGACATATGATGATGATAAGATAAAAACTGGTGAGTTTCTAATATTATGATTTGTATTTTACTGCTTACAAAAGTTTGTTGCCATTGTTTAAACCTCCGTTTGTTCCCACACATTGTGCTATGCACGCTATCATGTGCATCCATGTGTCTGGCTTATATGGAAGAAATCCTGGGAAAATTTCTGATTAATTTTGATTGTATTGTGTGTGATATGTGGCAAGACTGGCTAACACTGGATCGATAATAGCGTCAACTATCTGTGAAATCTGGTGGAAAATATTAATTTGGTGAGTCAAAAGCTGTGATTTATCCTTCCATGTGCTGTTCCCTGACTGCACAGAAAATACATATATCCTCCACTTTTATAGTCATGTCTCATATCATCTCAAAAATCTACTGGCCCATCGTATCGGGCCAGCATTGTTGTATACTGTATAGGCTAATACCAAAGTACCAATACCAAATCCACTGGCGCTGGGCCACTAGACCACCACTTAAATCTGTCCCTGCCATATGAGAGGGATGTCATCAATTGGATGCACACCTTTCAAACCACTTATAACGATTTATAAGGTCCGTGAAGCCACCATACATCTAGATTTTCACCTTTATTTTCAATTTTTTTGAAATAATTATTGAAAACATTTATAATTTTTACTGATTTTCTCATTTTGTACATTCTATGTGTATATAAATAACATCTGGTATATGTTGGGTTCTTTACCATGTTTACTGCAGACTAGATGCTAAATATTTGTTATTTCTTAAAGTATTAGTGGACCATTAACTTTTAAAATTATATAATTTGATGGATTTTCGTGCTTGTTTTGGTGATGTGGATGTACAGATATCATCAGCTATATATTAATTATTATATGATGAGTTTAATTATCTTTGTCCCTATGTATGACTGGCAGACAATTAGATACCAATGTCCTTGCATTGGAGATAGTATTTTGTTGTTATTCATGAGTAATCAGTAATGACTAAGATTGATGAAGGTCTTCACTATGAAATTAGTTTATGCTTGGTTCAGTAAATTTTGAACAGATAGGGAAATCCTGTTGAAATCTGCAGTTTTCAAGTCAGTTAATGAAAAAAAATCCAATGAGAAAACACTACCTTTATTTTGATAGGCCTACATTTAATGCTAGAGACAAAATCTGTAATATTGCAAATAAGAGACATAATTGTGAGCACTATGTTAAGCTTATCTGCTATTGGACTGTGTTGTGGAATCAGTGGCGGACCTATCTATAGCAGTCGGGGGGGGGGTGCAATTTAAGAAAAATTTGCGAAAATGTGAAAAAGTAACCATCATGTCACACTTGTGCAATGCAGGGGGGATGAGGGGGGGATATACTAGTAACCCTTAGTAGAAGTGAGAAACTTTTTAAAATGAAGACCTATTTGAAGCTATTTGGTGGACATTTTTGGCAGTATTATCGTGTACAATTTTGGTTTAAAAAATGAAAATTTGTGAAATGATGGCCCAATTGAAGCCATTTGTGGACAGGTTTTCAATGCTATTTGTATACATTATTGCTTTAACAAAGTGCCGAGTGTCCAAACCAAAAGCGAAAAGGGTAACTTCTTTATGTATATTGGGAGCACGGTGGCCGAGCGGAACGGGCTACGACTCATAATCGGAAGGTTGCGGGTTCAAGCCCCGGCGACGCCATCGTGTTGTGCCCTTGAGTAAGGCACTTTATCTCAATTACTCCTCTCCACCCAGGTGTGAAATGGGGAGCTGTTATGAATACTGTCCATTGAGCGCCGCCCAAAGGTATGAACATGCCTTGGGCATTGTATGGCAGCTGACATATTCTAACGACAGCGGAATAAATGTAAAGCGCTTTGGTACATGTTCACATGTGAAAGGCGCCGTATAAATACCAACATTTTTATTTTATATACAGGGGTGTCTATGGTTGATTTCATAAAATTTTGCAAAATGAGGCCCAATTGAAGCTTTTTGTAGGATGGTTTTGACACTTTAATTGTGTAAAATTTTATTTCGAAAAAGTTAGAAATGTGTGAAAATTAATGGCCCAGGTCCACCAGCCCCCGGCAGTATCTACTTTCTTTAAGGTAGCATTGTTTGGTTAAATATACTCCATGCAATACCCGGGCACCCAGCCTTGCTTAACCAGCGGCCAATCAGAAGCATACAGTGAAATTGAACAAAATTCAACTCTCGGCGATGACCAAAAATCCATTGCTTGATGAGAATTAATTTTCATTGCGGAGATTGTTAAATCTGGCACTAATTTCATCGATCACATGCATGATATTGCAGTTGCGAAGTGGCATAAACATTCTGTATACACAATAATGCCTCTGTAGGTAGGGTTTACAAACCCATGATTATATGTGACCCTCGCACAACTGAGCCCTGAAGTCGCCAATCATCATTTTTGAGATATTCAACCAAAATATTCTGCTTGAAATTAGCTTTAAAATGATGTATATCATGTCTATAGTACTTGACATTTAAGTAGTGAAAATCAATAAAACAATCAATAAATCCTTTGTTTCCTATTGTTTATTGTTAAGTTCAATGGAGCATATCTCAATAGTGGCACTGGCGACATCCGGGCTCAGTTGTGCCGAGGGGTCACATATGGTAGCTGGTCCAACCGGGTGGCCCAATTGGGTGATTTTCAAGAAAAAACAGTGGTGTAGAGAAACCTCTTGTGGGAACAGTTCAATATTATGTATTGTGACAAAATCAATGGTTAAGAAAAATTAGGTGACCATGATTTGCCACTGAGATACCTGCAGTGTTTACACTTGAACCAATTAGTATGATTCAATCGGTTTTTGGCTCTGAGCGAAGCTAAAAGGGCCTAACTGATCGCAACAATTAGAGAGCCAATTCGGGCGTTGGTTTTTATGCTAAGGATGTTTGTCTGTTTGATATTTGGTCTTGAAATTTGTTTCTAAATTTTGCTTATTTATTATTTAATCGATTGCACTCCAGGTAGATTTCAAATACTGTCGATAAAATATGATTTTTTGGTAAAAAAGCCACGATGAACGAGTTGTTTTGTGGTACCCCGTGTGTGCTAGAGATTATTTTGGTCTGTATAATTTAAGTTGCGTAAAAGTGACGGAAACCAACGGAGGGTAATTTCTTAAGATTCAGTTCAGATTCAGAAGTTACTACTATTTCATATAACTTTTCTTAACTATTTCTTTACAATTTAAATAAAGAAATGGTTGAGGAATGTCAAAAAATGGTCAAGAACATGTCTGAATCTTGAATAAATCTGAACTAATGAATCGGGTAAATGAATTTCCTAGTGGACTATTTTTCCTTGCGCAAGTGCACATATTTTTGTAACCTCAATTTTTGTGCAAAACACGGACCGAAAGTCATGAAAAATTTTCGTATTTCATCACACTCATTGTATTTTTGTTGGAATATAGTTTTAAAAAGTCAATTTAATCATAATGTGGACATGATTCTGAGGGAAAATTATATTTTCAATGAGATTTTACTTTACCCCACTTCGCAATATTGAACAATTTCCGTATTTTGCCATAGCAAAAACAGTCTAAATAAATGATGTTCCACTTTGCACAACAATTTTATACTTCAGAATATCAAAGATTGATATGTTTTCTCTTGAAAAACAACATGGTTTTTAGGCCAGGACTTCTTAAGAAATTCAAGACCAAGGTTTATTTGATCGATGTTACGTCGATGGTCCCCGATCTCACCATGACTGCAGCTTGCTTGTTTTATGTTTACAATCAGGAGGTCATGACCTATGGCGTATTGATCGATTATGATCTGTTCTGATTGGATGGTCTCAAGGTCGTCACAGTTATGAATGAATAATTCACAAGGTCATTAGGGGGGGGGTGGCAGTAATAGAAAAGGTCAAAATAATGTTGGATAATGAACATAATAATGTACATAATAATAATAATAATAATTGAATTCAAATGTGACTGAAATTGGTGGTTTCAGAAATCATTGATTGCAAGTTGCAAAGTTTCATCTTTTACTATAGGCTGTGCAATATTAATCATGAGCTAAATTTTAAGAGAAATCAAAAGGAATGGCAAGCAATCAATGACAGCAGGGGGTGGGGAAATCACTTTTTTTTTTAGTATTCCCTGATCAGAAAAAAGTTACAAAGATCAATTATTTGAACCGATGGCTGCTTTCGAAACTAATAACAACTAGTAGGCCTATGGGCATGAAATTTGGTAGGTACAGTCAACATTTATAGCCAAATTTTCGGAAGGTCATTTCGGGTCACCAGAGGTCATCTGAGGTCAAATTAGTAAAAACTACTGGATGGGCGTGAAACTTGGTGGATACAGTCGACATTTTTTTTGGAAGGTCATTTCGGGGTCATCTGAGGTCAAATTAGTAAAAACTGTCATATGGGCATGAAACTTGGTAGGTTCAGTCAGCGCAAAATATGGTAATTAAGTACCTAATTTGCATAATTTATGCGTAATAAGCAAAATACCTTGTGAACAGATTATTTGGAGATCCGTATGGGGTACAGTGACGTAACTTGGTGGGGAGTAGCGTGGCCAGATGTTCTCGACCTGATTAGATTATCAGCGCAAAATATGCTAATTAAGTACCTAATTTGCATAATTTATGCGTATTTGATGCGTATCAAGCAAAAAACCCTTGTGAACAGCTTATCTAGAGATCCGTATGGGGTACAGTGACGTAACTTGGTGGGGAGGAGCGTGGCCAGATGTTCTCGACCTGATTAGATTTTCAGCGCAAAATATGCTAATTAAGTACCTAATTTGCATAAATTTAAATACGTATTTGATGCATATCAAGCAAAAAACCCTTGTGAACACCTTATCTATCTGGAGATCCGTATGGGGTACAGTGACGTAACTTGGTGAGGAGTAGCGGGGCCAGAGGTTCTCGACCTGATTAGATTTTGAGCGTAAAATATGGTAATTAAGTACCTAATTTGCATAATATATGCGTAATAAGCAAAATACCTTGTGAACAGATTATCTGGAGGTCCGTATGGGGTACAGTGATGTAACTTGGTGGGGAGTTGCATGGCCAGAGGTTCTCGACCTGATTAGATTTTCAGCGCAACATACTTTATCCAATTTCGTGAGGTCAAAGGTCACATAAAAGGTCAAAGGTCAACTGAGGTCACCAAATCTTTTAATAATTAATTTTTAACTGTGCATCACATATCCAAATAACAGCTTGATCGGTCATGTAATTAAGGAAATATGACGACTTTAAGGTAGTCGCTTTCCAAAGTAACACTTTCAATGAGTGATAACTCGTAAAGGAAGCATCTTTCTGTTTTGATTTATTACTTTGATGAAATAGTGTTTTGGTATTGCCAAATTTGATTGCAAATTTGTAAGGTGGGCCCCTGAACCCGCCATTTAAAGCCACATTTTTGGAAGGTCATTTTGGGGTCACCAGGGGTCATCTGAGGTCAAATTAGTAAAAACTGTCGTATGGGCATGAAACTTGGTGGGTACAGTCAACATTTCAAGCCAAATTTTTGGAAGGTCATTTCGCGGTCATCTGAGGTCAAATTAGTAAAAACTGTCGGATGGGCATTTAACTTGGTGGGTACAGTCAACATTTAAAGCCAAATTTTTGGAAGGTCATTTTGAGGTTACCAGGGGTCATCTGAGGTCAAATTAGTAAAAACTGTCGGATGGGCATGAAACTTGGTGGGTATAGTCAACATTTAAAGCCAAATTTTTGGAAGGTCATTTCGGGTCACCAGGGGTCATCTGAGGTCAAATTAGTAAAACTGTCGTATATGCATGAAACTTAGTGGGTACAGTCAACATTTAAAACCAAACATTTGGAAGGTCATTTCGGAGTCTAGGGGTCATCTGAGGTCAAATTAGTAAAACTGTCGTATGGGCATGAAACTTGGTGGGTACAGTCAACATTTAAAGCCAAATTTTTGGAAGGTCATTTTTGAGGCCATCAGGGGTCATCTGAGGTCAAACTGTCATATGGGCATGAAACTTAGCACGGGGGTACAGTCAACATTTAGAGCCAAATTTTTAGAAGGTCATTTCAGGGCCACCTGCAGGGGTCATCTGAGGTCATATTAGTAAAAACTGTTGCATGGGCATGAAACTTGGTGGGTACAGTTACCATCAGCCAGATAATCGTGCCCAGCCGATAACCGCCAAATTCATTTACCTCTCTACCAAAAGTTATCGCAAAAGCAGGCGGTCACAAAAGCAGGCGAGACTCGTGGTTCGAGAACCGCATGGCCTTTCCTGTGGTGCTTAATGTGCAAAAACCATCTGGACTCCACCGGGGACCCTTAAGGGGACCCCCCGGCCGTGCTGGGCAAGAGTTCCGCTCGCTATGCTTAGCAAGTTCAGGATTTTTTTGGGTCAGCTTGTGACATCTCTGACTGTTGTATTTAGTCTGAAACTTGGTGGGTAGTCACCAATTAGAGCCAAATCCTTATTCAGACTAACACTATTCTTGACATAGGCCTATTTTGATACATTTTGATTATTTAGACCCATTTGGACCCTTTTCCATCCAATTCCACCCGTTTCGATCCATGTGGCTAAATAGTAATTCCCAAAATTGATTGATGTATCATTGTATGCTCTGCAAATGAGATAGCTACCAACCGACCAGGTGTACCCATTGAATGTAATACGTCACATATACTCAAATGATTTCACCTGTTGCACATTCGACTTTCACTGTCACCATAAAGCACAGAGCCACAGCGCCATTGGTGCTCTTGTTATATTAAATGACGTAATTTGTGTTTCGCATTGTCTTACGCCCTGCCAGGGTGAAGCATATAGGCCGCCTCCTTCTTCATTATTTATATATAATTGGCCGCTGAGACACAATGAGAGAGGCATCATTGGGACTTAAGTTGAGATTGCCCGAGTACCTACTGTGAACTCAGGTTGTACAGTGGTAAAGCTCTGGACCGGTAATCCAGCGACCGGGGTTCAATCCCCGCTGAGTCCTGATTTTTTCTCTCTCAATATTTTCATATGCCAGTTTGCTTGAGCCTCAATCACGTCATTTAAATTATAATTCTCGGGCTTGCATCGTTTATTTCCGATCCTCGCATATATTAATTTGTGTTTCGCATTGTCTTACGCCCTGCCAGGGTGAAGCATATAGGCCGCCTCCTTCTTCATTATTTAGGTTTTTATATTGTTTGATATGAAAGGAGGGTATGATTTTTTTGTATTAGTTTAAGTATTTCCTAGCCTCTCTTAGCCACAGGGTTGGCTACAAAAGACACAGAGTATACCTTAGGATAAACTGGCATGAGTGCGCCGACCCCAGGTTTTCAACATTTCAGGATTGTTTCTGGACGGAGGTCGGGTGAAAAACAAAATTACGTCTACATGACTTTGTCGAAATTCGGCGTGTGACAAGAATGAGTGTATAGATGACTAGGGGGGAAGCCTACTTATTTGTGTCTTCTATACTATCCATCATATACCCTAGGCCCTGCATAGCTTAAATTCAACAATATTCAATATCCAAAGCAATATCCTCACTACAATAGGCCCCCAAAACAGAACTCCCACCCCACACAATGGCAAATTGACACAAAAGCTTCATTCCATGAAGCATTTCTCTCGTATTTGATCATCATATCCCGTCCAGCTCACATTGGGCGCCCCATTCCTTTTGTAAAGGAATTTTTATTATTAAGTGACACTTTACTGTATAGCCTATTATTAGGCACAGAGTTCATTCCACAACTGAAATATTCAATAGGTAGGTGTTCAACCCAAGATGTCAGTGTTTGGTGTAAGCTTATTAATAAATAGTATTTAAAGCTAATATTGAATCTGGGTGTGTGTGATGGGTAAATATATGTAGGTGTTAGATCCTGTTAGGTTAGGTGGCATGTGATTAGACATGAGAGCACTGCAATGGAGATGGATGATGCGGAACAAGTATTCTATACCCGATTCTATAGAGCTAAAAGGTGTGCACAGTGCAGGACCCCGGGCATGGAAATAGTGGGTATATGGGAGCCTATGATTAGGGCCCAGTCCCCGCGCATCCGCGGGTATTCATGCTCGTCGAAAATTTTGCGAAATAAGGGGTGTTTTCAGATGAAGAAATGCGATTCACGAAACACACAAAAAAGGGGTGCTTTTTTAAACCACATGTTCGCGAAATTGAAAAAAAAGGGTATTTTCATCGAGCAGCCTACGCATTTCTGCCAGAAAAGGGTATTAGAAATATGGGGTATTGTCGAAGGGTAAATAATTCGCAAAATCGCTAAAAAAGGTTTTTTTCCCCCTAAAAACTTCGCGAAATGAGATGCAAAAGGGGGTGTTTTTAAAGTTCACCGACAAGCATGAATACCTGCGAATGTGCGGAGTGCGGGGACCGGGGATTAGGGTGGGCATATCTCAAGGATCCATGTATTGAAAAAATTGCCAATAAAGAGACACATTATGTTTTTTTTTTTTTTGGGGGAATTACTCTTAGAACTTGACCAGCATACCCTGTCAAAAATGATTCATCCCCATGCAGGATTACAAGCATGATGACAGTGCATGATAATCCCAAATGAGGGAGGGAGGGTCTGAGGGTCCAACATGTGTCTCCGAACTGACCCATGATTTCCTATGCATCATTCTATTGGCCAGACAAGACAATTTCTAAGAGAGACTCATTAATTTGCTTGGGTTAATCTAAGCGGAATGTAAGTTTTCAGGCTTTTTTCTTTTATTTTCAGGCTGTTTAAGGGCCATTCTGGTCATTTTAAAACGGTCTTTCAGGCTTATTCGGGCTTTTTGTCAAAAGTGGAATTTCATCCCTAATCTAAGACTAACATAATCACAGGCCCATTAAAACAAATTTGAAAGTGGTGCGGTCGAAGTGTAGGGGGGGGGGGGGGCGGCGGGAAATCCCCGGGGGGGGGAGAAAGAAGGGTCAGAGCTCTCAAGCACTTTTACAAATGAATGTACAATTTTAACGGTAAGGTAATTAGAACTAAATTGCAAAACTAGGACATTAAAAATCAAATGATCAACCATAGTTTTTGTAGTTTTTTAGGCTGAAAAGTGGCTGAAAACCTCCTGCAGCGGTTCCATCCAACAGGCCTGGAAAAACAATATACACAACATGTCTACATGAATTGCAGGATTATTTTCCATCCAAAATTTGCAGAAAAATGGGCGGTTAATCTCTCTCCCTCTTCTTCCATCCCTCCATCATGTTTCATACCACCTGATCAGCAGATTTAGACACATTGATCATTCCATCCTTATACTCAAGTCAGCCAATTTCTCTAAAGCGCTTCAGACTCCGAGTATATTATCGTACAATATTGTATGTACAATATATACGTTATTTAATCTATTGCCATTCTATTTCCAGTAATGTTTAAGTTCTAACGAATGTTTGATGACGAAAAATCTATAATATGTTACATACAATACCTAGCAGAAATATATTATCGATTTTACGTCATCAAACATTCGTTAGAACTTAAACAGTACTGGAAATAGAATGGCAATAGATTAAATAACGTACATATTGTACATACAATATTGTACGTACAATAAAAAGTCTGTATACTGCTTTATGCTCTCTGTTTTTTGATAGTCAAATATAATCACAGGTACCTAATTGTGGATCTGTTCTGATAGGAAGCTAACCTTTCAGACCCCCAGTTTATACTAGGGTATGTGTTCTGTTACTTTAGAAATGGTCAAGTATACTTTGGTGGGATTTACCCCTACATATGTCATCTCAGTATTGATGTTGGGTTTGAGTCACCCTCTGAATCACTCCTTCTGCTTTCCTGTTTCACATAGCACAGCTCTGGGCTGGGCTTTCATGCTATCCTGTCTAAATTTGAACACTGCTTATATTTTAGCATTTAAAAGCCCTTTTGAGTTTAAAAAGAATGCTTAATATTTGCAACATTGTCGATTTAATAATTTTATTTCAATCAAATTCAAGATGCCACCTAAGTATTAAAAAGACCTGAAAACCTCTTTTTTACTCAGCTGGTCTTGCAAAACTACTGTGATTAGGAGCAAAAGATGTACCTTGTGTATTCATGTGGTGTTTTCCAGAAATAGTACATGACAAGTTTGTAAAATATGAAAGTAACAAAGCTCTCTGAGAGTATTTGTCTGTTTGTGATTCCCCAGTGTGATTTTAGGTCTTTTACATTGAATTTGAAATAGAATTAACAGGATTTTATAACTATTTTGTCAGTGTGATTTTATGTAGGCTTATATTGTGCAACTTTAAATAGTGAGATTTAAAAAAATCAAGAATAGTCATGATAGTGATGGGAATGACTCCCTAACAGTACGCTGTTCTACAAAATACTTCAACCCATGTGATGATATTACATAACCAGTTAGCATAATCATCCAAAATTACCTAGGCCTATATGCATGAATTGTTGCCCAGGCAACATTCACGCTTGTTGCTGAATGTGTGGGGCTGCTGCTCCGGACAAAACTCTGGTGGAGAGGGCAACTTTTTTTTTCATCTTCTTGGGGTCTTTCTTTCTTTCTTTCTTCCTTCTTTTCTTTCCTATCACTAAAAAGCAGATGGACTGTTATATTGTAATATTTCCATAAAAAGCAGTGAAATCGGACATTCCTAAGCGAAGATATTGAGTTCGTAAGTTCTGGTATTACAAAATTGGAAATTGAGATATCGTGGGTAAAAAGCTGAAAAGACAAAAAAACGAAACAACAACAACAACAACAACAACAACAAAACAAACAGACCAGAACAATTTGGAGTACATGTAATGAATTAAAAGAGTTGACATGAGATTAGGAATTAATGTTTTCTGCTGTTTCAGTGTGCATGTTCTCATCGTTGATGGTTTGGTGGACTGTCATGTAGATGTAAGCGTGATCCTAAAAATGCCTTTCACATTGACCAAAACTAATTACAAGACCTCTTCTACATTGAGGCTGGCTTTCCCTTTTAAAGGGAATTTTTATTACCATAACATTTTGTTTTCTTGCATCATGAATATCATCAATGTACATGTATCATTCCATCAATTGTTAATGGTGGATCAGCTCAATTTGCAATGAACATCCTGTAGGTTCACACATTTCAGCCATACACAAATTCAACCAATATTTTGATCCTATTAGGATTGTGTTCAGTGATTTTGTCACAAATACATCACAAAAGGGCTTGTTTTTTCAGGGTATGTTGGTTCAATAATTATCATTTAAAGATCAGAATTTTGAAGAAAAGAATCAAGGATGATGTCCTTGATAAATGTTACAATATGCCTTTACATGGATTTTGTGGTATGCTTTGTAAAAATTCTCAAAGTAGAAAGAAATTTGAAGTGTTTCATTCACAAATCTGTGTGAAGCACTGTGTTTTGAACATGTTGAATAAATATTATGTCAGCAATCATCCATGATAAGTTGTATGTCAACCACCATTTTGACTTTTGTCAATTTCACATTGAAAATGCTACATTTTTATGAAATAGTCTTCAATATCAAATAATTTGTTTCTATGAGATAATAATCATATATATAGTGCTTCTTGAAAATGAAAAAAAAAAAAAAAAAATGTAAATATCATGTTATAAAATCATCTCTGAAATTGATTTGACAACATCTGTGACCTTGATCGCATCACAAATGCTGGGCCACATATTTTATCAAATTATTTGCTGATTTTCTCAAATATTTGATTCTGTGACTCTCTCATGGTGTGCAATGTGTGTTTTCCCAATAGATAGTTTGTATGTGTTGATTGTGTGAATCACCATTTTCACACTGAGCCATTTATCATGATGAAGAATGATTTGTTAAGTGGTAGAACTGGCAGATTATGATAAATGACTAGGAAACTATATACACAAGGTATAAATGAATTCTCATTGAGTTTGTGTGCTCAACCTTGAGAGCAAAATGAAAACACACAACAAACAAACTAAATTCAGATCACAGATGAAATCAGGCTTTGACTCAGAATATCATATGAGCATGGCTTTAAAAATTTGAATCTTGAGCAATACTTTATTTGTTAGTTAAAAACATGAAATTGCACATTTTTGCAAAAACAAACTGAACTTTCAAATGGCAAATAGTGGTGCATGCACCATACTCCTCTTAACAGCGGTCTTTTGGGCAAAAACGTACTGGCATCAGTGGCATGCAATCATTTTGTGGTGCACATTTGGCCAATTTGATTTTTTTGTTTAAAACAAAAATGTCGGTAAAAATATGTTTTTTAAAACATATTTTTACCAACATTTTTGTATGCATTTGTTGGAAGGATTATGTAATTCACACTTTAAATTAGTGAAACTATTTCATTATGTGTTTAAGAATGTACATTTTGACAGTTGTGAGCATCTCAACTTGTCTCAAGCTTTATATTTTGAGTGGGGGGGGGGCATTCTGCATTGGGGATTTTAAAAAATCTTAGCAATCTTTGCAGAAGCACAAGTCTTTCCATCCATTACTATAATATATGTAACACATTTATACAAAACATATACTCAAAAAGTTAGTTTATACAATCCATTTGTTGTCATAAAACCAATACCCTAAACAATTACCTAAGTCAACTTCTGTCTGATTACTAATATTAGCACAACATTTTGCATAAAAATGGCAAGTGTTGCTATTAAAATGGAGCTTCTTGTGTATTCTTATTATAGTGCTTCAAAGAGCACAGTCCCT
Organism: Amphiura filiformis; assembly: GCF_039555335.1. Lineage (NCBI taxonomy): Eukaryota > Metazoa > Echinodermata > Ophiuroidea > Amphilepidida > Amphiuridae > Amphiura > Amphiura filiformis. The sequence goes on from NC_092646.1 coordinate 46,061,477, forward strand.
AGACCAACAAAAGTTGTGTTCAGATGAGCTGAAAATCTATAGGTGTTGACTGTGTTGTCCTCTCAAGGTGCTGTCACCTCAAGAGTAACTCCCAAGTGTGTCCACACAATGGTTCTTTCAACTGAAACTTCAAATTTGGCCCGCCCCTATCCAATTTTCATCGTTATTCAACTTGGTGCTGCTTGCCCCAGTATTGGTGCCCCCGGGATTGGTGCTACGTGCCTCTGCTCACGCTAACGCAAATACTGTTTGGACATCATGATCTGAGGGAACTCATCAATGCCCTCAATGCTAGTGCTATGCATCTCTTCTCATCTCGGTGCTCAACTGAAAATGTGATATTTCTTATCGGTCAAATATTGGTGCGCTGACTGGCAGAGACACCTCAACTGAAACAAAAAGTGTGTCTACAAAGCATGAATCTAATTGACACACCAAGATTTTTGGTGTGACCGGAGCCCGGACCGGGAGTACCCGTGTGACACCTGTAAGTGTCTTAGCAGAACAAGTGCATCCAGATGATCAGAACCCTGAATGGCACCTTGAATGTTCCAACACCCTAAGTTTTCTGCCTTTGTGTGAACAGTACTAAAGGAATGAATTGTTAGAATTATGATTGACCTAAGTCAATAGTAGAAATAGAAATGACAAATGGGAAACCTTGGTATTAGTTGACCAATAGTATAGTACTCTATTCTTTATGTGTTACTTTAGGTTAATATTGATGTTTTGATGTGTTGGGTGGAGAATCTTGCATCAGCAGGGTGGTATCTAAGGCCAAGGAAAGTCGATTTTGAGTTTCCCGTCACCCGCCCTCACTTCATTTTCTGACCCTCACTTGAATTCATTATTGTGATTTTCCAAAAAATACCGATAAAAACTGGTTATATTTGCAAAAAAAAATTATGAATATCCCTTTATTTTTTGTGGAAAAATCAAAATTAAAACATGCATTTTGCTGTCAACCTTGCAGACTCTTTTTAATATACTTTTGAATCTCATTTGGGCTAAACATCCATCTTCAAGTGAGTGAGTGGCAAATAACAACACATTTTACATGCGTGTTGGTCATATAATGAAAGGCAGAAAAATAATGAATAATGAATAATAAAAAAGTTACCTCACTTGTTTTCAGAAATTATGTGACGGGAAACTCAAAATTGACTGTTAGGGGCCTAATATATTGAGAGGGTTGCAACTAGATGATAGATATGTTGGTGATTGGTGACATGATAAATGGAAAGGGGGTGCAAGATGGTAATCAAATAATATGTTGGTATGGGTGTGTGCTGTCCAGATTTCAAAATGCAGGCTCCAGAGTAGATTTTGAGGACATAAAATGGGGTCTCAGGAACAAAAATGAGGCATTGTTTTGCCTTTTTTGTCAACGATTTGTTAGAAACAAGTGCTTGGAGCTCAAATTTGAAGCTGATTTTAGGGTATTTGGAGGACAAATTTAGCCATAAGACTGGACTTCAACATGTTCAAATGGAGGAGGATTTCCAGAATGGAAAAATAGGGGTTTGAGGGCAGTATACTGCATGGTATATTGAGATAGAAGTATAAAACACCATGCAACTCTGATGTTCAACAAAAGTTAAAACTTGAAGTTTAATATTCAGTTTTCTAAATTTTAGCTCCAGCCTTGAAACTGTAGACCAATGAAATCTTGTGTGCCGCTGAGGCGGCAGTGAGATAAGGGATCTTCAGACTAAGTGCTAATAATCTTACAACAATACATAACACCCCCTCTGTAAAGCTCTGTAAGCAGTTCAATACTTGTCTCATTCACTGGCTGAAAGGCGCTACTCAGAATACACACTTGTACTGGAGACGGCTAGTACTACAAGTTATTGTGGTGTGGCTATGCATATTGCTGGTGTCGTTGGATTTTCTATGGTGTGATGTTACCTATGTGTGGAATATTATATGCCTGGTTGCGAGGTCCCGTGTGGTACTAATTTGTACTGGATGTTAATCTGGAATTCTATATTTGGAACTAGTCCATGTATGGGTTTGCATCCACAATATATGTGCAACCATAGATAGTGAAGGAGATCTATGGTGTAACCTATGTAAGTACACTTTATCTGACAATCAATCTTGAGTTTCTCTTCCAATAATTTCTGAAAAACAAGTGAGGTAACTTTTTCATTATTCATTATTTTGTGATTTTCATTATATTACCAAACGTGCGTATAAAAGGTGTTGTTATTTGTTACCAGACGCCAATCTATCACAATGAGTTGACTGTAGCAAAATGGATGTTTTGATTTAAATTTTCCACTAAAATTGCATGGATATTCAATTCATCGTTTTTTGGGCACAAATGACCAGTTTTTATTTTTATTATTGGAAAATGACAATAATGAATTCAAGTGAGGGTCAGAAAATGAAGTGAGGGTGGGTGACAGGAAACTCAAAATCAACTTTCATCAGCCTAAATAAATAGGGGCATCATTATAATTTTAGCATCCTTGCATGTTTATAGAAGCTTATAGATATTCATGCAGAAAGCTTATTTCAGAAATCTTGGTTGATTCGGACATTTAATTTGTGAGTTACGCATCATTGCATACATGTATACAGCACCCTATAGGCCACTGTCTAGTTTCAAATAAATTAATTATAACACAGTGGTCAGTTGTTATTTCAAAAGACATGACATGAAAAATACCAATTTGGCAATGTGTTTTGTGTTAGGGAAATTCCCAGATGTGGGCAGGTGTGTAGGGAGATAGTGACTGAGGTAGTACTGGCTCAGTGCTGTTTGATACCTGTGAGATAGCCTAGCGGAGCTTGCTGACACTCACTGGCTGCTTCACTACTGACTGCTTTAACCCTAACTCTGTAAAATCTTATGAAGAAAACCACTGCGCATGCATGCTCGTGTCGGGCATGACACAATCAGCCCAAGTCATATATACCCAGGGAATCGCTGACCATAGCTACAAGTTGGTAATCTTGTGCATGGCACCCGAGGGGTCTAAGGTTCGAATCCTGGGGGTGGCAAGTAAAAAGTTTGTTCATCTTCACTTTTTTTTCATTCCTCCTTTCCTTTCTGATAGCCAAACACCATGTTTAGCAGGGGCGGATCCAGGAATTTTCAATAGAGGGGGCGCCCAGCCACCGCCGGCACCGCCGCCGCGTCGGCGCCCACACAAAGTCAGGCGCCACTCTGCAAAAATACACAGAGTCAGGCGCCGATCTGCACAAAATAGAGGGGGCGCGCGCCGCGTGCGCCCCCCTCTAAATCCGCCACTGTTTAGCATTGGGGTTATTTGAGAATTTGTTATGAGATAGTACTGGCTCAGTGCTGTTGTTTGATACCTGAGAGATAGCTTAGCTGAACATGCTGACACTCACTGGCTGCTTCACTACTGACTGCTTCAGGGCTACAGCAAGCTTTTTGAGAATTTGTTATGTATTTCTTTATATTTCTATTTCAATTTGGGCATATGCATTTTGGTCGCCTCACATTTGGTGATGGCGCACAGTGTCGACTTCCTATTCGATAAATATAAATTTAATACTCCGTTGGTGAGCGACGGGCGACTCTTATTTCACCGAACACAAGAAAAGGAGTTCTATCTGATTGGCTCATAATCGATCGCTTAGGTCGCTTAGTAGTCAACTACAAACTCAAAACTGAGCATCGTATTCAATTCGATTGAAATCGATATTCTATTATTGCCGTGAGATAAAGAGAGTGATAGTGTGTCAATAATGTACATTGTATTGCAGCTGGATTTTACATGCATTCTTTTATATAAATTTTTTCTCAAAGAGTTGAATATGATCAAAATTTTTACTCAGGATTTCAAATTTTTTACCCGCAAATTGCAGTTAAACATATCCACAGCAAAATACAGGTCCTCACTAATTAGTGTATTTAATTTCCAGTTAGTGTATTTAAGATAAAACCTGACAACAAATAAAATTTTCTTGCAATAGAAATATCATATGGGATACTGATATGGTAGGCCGCAACCGCCACAACGTGGAGCTGCTACGCGTAGCTGACTTTTTGCTCCGTGGAGCCAAATTGACCAATCATGATCATGTTAGAGTTTTTCATTACTCGGAGGTAAAACTGACTAATTAAGTACGACTTACTCATTACGTGAAGCTTAATTTATTCATTAAGAATTTGCCAGACGAAGCGTCCACGTGAGTTGCAAGATATCCTCGGTCACGAAAGTTATGATTCAAAAAGTAGTTTATGAAAAGTACAAACTGACTTATTATTAAGATGGACATGCACTCATAAGAAACTCATACAGTATTGTACATAACTATATAGCTAGGCAGAGTGGTGGTAAACTATGCACACAGTTCTGCGATCTGCAGTGTATCGCCGGGAGCTAATTTGTATAACTTGCGCGTGTCCCTGCGAATTCGACCTTCAGCAAACTGCAAACCAGTTCGGATTTACTTTATATACTAGTAGTAGGCCACACATACTGTAGTTACTGTCCGTTTTCCTATACACAATACTCAGTGCGCTCACCATTGACGCTTGACCTCTACAAATAGTGTATGTTAGAAGTATAGGCCATTGCCTAGTTGACGTCACTACTGTGTAAAAAATAACCGGCCAATATTTAAAGTATTCTCTGAAATTCTAGAAAATATAGTTTTGTAACATGTCCTAAATTTTTAGCTAATTTAGGTGTTTGGAAATATTGGTACTTTTGTACCAAACAATATGAAGAAATTATTTCTAAACCGTGTTAAGTCATTAAGCTTCTCATTTTCAAGAACGCTGTTTAACAATAAGCAGACTATTGTCTCATTTCGTAAACAAAAGCCCACAGTATTGTTACCTTGCGTTCGCTTTATAATCGTTTACCCAACTGAAACTATAATACCAGCTCATTGCTCATTGCACAGGTAAAACAGACACAAGTGCAGTGTGTATTTAACCAGAGAAGATCTGATGTAACATAGTTGAGCCGTTTTCATTGAGTGTTATCTTGGTTTAATAGCTTTTAATAGGGTTTAAGTCCTTCAAAGGTCGTGGTGAGTTCTACTGTAGACATGACTGCATCATGATTATTTTTAAGTCAACAACATTCAACAATATGATCACCGTGATAGTATGAGAGTATCAGTACCGTGGGTGTCAGTGATCCTGGCCTGACACAGTAGACAAACAAACAAACAAACACGCCACACACATGACACATGCATGCATGCAAGGTAACATTGACTATACACTAATCAAACAATGGTATTGATCCTGTACAACTGGTCGTGGTTTATTTACAATCGATTCATTTAATATCCCCATAGTAAACATTAATTTTGGCAAGAGTTTTCTCTCTCTGGCACGAGGATCCATCCACTGGCTCCGCGTAATGAAAAGATCTAACATGATTGGTCAATTTAGCTCCGCTGGTGAAAAGTAAGCTACGCCAGTAGCAGCTCCACGCCAGGCGGTTACGGCCAGCCATATATTGATCATGCGAAAATCGTAAAACATAGAATAGAAACAGTGTGGCAGGCGCTCAAAATCTCAAATTGTATGCTTAGCCTGAGTTGCACGGCCTATCTCGAATAAAATCACCATGCGTAGTTGTTGAAAAATGTGAGGATTCATCGTACTATCACGGCAATTTTTAACACGAAGATATAGGGATGTTGACGGTGTGTGGCGGCCCCACATTTTTCAACCTTGCAGCAACTTGTGCTTTGCACTCGCTATCAGAGGGTCTGGTGCACAGAATTAGAGAAGGAGAACCGGGACTCCCTATACCGCCACGTACAATCGCGCCGTCAGCTATGGGTAGAAAATTGGGGGTATTCGGGTCCTTGCCGACGGTGCGCTGGAGACAAACGAAAACAACTCTGCGCCTCATCTGAAGCGTCTTGGTACTCGCGTGCAGGTCGCATCAAGTCGCTCTTAAATCGCCCATTATCCATGTCGCTTGCGAGACAACGAATGCCTCAAGCGCATTCCGAGGGAAACCGAATACCCCCAATTTTTGCTCCATGCCTGTATTAAGATGGCGGTCGAGTCCTGGTTCTCTGGTTTTAATTCTGTGGTCTGGTGTGTTCTGTACATTGAGACAGTTCTACAATATGACACACTGCAATTTCCATGACTAATGACAAAATGTCATGATTATTTGCACACCTCTCAGTCCAACGAAGCACTTTCTGGTATTCTTCCAATCCTTCAAACATTGATGGAGAGGGCATGGCAAGGGGATCTGTGCTTGAAGTCAAGTTAGCTTAAGGGGGTACTACACCCCTGTGGTAAATTTGTGACTATTTTTGCATTTTTCTCAAAAAATAATAACACACTGGTAACAAAAGTTATGTATATTATTGGGGCAAGGAAACCACTTACTACACTGAAATTTCAGTGACTCAACACAAGCGGTTCAGTATATACATTGTATGATAGGAAATGAGGTACATACTAGCGGTACCTTATTTCTTATCATAAATAACACACCACTTGTCTTGGGTCACTGAAATTCCAGTGTAGTAATTGGCTTCCTTGCCCCTATCATGTACATAACTTTTGTTACCACTGTGTTATTAGTTTTTGAGAAAAATGCAAAAATAGACACAAATTTATAGAGGGGTGTAGTACCCCCTTAATCACAAAGTCATTACACTCACATTCAGTGCATTGGTGTTTGGTGACGTAGGTTTGAATCCTGGCACAGGCCATTAATTCTCCTAAAATAATTAAACTATATTCTCCTGGGTCAGGGAACTTTAAATACCATTTATTATCTTGTTTAGGCCAATGGAACTCGATTATTAGTTTCCGATTGGATGTTTGAAAAAAAGGACGAGGTCGCTATTTCATTATTCATTATTCGGTCTCTTTTCATTATCCATTATGTCAACAAATCAATGATTTTATGAACAGCTTTCTCCAAATTTTAGTACCAAAGTATATATTGTTGATGAAAGACCATCTCAAAACCAGTATTAATGCTTAGATCATCTTTACAGACATTTTGCAACAGATTGAGAAAAGATTTGAATTTGTTTTCATTAAAATGAAAAGAAATTTGCAATTTTTGTAATCACTAGAAACATGATGAGGTAATCCTTCAATTTCCATTATTTACTACATCCTCTACCCCTACAACTAAGAAAAACTGCTGATTATGATCAGCAGGGGATGTCAGACATTTTGAGAGTTTCAATTTTGATTATTTCCATTTCAATTTTCAGATCATTGACTTTTTTATGAAAATAATGAAAGTTTTGGTCAAATTGAAAAAGTGATGCGGGCGGTCAATAGGAAACTAACAATCGAGTTCCATTAGCCTTACCTGTATGAGAATGGGACTATGTAGCCCATCCTGGCCGCGATGGTGTATTGTGGTTTGTATAGGGTGTGCGCTTCATTGTGCATTACTTCTTATTTAATCTTAGTCCCTGTTTGATGCTAAAAACAAAATTTTGAATTAAGATGTCATTTTTGAGTGTTCAAAAGTACACAGCATGAAATTGTGGTTGATTTACACAATTGAAATACAATTATATCAATTGCTTTATACCTAAACAATGCAAGTATCGAATCAAGTAACTTTTCTTCCAAATTTGTCTCAGAATTTCATGATTTTACGGCAAAAAACTATTTTTAAAAAAAAGAAGAAAAAAATGAATTTCAGCCGTTTCAGCTGATATGGATGCACTAAGAAAAACGAACGTGCATATGGCATCTTTCATAAAGATTATTTAATCTTCACATGAAATCATTCCTGTCCCGGTACATCCCTTTTTAAAGGGTTTTTTATTACGAAGTGTTTGACACTTACCAATGCAGTGGTAATTTCATTTAGAAATGGTTGCCATTAACTTGACTAGATTTGTGGCTTTTTTAATTATTCAGTAATTATAAAATGATTTTTTTCATAAGACTGACAACTGATAACATATTAGAGGAAGCCTTAATCTGTAACTGATGTCATTACATGATTGTAACTAATTGGACTAATTACAAGTAATAAGGTGCCTTAATTGACAGAGGCTATTAATTAATCAAGTCAATTGATAGCGCATCAAAGGTTCATGCCATTACATGGGATGTGGTACGTGCAATATATGGGACGTGTTGATCCTCCTTAAATATGCGGATCTCCCTGAAATCCTAGCAGTGGTGATGGCTTTCTGGTAGTTTTGCCACATTTTCAGCCAGCATTGCAGGTCAGATAACCAACTAGTAGCCCAATTTTCTCCTAACTTTTGTTTTCTGTCGGTCATGAAACTTCCAGAAATCACCGTTGCAGATGTGATGTGGGCATGTGGAACCAAAGATACTCAATATCTTTGGTGGAACAGTCACCCAAAATTGTTTGAAGTGAGAAAATTGTTATAATTTAGGATGCCAAGTTGTACAACATGTACATGTAGTGTCTTCATCAAAAAACATATTCATCTGGCTTTGGACTTCACATTGTCTTTGCATTTCTTTGAAGAAAGTGAATTATTGTTTGTCTCTATTGGTTTGTCCACTGTGGTTTATCATTGGGTTGGACTTGGCCAGCTAGTAGTAAAATTGGCCAAAGGGGGTAACTATCAGTAATCAGGCCTGGATTTATATCCTTTTTCATAGAGCAACTGAACTATACAAGTAGTAGGCTTTGTCCATGTAGGCTGACCATCATCATCATCAGTCGGTTGCGGAGCAGGTGACTACAAGCTTTCTCCAACTGTTGCGATCTTGGGCAAGCGAAACAATTTTGTTTGGCTGCAGCATCCCTTCAGTATCTCCCAGGAGGTGCTGTACATACTGTAAGTACAGTGTCTGCGGCCGTCCCGGTTTCCTCTTCCCATGTGGTGGAATATAAAGGGCATATTATTTCACAGGCTTGTCATCTTCAAGACGCAGTATATGGCCGAGAAATTTGAGTTGATGAATCTTGACTAGGCTGACCAAGCCAGCATTATGTATGAGTGTTCAGATGATTGTGCCATCCAGCCATGTGGTTTAATTTGCTTGCGCTTGCATTTGTCAGATTTGTGATGTAGTCAATTGTAGCCTTCAGGGTGATTAGGGTTAGCATTGGAAACTGGACACTCACAGATCACCAGTTAGATCACTTAAGCTTCTCAGTCTTTAGTCAACACATCCCCCTTATCTGTATTATTTCAGAGTGGAAAGATTTTCTTTAAGGAAAGGCATAATGTGAGTAATAGATTCCGTGAGGTGTGAAATCAAACCAGGGCTATACAAGATGCATGTTGTCATCACTATTTCCACTTATCTTGTCATCGTTGTCTTCTAGGGTTTTTTTCTGTGATCGTGTTGTGGCTGAAGTTAACAGGATTCTATAAAACAGGATACCTTGAAGTTTTGCCCTTAAACAGGTGCAGCAGCTCTGCACTCCCATGCCCGGGAGCATGGTTTGACTAGATCCTGTCACTATTAAGGTGATATTGGATGCATTTTCTAGAAATTGAAAAATGCTTTGAGCATGTTTTAAATAGATTAATTGAGTATGGTCAAGTACACTGATCAATATGCCTTTTGTTTGGAGCAAATCGGACATACGGTTTCCATATTATATCAATTTATATTTTCTTTGTATCCTATTGTTTTGTCAATAATCAATGTAGGTAATGAGCTAAAATGACTGCAAAGGCTCATGAATATGTAATTTTAGCCAATATTCTGCTAAAAATCAATGCATAAATGTTCAGGGTACTTTTATTTTACATAATTTTGCCCTGAAACTTGGTCAAAGTGTTCTAATATGTCCTAATGTATTATATAGTGAAGCCGCCCTCTAATTTGCATATTTGCATAATTAATGAGCTAATTTGCATAAATGCTAATTAATTATGCAAATATGCAAATTAGGGGGCGGCTTCATTATATAATACATTAGAACATATTAGAAACACTTTGACCAAGTTTCAGGGCAAAAAGTATGCAAAATAAAAGTACCCTGAACATTTATGCATGGATTTTAGCAAAATATTAAAAAATTATATGCTAATGAGCTTCTCCAGTCATTTTAGCTCATTAACTTTATTGATTATTGATAAAAACAATAAGATACAAAGAAAATATAAATTGATATATTTTGAAAACCGTATGTCCGATTGACTCCAAACAAAAGGCATGTTGATCAGTGTACTTTTTTCTACTCAATTAATCTGTTTAAAACATGCTTAGAGCACTTTTATAATGCCTCCATAACCACCTTAAATAGGCCTACAAGTATAATCATTCAGCAACTTATTTTACAATGGTCATGTTGAGATCAACAGGTATGCAAGAGTTCAACAGCTTCCTTCATGGTCTTTGGTCCAATTTCCCTACTTTATCTTTATTATTTCAGGAGTAGGAAGATATTCACTACAAGGAAATTCTGTTATGAGTAATAAATTCTGCGAGGTGTGAACTTTATCCTGATTCCTTTGATGTCATCACCAACTATCTTGTCCTTGTTATTGTACATCTGTTTGCTTGATCAAAATATTGTAGTACATGTACAATGTAAATCCTGTGAACATCTTGATTGATTGCTTTTAAAAAAGGCCAGGTATTAATATTCCAACGTCTTTGCTTTGCGGTGTTTTTTCTATTGTGACAGACATTACATTTTCAGTTATCCGCATACAGCAACTTTAATTTTCGGTAGTGATTTGCCCGTCCAATTATTTGAGAGTAAACGATAGGAATGTTTCTTTTGCCTATCCTCTACCGTGTGATAGAGCGACAGGCAGGTCCAATATTTTGAGTAGTGGATGCGGCGCGGCCGGTATCAACTACGATAAAAATATTGGACCTGCCTGTCGTCTATCACAAGTAGAGGATAGGCAAAATAAAAATTCCTATCGTTTATTCTCATTCTTAGTCAGTTAAATATTATTTTAATAACTGTAAACAATTTTTTTAAAGCAAAAACTAAGTTACCGTCATAAAAACTCCCCTCATTATAAAATGAACGAAACTTGTTTACAACTTCACGTATTCTGTTGTGCGTACTGCTAGCGCGTTCACGTATTCCGCACTAGTCTCACGCATACAGCGCGACACGTCGCGCACCTCTACAAGCGTGTTACGCATTATCAAGACTCATGATGGCGTGGGGTCGTCTTCACGCCTGATAGACGGCACCGAAATCATGCGATTGTCCAATCAGAAATGCGTCTACGAACTAGACCACTCCCACTGACTAAGAATATGCTTTGTTCCTCTTAATGTTTTGTGCAGCAGAAGATGCTGGCATAAAACTAGCTGCTGTGCCTATTGCGACAAAAAAAATGCCCGCAAGCGGTGGCAGCGCCAGGAATTTTTTTCAGGGGAGGGGGGCATTGAGGGGGCAAACTGGAGCACTGCCACTGCCCGCAAGATGTTGGCCTACTCATGTACATTTATACAGTGGTTGTAAACTTGACAGACTTTTAACTTAAAAAATAGTTTTATTTTTGCTGCTTTTTCAATTTTGTCTGCTCTATATACTAGCAACATTTTGATTTGTTTTTACCTAGCTGGGGGTTTACAACCCCCCGAGCTAGGTACTGAATTGCTATCCGATCTTTCTGCTTCTTTCTGGCAATAACTTCAAGTCGCTTCTCCTCCTACATGTTACACCCTACAGTTACGTAACTTGCACATATGTATCGGCTATATCCAGCTCCCATAGGGTGTAAACAGAATTGGGGTCAAAGGTCATTAAGGGGGCATTACCGGTATATAACCAAATACCTTCAAAATGCTTCTTCTACCACAAATTTCATAGGACAATGACGTCACTTGCACATATGCATCGGATATACCCAGTGCCCATAACTTGTAAACAGAATTGGGATCAAAGGTCATTAAAGGGGCATTTCTGGTATTTAACCAAATACCTTCAAAATGCTTCTTCTAATACATATTGCATAGCACAATGACGTCACTTGCACATATCCATCGGATTTACCCAGTGCCTATAAAGCTGTACACAAAAATGGGGTTAAAGGTCATTAAGGGGTCAAAACTTATAATTTCATTTTTTGGACATCTGTAAGGGGTATGAGGCTCAACTCAGTGACAACAAATCACATGACCAGGGGAACATTTTTGAAACATTTTGCAGGGGTCAGATACCTCCAAAATACCAACATGCCCCAGCTAGGTTTGTGGTCTATGACCACCATTTGCCATTAGTATTCTATTTCTTCTTGATTGTAGGAAGTTTTGTGACAAAAACATGTCTAACCCATAGCTCCATGCCAGTTCTGGGACATGGTATTTTTTCACCTCCACTAGTATACAAATTACAGATCTTTCAACTAATTTTTCGTACATGTACCCATTGTGGAGCACTATGCGTGTGTGCAGCAAAAAAATGTACGGCACAAGTGGAACCGTGACAGTCCCCACGGGAAGAACTGACCAATCACGCTCCTGGATGACATTATTGACCTGAAGCAGAGTTTTCTTTGTGTTTTATTTGTTATGACATTATGATTAGCATTTTCATCATCATCATAAGTGGATTATGATTCTGATATTATGGTGGTTGTCATCTTCCTGGAATGTAGGCAGTAGATGATTGTGATGGAGACATCACCAATTATCTATCCAGTGAGTAAGACCTATGTCTTAAACTTGAATGACAATGAGTGGTGAGGGGTCACCCTTCACCAAAATAGATGATGAACTCTGTGACTTATGTTAAGCTTTTGATGTTATCATCTGTTGCATACAGTATTTCTAGACATTCATATAGATCAAGGCATTAGTAATAGTATGTTTGCGGGCTCTGTGCAACAAAGCCTCATCTCCATTACATTTAGCCCCCTGGGCAGTGGCAGTGCCAGGGAGCATGGGGAGGGGGGCAAATTCTCCCAGTCAGAACTCTTGCTCTGTTGCCCCCAGTAAAAACCCCAAATTACGAAAATTTCCACTTTTTGCAGCAATTTTGGCCAAGTTTGTTGATTTTGCCCCTCCCCCCTCCCCGAAATTCACTTTTCCCCCCTGAAAAAAATTCCTGGCACCGCCACTGGGTAATGTTATTCACAAGCACAATTAATTGCATTTACATTATATATATACATATTACCCAGAGGAGCTAATGGAGATGAGCCTTTGTAGCACTGAGTAGGCCTAGTAGATGTAATTGGGTATCAAAATATACCTGGACCCAGTCCTTGAATGCTGTAGTGTTTTGAAGGGTGTGGTTGCCATAGGGTCTGTTGCCACCATGTTGATTGGATCAGGGACATGCAGTCATTCTACATGTTCTAGCTATTTTCATCAGCTCAATTTTGACCAAAATGTGTAGTTTCATCTACCTCTATCCTGGTTTCAGCCCAAAATCATGTTTGTTTTGGGCCATTATATGGACATAGCACATTCTTGTGTGTATTTGTCTACTCCCATTCCAGAAAATACAACACTAAATTTTCGGATAAAAAAATATTATCTTGTTATAGCTGATTATCCTGTTTTGCCAAATGAAACACAGCTAAATCCTAATCCTGTATTGGTTATAACTGACAACAAAAGTCCAATATTTGGTAAATTTTTAATAAAGGCCAAAATACTATAGCATCACACATTAAAGCTACTTAGTTTCATTTGCATTTATCTTCCTGAGTCCTGATCCCTGGAAGATCATCCTGTATGGGGTATTTTCTACCTCAAAATTCAGTGAGTAAGAGGATATTCCTAACTTGTCTGTTGATAATTTGATAATATCTGCACATCATCTTTGGACGGGTTCATTTGGATGTCTCTTGGCTCCATGCCTGCAATCGATCTGGTGATTCATACTGGTTGATACTGCGCAGTCAAACATTAATATTAAACATGTACTATGTATAACATTTCTGAATGTGTATGTTCCCAATTTATTGTTCCCCCCTCATTGATGTGATAAATATAGGTTCCCTCTTTAATCTGCCAACAATTTCAGAATGTCTCCCCCTTTTACCTCCCCCTGCCAAATAAATAACTGTTGATCATACACCCTTCAATTGCATTATGTTTTAGAATATGATAAAAATCCCTTTAAAAAGGGATGTACCGGCAAAAGGATGAATTACAATGAGAAACATAAGATTTCGTTTTTAAAATATAAATATACAGTAAAAATAATTTTTAAGTGTAAAGATTATGGTTGTATTTTCAGCCAAATTCCATTTGTTGCTATTCTCTCAAAATCAGTCTTTACGTTGTTTTACTTAGATACATTTGAAATAAGATAAAATAAATTCCAAACATTTGGCACCAAATGTGATCATTTGGTACCAAATGTGATGTGATCCCTTCTACATCCTTACGAATTTCGTTAAGGATTAGCTAATTCATTACCGATTTTCCCAATAGTTTATGTTACACCCTGTTTTGTATTCTCCTTTAACAGGTTGTTGCTATACGATTTGACTTGACCATGTCTGGTAGTTTTCTTGAGAGTCAGACATAACTTTACAATAACATTCCCCTGTAGAATCATAAGACTGTATTTCCTGCAATTATTCAATACATGTAGCATTTATAATACAGATTTAGCATATTTCATAATAATAATGGGATAAATGAAAAGGGGGAAACAATGCACAGGAAGTTTACTTTACATGAACAGAAAACCCCTAAAGAAAAGGAAACCCCCTTTTTATTGGGAAGTGAAGCAGTAAACCAGTTGTAAGCCTAATCTATATTGGTCTTTGAGCTCTTTAAGATTTTGTGTCAAATGTCTGTAATGCAAATTGATTTTACCTTTGACAGAATTTCTGGGATTGTAATAATGTCATCAGCATGGCAAACTTTTTGAGAATATGGGTTTTTAAAAAGCATTTTGTGGGTTGTAAATTATTATACTTTATATTTTTAAATTTTGGTCACTGAAAGCAAACACTATTAAAAGCTCGCGCCACAATATATATTTGCAAGTGTGACCTCATGGTCATTGCAGGTGTACGGTAATGTTAGGGGCGGTGCAATAATTATGAGCCCTGGGGAGGGTAAAACTGGGGGGCAAGAAATTTTTGGCGAGTTGAAAGGGGGGGAAGCAATTTTTGGCCATCCGAGAGGGGGGGAAAGTGATTTTTGGCACACATTCATGGGGCGCCTTTTAAATAAAATGCTCTGAAAAGGCTTAGGAAAACAGTACGGAAACGCTTTAATATGCACATTTTCCTGCTCGCTGCGCTCGCAACATATATATAGACCATTTAAGGTTTGCAAATTGGGATCCAAAAAATTTGGCATGTGTAAAGGGGGGGGGCAAAGATTTTTGGTGGGCCGAGAGGGGGGGGCCAAGCGATTTTTGGCGGGCCAAGAGGGGGGAAGCGATTTTTGGCGGGCCAAGAGGGGGGAAGCGATTTTTGGCGAGCTGTTCGGAAATTCCCCCCCCGGGCTCATAATTATTGCACAGCCCCTTAATTGGTACATGATTTGTGCGGTAACTGTGCCTCACTATAAACAGCAGGAGTTTTGGTATAGACCACTTTACATCATTGTTTATCAACAAAGGCGAGGGATTGGTCTGTCGATATGCCCGAACGAACCGCTTCACTGTTCAATGGCTTTCTTGTACTATATGAAATGTGGTGGGAGATTTAAAATACACATGCCCTGAGCAGACTACGATGCGCACGCACACTGCAGGGCAAACAACAATGGAAAGTACCATAATGCGTGCGCAAACTGCCGGGCAATGACGTCACATGTCAAGTGGTCTATACATACAAGGACTATCATTCATGATGTACTCCAATCTTCACTATAAACACACTGACTGGTATTCTTTCACTTGAAAATGGTAAAATAAAACTTTTTAATATTCTCCCCCCCTTCTTTCTTTTTTCCAATATTTATTTTTTCAATTATTTTGTAAGGAACCATAAAAGCCAGATTACAACTTGCCAGGGGATTTGCATGTTTTACTTTCTGTCTTTTTGGAGTGTTCATAGAGTAGTGCCTTTAGCCCCTGTAAGCCTATGTGTAAATGGAAACCTTCAAGCATCAGTGAGGGTTAGGGTTATAGATTCCATTGTAGTAGATAATACAAATGACTTGATTGGTATTGATATGGGATTGGTGTCTCAGTAGATATCCATATCAAAAATGTGGTTGAGTATTTGACAGGTATTGATCATAATCCATAGTCTAGTCTTTGAGTGCCTTTCTGAAGGTGTCAATTAAAAGGTATTGATATTTTTATAAACCAGTTTCACTGATATAAGGTGGAATATTTTCCATCAAGGTTATATTATATATTATGTTAAAATATTGAGACTATTTTGGGCAACTTACTTTAAAGGCTAATTCAGTGATTTGTCTTCAGTGGAGTTGTGTGGACATAAAGTCGGATCCTATGACCATCTAGCTGAGGACGCCTATTGTGTGGAGAGATGCACACAGTCATATCTATGTGATAATACATGTAATGTTTTTTCGTCACAATTCTAGCGTTGTTTGATTTAGTTTATTGATTGAAATGGTAATTAGTACCTACAAAGTACCGTACTGACGCGAGTATAGTCCCACCTTCAAGTAAAGACCCGCCCCCAAATTTTGGGAAAATTTCAGAAATTAAAAAAAAAAAAAAAATTTTAGGATCATTCATGGTTGACCTAAAAAAAAAATGTCATGTCATACTCTATTGATGATTTCAAAATGCATTTAAATTCAATGCATTTTGAAATCATTAATAGACTATGACATGAATACAAATTATCAATTTTCATATTAAAAATACAAAACATCTTGAATTATTATTTTTTTTTTTATGTCAACCATGAATGATCCTAGCATTTAGGTCTAGGTCCAGGGACACTACAAAACCGAAAAAATAAAAAACTTAAAAAAAAAAAAAAAAATAGTCCCACCCCCGTTTTTGGGTGAACATTTTTCAAAATTGGGGGGTGGGACTATACTCGCGTCAGTACGGTATGTATGTATGTATTTGAATACTTTTACTAATGTCACATTTTCTACTTATCTTTGTCTCATTTTTACAGGATTATACCAATCGTATAATAACCTGTGATGAAGCAAGCGCCCTCTATTGGTGTGATTAAGACATTATGGCAGAAGCATTCTACCAGCATAGACCGAATCATCAACATAGAAATGGATACCAAAATGTGTATACAAATGTACATAAAGTACAGCATGGTAAGGGCAGACCATTTTAAAAACAGCAAAAAAAAAAAATATCACTGGGCCATCATATACGCTGGCGAAGTGACGTCATAGTCGGATTAACTACCATAGCAATAGATAATACAAATTTTGAATAGATCGCTCTGCACTACACCAGGTTGCACTCATCACCTGTCTTCAATCATATAATACGTAATAGATTGAATATAACACCGCTCTTTTCAAAGAGACTAATCTTACAGGTGCAAGTGATTAGCATTTCTTTGACATCTATGATTCAATGCATCGGTACAGCATGAATGTTGTAGTGCGGGGCAATATAGTCAATATTGTATTCATCTATTGCTATGGTAGTTAAGCCGATTAACTACGTCACTTCGCCAGCGTATAAGATTGGTTTGATAGGTAAACAAATCCAAAAATGTACTATGTCTTTGATAATGGTTTCTCAGTTCACTGCTTCTATCACACCTCATCAGGACCTCATCCCCAGGGTGTGATGATGTTGAGCTCTGTTGGATGGGTGGGATGATCTTCTACAAGAGAAGTATACCAACTCATTTTGGGAAGAAAAATCATCCAAGAGTGTGAAAGTCAAGAGGACAATTAGGCAAGGCTTAAAATACCAGGACACAACTCGAAATGGCCTAGTTTTAAGCCACAATTGGCTTTATATTGGCCCATTTCCACATTATTTCAGTAGGGTGAGCGAGACGATATGAAAATTTTACCCCTTCCAGGCTCAGTCACCCCAGGCACACTTGCAGTGCAACTGCCGAAACAAGCTGATGTCACTACCAAATTTGGGGTGAAACGAAGTATAGATGTGCTATACTGCTTCATATGAACCTCCATCCTAGACTCAACATCAAAATGTTGTCTCAATTCCAAACAACATGAAAGAGAGATTTTCATTGAATTTGTCCTGTGCACATAATTTATTCTATTCCTCAAGTAGGCCAAGGAAGAAATAATTTCATCCCTGACCAGGATTTGAATCTGGGACCACCGGGTATGTGGATCAGCGATCTTACCAAATATTGAGCTTCTCTGGCAACATGCATTTAGCAGATATAATATTTTATAATCTGTTTACTATAATTCTTTGATGCCATTGGATTTTGTGATAAATCAGTTGTTATAAAGTACACTAGTCTAGATACCCAGGGGTCCCAGGCCCAAATGTTCACGGATGAATTGGCCTACTGGAGAGAAAGAATAAATTATCAGCATACCATTCACCTCAAGTGTCAAATTTGACTCATTTTGTTTCTTTTTTTCCTTCACAGATCTGACAGACCCTTCGTTGTTTGGCAGCAATACAAATTCCAGTAACAATAACCTGACAGACACCAATTTACAACGATGTAACTGTTGCCCATATGGATATCACATTGACTTGGACTTCTTAAACTTTTGTCAAGAAATCGCTTCTGGAGCAAATTTGAAAAAGATAAAAAAGCACCGCAAGACACGGCCCAAGCATGCCCCGGTGAAGAACATCAAACCGCCTCCACCTATAGTGCCTCCACGATCCGTATCATTACCTGAGCATAGAAAACGTAGGAATAGAGAAAGGCTAGAACCAAATAAGATTTTGGAGAATGAACAGGCTGCATTTTCGGCCACCTATGATAAATTCACCAATGTGATTAGGCACAGATATATGAGCGATTCCGGTGATTATGTGGATTCGCGTGCACCAATGTGGCCTCAGATACTCAAAGTCTTCCGCCATACCCCAATGATGTTAGTTTGAGTGATGTAGACTCTGTTATTAGTGATATAGAAACGGCATCAGCCTATCAAGCGCCCTCATACAAACCGAGAAAATACAGACGGCACACTAGTTGCCCTGCAACTGATGTAGATTTGTTATCGGACATGGACATTAATCCCAACGCATCTTTTTCATCACCCTTTTCACCTAATAATTTGTTACAAATGTCTCTACAAAGCGAATCCAACAGTTCGCTGTCTTCCAGCACCAGTTCGATCCCATATTCACCCCCACAGCATTTGAGGAGTGAACGGGATCAACTGGCTGCCTCGGTAGCACAAAGTTTAACTGCGTACAATTTGACACCTAGCACGAGCGGAGAGATGACACCATCGTCATCAGGAAGATCAACTCCGTCATTGATCAGTGCTGAAGCGCTGTCAGCAGTGCGCCATCAGATGGTGGCTGCTCTTCAACGAATTAAGCAGTTAGAAGAGCAGATTAAAGCTATCCCAGTACTGTCGGTTAAAGTTAACGTCTTAAAAGAGGAAAAACGTCTTTTGATGATGCAACTAAAATCCAAACAGCATGGAACGAAAACAAGGTCGGTAGCCATAGGAGATGGTCTCATTGAAGATTATGATGCATCATCAGAAGCGGAATTTCCTAGTGCAGAGAATGGACATGGGGTAGAAAATGGAAATGGTACACATACTCCACCAATGTCGGCTGTGAGTGCCTTACATTTTCACAAAGTTGGGAAAGTTAAACCAGACATTTATGCCAAGAAAGCCATCGTGGCCCCAGTGCCTAGGCACTCTGTTGCAACACGATCTGTAGGAGTGGATGCCAATATGCCAATTAGTCCAAAGAAAGGGAGAGAAACTAAATCAATTGGTGTCAATGTAAACATTTCTCCACCTTTTAAATCCGGTTCTCATGAAACAAAGGGAGGTGACATACCAAGGCCTGCCATGAGCCTCAGTGTCCATAGAGCTGTGCAGTTGAAATCGCCCAAAATAGATCAGAGGACACCTGCTGCAGAAGAAGGGATTCATGCCTCAACAGCAGAGACTCTGCAAAGTGCCTTCACCCCTCCTAGACTATCACCGAGAAGGTCAGTAAGTAGTTCAGCGTGTTATGCACAGACCGAGTTGTCAGGGTTGGATTTGGATGCTATCATGAATGGTGCAAGAACTGCTAAAGGACTTTTTAAGGAGCAGTCCACTTCCATGGAAAGTCTTGCTCCAAATTATGCAGTTATCGGCACTAATACGGACCTTATACAAACTCGAATCATGGGAACAAACACAGTACCCCCAGCGCCAAAGAAACCCAAAATCAGCACAGCCATTAATACAGATGCTGTAGAATTTGCGGTCAAATCTAGCAAAGTGGAAACTAGAGATTGTGGAACTTTACCAATAATTTTTGCAGGGGTTTCCAAAGGGGTGAGCACAGAAGCTGTACCAATTGCACATGCAGCCACAGAAACATTTGTTCAGAATCAAAGTGTTTCGACTAGTACCAAAGTTGTGATGACCAAGGATCAGATAACTGAAGTTGATTTTGAATTAGACAATGCAAGGACAGTTGATAAAGAGGATAAAGAGACAAGTATTGAATTTGTCTCCTGCAATGCTTCAACAATTACAGATGGAGTAGGCATGTTGGATAAAGGTGTTTCACATAGTCCAGATATGGAACACAAGGGTATGATGGCAACTTTCAAGATGGCCTCCACAGAATGTGCAACTATGACAGATGTTGTTGAAACCCCTATTGAAGTTGAACCTGCAATAGTAGCAGTAAACGTTGGTCTCACAGAGGCTGCTCCACCACCATTGTTTGGTAGTGGTCCAATGTCCCAACCAGAGATGGTGTCTGTGGCAACTAGTTATGAACCAATAGAAATGGTTTCTATTGGAACGGATTATATCCCAACAGAAATGGTTTCTGTTGGAACAGACTATACTCCTACTAAGATAGTATCTGTAGGAATTGGTTCCTCCACAGCAGAATTGGTGTGTACAGGGACAGATGCTGTGCAAACTG
Source organism: Amphiura filiformis (assembly GCF_039555335.1). Taxonomy (NCBI): domain Eukaryota; kingdom Metazoa; phylum Echinodermata; class Ophiuroidea; order Amphilepidida; family Amphiuridae; genus Amphiura; species Amphiura filiformis. The sequence continues at coordinate 46,082,335 of NC_092646.1, forward strand.
AGATGGTTTCAATTGGAACAGACTATATTCCCACAGAGATGGTATCTGTGGGAACGGAATATGTTGGTACAAAACTGGTTTCCATAGGAACAGGACATCCTACAATTGAAATGGTGTCTGTCCAAACAGATTATGAACATGCAGGTATGGTTTCCGTAGCAACCGATTACACACCTACAGATATGGTTTCTGTTGGAACCAATTCAACTCCAACTGAGATGGTGTCCATTGGAATAACTTGTGGTACCTCAACAGAAATGGTCTCCGTAGCAACCAGTTCCATGCCAATTGAAATGGTCTCCGTAGAAACTACTTACACTCCTCAAGCCATGATTTCAGTTGGAACAATTTGCGATAGTGCAGCAGAAATGGTGTCTGAAGAAACAATGTATTATCCACCGGAAGACTTTACAAAGACACTTGGTGTTGGAACTTGTAGCATTTTAGACAACTTTTGTGATCGTTGTGATAATCATGAGTGTGTATCACAAGGAGTAGGTGAATGTACTATTTGGGATAGACTTTGTGATCATTGTGATAATCTTATCACAACATCTATTGGTGTCGGTAGTGACCTGGAAGTGAAATCAGTAGCGACCTCTGTGACGCCAGATTTCTGGTCCAATACATGCGGTGTCGGTACTTGCTCAGTTGATGATTTACTGTGTGACAGATGCAGCAATTTGGACACACAATCTCTTGGAGTGGGAGATTGCACTGTTTTAGACAGACTGTGTGACCGATGTGATAATCTAACAACATCATCACAAGGTGTCAGTGCAAAACCTGACACAGTGTCTGTGTTAACCACTGCTAATACTATGGAGGAATATGCAAAAACTATTGGGGTTGGTTCAGGTTCTATTCACGATGTTTTATGCGATAAATGTGAACATCTCAAGACAAGGTCATTGGGTGTTGGTGATGGCACCATTACAGACAACTCTGCCTTAAACAAACGCACAATTGGCACAAATCACAGCATTTCAACAAGAACTGTTGGTTTGAGTAGTGAAATATTGACATCATGTAAAGCTGTTGGTGAAAGTGATATTAATGATACAACATGTAGCGCATGTGAAGTGAAACAAAGCAGGACAGTGGCCACAGAAATGGCTGCTGTACCACAAACAGCAGACACATGTGTCGGTAATGAACCCCAGCAAATGGTTTCAGAAGGTAGTGGAGATTGCACAGTCTTAGACAGGGTATGTGATCGCTGTGAGAACATAATTACTAGATCGGTTGCAGTGGGAAGTAAGGATATTTCACGGTACACATATTCCTGTGGTGTTCAGGTTAGCAGGAAATGTATCACACGAGCTTCAAATACACGAGCTCCTCGCATGTCAGAAACGGCAACAATGACAGACTCTGTTGAACTGCCAAATTCAACATCCATCGGTGTGGGATACGGTGATGTTTCAAAATATACCAGTGGATTCGGTGCGCAAGTCGGTCACTTGAGTATGGACCTTGCAACGGAAACCACCCCCAGCAACGTACAAGAAACGTCTAGTAGGACAGATCTAATGAAAGAAACTGCAGCTACCACTGCAGCAATCCCAAAGACAGACGATTCAGACAACACTCTGGAGCCACTCTTAGCTACCATGAAAGAACTACAGATTGTGAAAACAGAAAGTGTGACATTAAGCACTGCTGATGTGACTCAAAGTTCCCCCTCTACGTCACCTAGAAGAAGCAGACCAAGATCTCTGAGCTCACCGAGACAGAAACGACCAATCTCCCCACCAAAGAAGGTGAGACCAATCAATGATAGACCCAAGAGTGCAGAGATTGTTGAGCTTGAGATGAGAAGACGACATACAGATGATGAGCCTTTGAGGCCCCCAGCAGGTGGTGCTATTGGAGGGTCTGTGTCAGATGGTGTGGACAGGTGGTCTTCAAACTCTGGTAAGAAATAATGAATTATAGAGTTAATTACCTTTGTCCTAATTGCAAGGAAAGGTACATTTTCAGAGTCTTGTGTTTAGCAGATGTAGTTAGCAACACCATCACAACGTCCTCATTTAGCATTGGGTTATAATTCCATTTGATATCCATACACCACCAATAGAAGACATGATCTTAATCTCCCATGCAAGGGGTGTAGATTTCAAATGGGAGCCACCTATTCAGGTAATCTTATTTGAAATACACACTCCCTGTGTTGAAGATTAGAATGTCTTCCATATGGGGTGTATGGATTTCAACTGGAAAAGCCCATTTTGGAGCAGACGACACTGAATGGGTGACTCTATTTGAAATTCACACTCGCTGTGTTGAAGATTAGAATGTCTTCCATATGGGGTGTATGGATTTCAACTGGAAAAGCCCATTTTGGAGCAGACGACACTGAATGGGTGACTCCATTTGAAATTCACACTCACTGTGTTGAAGATTAGATGTCTTCCATATGGGGTGTATGGATTTCAACTGGAAAAGCCCATTTTGGAGCAGACGACACTGAATGGGTGACTCCATTTGAAATTCACACTCACTGTGTTGAAGATTAGATGTCTTCCATATGGGGTGTATGGATTTCAACTGGAAAAGCCCATTTTGGAGCAGACGACACTGAATGGGTGACTCCATTTGAAATTCACACTCACTGTGTTGAAGATTAGATGTCTTCCATATGGGGTGTATGGATTTCAACTGGAAAAGCCCATTTTGGAGCAGACGACACTGAATGGGTGACTCCATTTGAAATTCACACTCCTGTGTTGAAGATTAGAATGTCTTCCATAGGGGGTGTATGGATTTCAACTGGAAAAGCCCATTTTGGAGCAGACGACACTGAATGGGTGACTCCATTTGAAATTCACACTCCCTGTGTTGAAGATTAGATGTCTTCCATATGGGGTGTATGGATTTCAACTGGAATACCCTTTATATCAGTCTCCATGTTGTTTACACTTTGTTTTTTTTAGTTTACATTTTCTGATGTGCCCTTTAACATCACATTGAACAAGTACTGAGAATTAACTTTCCAAACACCCAGCTTTCAAATTGGCACAATGCTTTCTGTTTACAATTTTTCATAATTGCATCCAGATTGCATATATCTCATAACATTGTGTAGAAATGTGTTCACTTGCATGCTACCTCAGTTTAGTTCCAGTGCCCCATTTCACAAAGCCTTACAATCAATCTAATCAATCTAATATATTCTTACCATTAATTTACCACACATAATCCCTATTAAATCAATCGTAAGTCTTTGTGAAACAGTCCCGATCCAACTCACTACCCCAGTTGTGCACTGATTACATGTTATTTGCATTCATACGCCCAATGAAGCAGTGAAATTTGCATTGCCCATATTCTTATCCGTAGTCTGATACATGAGAGAACTATGTACTAGTTGTATCAAAATGATTGGTAGGCACCAGTTTCCAACACTTGCATGTGGATTTTCCACCCTAAATGTAACATTTGGTCTTCATGATCCATATAGCCTTAGGTAATTATATGTCACAACCATGTCCTACTCATTTCAAGTGGATCCAATGTTTACTATAGACAGACAGGTTTACCAATCATTTTAATACAGTTTAGAGCACCATAATTCAAATTGAAAATCTTGCTATACACCCACAGCAGCAGATAGGTGTATCCCATCATGCTCTGCAGTACCACAGTAGAACTGCACTTGCCATAGAAAGTGTACACAAAATCCCTCACTTCAACTTTCAATTACTAAAGCTTATACCTGGGGAGTTAAGACTTTTGTTTGAAAAAATATGATCTCCAAAGTACTATTGTGCAACTGTCCATAGCTCTCAATATCTAAGCCGCTCTTACTTATGTTTTGTATGGAATTTGCTATGGAGCAAGCAGATGCATGATGGGATACTCCCTTCAGCTGCTGTGCTATACACCTGCTATTATTTGTTATGCTTTGTGCATTCTTCATTCAGTGACATACAAGTTTGCGGCAGTTGTACGCTTGTCTCATCTGTACACACCACAGAATTAGAGAAGGAGAACCGGGACTCCCTATACCGCCACGTACAATCGCGCCGTCAGCTATGGGGAGAAAATTGGGGGTATTCGGGTCCTTGCCGACAGTGCGCGAAGACGAACGAAAACAATTATCGTCTCATCTGAAGCGTCTTGGGCCTCAAGCGTGCAGGTCGCATCAAGTCGTCTCTCAAATCGCCCATCATCTATGTCGCTTGCATGACAACGAATGCCTCGGCGCATTCCGAGGGAAACAGAATACCCCCAATTTTTGCTCCATGCCTGTATCAAGATGGCGGTCGAGTCCTGGTTCTCTGGTTTTAATTCTGTGGTACACACAGGAAGATGACACTTTCATATGCATTGTTACAGGTGTAGCATTGATGTCACTTCCTGAAGGAAGCAAAAAGTGCTATAAAGTAATGTGACAGGTGAATGCAAGAAGGTAGTAAGTGCTTATGTACATACAGCCTTGTTACATTCAACTCACATTGTCTTTGATCAATGTACTTGTTGACCCTTTGTATGGTCATCTCAAAATGAGGTTCTTCCCCCAAAGTGTGTGCGTATATCAGGCATGTGATTTATCCGCAGATTCACGGAAATCCGCGGATTTGAGACCAAAATCCGACCCCCCTGAGATCAATGTAAATCCGTTGAGATATTGGGGGGGGGGGGGGTAGGGCCCCCTCTAAGCTCCTGAACATTTGCAAAGAGCATCTCTCTCTTTTTTAACGAACTTCTTGTTTCGGCCGTGTGCCCCATGGTTGCCAAGTCGTAAGGCAAATACCTGCTGAAAAAAAACAGGCAAAAATTCGCCCAATGAGTTTTTCCTGCGAACATGAATGGAAAAACTGCCGATTATTCATGAATTAATATTTTAAAAGTCGCCCAAAGATGGTTTTATAGCTCGTATGGCAACACATTTTACTAACGATTTCTATGATTGGTCCATTTTGACGTCAAATTTCCTCCATTCTGGTAATTCCCTAATCACATGCCTGGTATATGCCTTTCATATGCATGCTTGATCACCACATATGTTTGGCAAAAGTCAAAGTACGAAAAACAAAAGTGCACTTTGCAGGGAGAACCTCATTTTTGGAGCATATATGTGTTAAATGTTCTAAGGGACAAGATCATTGCCATTACCATCACCATGCCTGCATGATTTTACCCTCCTCACAGCTAGTAGCACATCACCCAGAAGCATCACACCCAGTACAAGTCGTAGTGCATCCAACAGCCCCAGACATCAGATTAACATCAGCCCAAAGCATGTTGCTATCAGGAATGGTGCTATGGAAGGAGGCTTTGAAAACATGCATGCTAGACTAACAGGTAGGGTAATAGAGGTAGAAGTACCAACTCTGCCATTTTTACATGTCACTCATGGAGGCAGGTGTACCTCAAGATAATTTCTCTATACGCCCGGCAAACTTTGATTCAAAATGCGATGTCCAAAAATTGTGCCGAATGGGCAAAACTTTGCAACGCTCAAACTTACAGATGCAAATTATTTGTTGTACCAGTGATTGAGGGTTTCAATGGGATCACTGTTGGACAAGTATATATAAAAGTGTCAAGCTTTCATCAAGGCCACAATCTAATTGCAGATCATTGGAAAGGACACAGCTCTCTATAAACAAAATTCCATCGCGACGAAAGATTGACATTTTATACTTGTCTGATGGCAAAAGCATTGAAACCCTCAATCTATAGCTTGAATACCTGAGCCTATCTAGCAATTGGACTGGAGATGCGTGAGAAATTGTGACTTGAGTGATGTATTACCATTGACGTGTTATATGACAGATATGGTGATAATCAGTTCAGGCTTTGACCACCATGACAACTCCAGTTTCTCAAATAGTTAGTCATTAGGGTACAACAAGACAAAGTCATTTACAAGCATTTTCATATTGTTAAAAATTGGTCATCATGACTGTGTAACCTGAGGGTAGTGTGTACAGGTGCAACAAAACTAAAGATGTCACATCAAATCCCAATGCCTGTGCTTGCAAGAGGTCAACCAATTAAATATGATCACATGATCACATCCCGGGATCACCCCGGGGGGGGGGGGGGGGGTACTCAAGTTTGGTTTTGGTAGGGACGTGCCGCTGAGATTTTGGATGTAGACCCATAAATATACCAATTTTTCAAAAATTTTCGACCCATTGATATACCAAAAGTCAAAATTTTCGGCCGAATTTACCCAAAATTGTCTTAGTTTTTACGAATTTTCCCTAAATTTTGGGAAAATTTTGAAAATTTAGCTAGAAGTTGGGCAGATTAACAAAAAAATTGAGAACATTTTGAAAAAAGGACCCATTCATATACCAAAATAGACTTTGAAAAGGAGCCATTGATATACCAGAAGGCTAAAAATGCTACCCATGTTTGCGGCGTCCCGTATGGTCATTTGTACTGAGTACTTCGGGATCACATGCATGCAGGTTGCTCAATACATGACAAATGTTCTGAACAATTGTGAAATTGCCTGCAGATGTAAGAGGAGTCAGACTTCGTATGATTCTATGGGAAGTTTGCCATATAGAATTGTCACACATGTGGAGTGAAATCCAGCTACCATAGCGAAGGACAGAATCAAACAATATTTGATGTCTTAGAAAGATTTAAAATTGCATTGTCCTTCAAGAAAATCATGTTGCAAGCATGTATTGGGCTATTCCATTTAAAATCCACATTCCCCCTGTGGAAGATTTAGCTCAAATCTTCCACAGAGGGAGTAGAAGTTTTGAATAGAAGAGACAATTGGGCAACTTCCATTTGAAATACTCACTCCAGTTGTGGAAGATATAGGTAAAGCCATAATACAGGGGGAGTATGTGTTGCAAAATGGTTAACTCTGACCAATTACATTTAAAAAACATACTCCCCCTGTTGAAGATATTTCCAAAATCTTCCACAGGGGTAGTGTGGATTTTAAATGGAATAGCCCATTAAAGGCAAGTTTGCAGGGTGCATGGGGAAACAGTGTGGAGGCTACATGAGTGACATGCTAACATGGCGGACACTCGTTGGATAAGATGCATGTTCTTGTAATTCCAGTTTTGAGATAATAGTTTGAAGCCTTTTTCACAGTAGTGATTTCATTTGAGAGTCTCCAGTATGGTAATGAAGGTATTAAGGTAGAACATGATGCTGTATTTCGTGTGGAATCTTAACCTTTTATTTGTGATTTTATGAAACTGAGGCAAGATAATAACAGGCAAGTATTCAAGATGGCTGCTGCATCACCATGTTTGTCATGCTCCATCACACATTTATGCTAACGTTGCGGCCACTCGTTGGATAAGTAATTCCAGTTTTGAGATAATAGTATGAAGCCTTTTTCCAAGTAGTGATGCTGTACTTCAGTAAATAGCAATAGCCTCATTAGCATATTTGGAGATTTCACATGGAATCCTAATCTTTATTTGTGATTTTATGAGGCAAGATAATAGGCACGTTCAGACCTGAATTATTACTCGAGTTAAATTTTTTACAACCCGTGATAAGATACCACAAATATTTTAGTTAACTCGACTGATTGTCCATACGTAGCTTACCCCGACCTTTAGCACGACTCGCTGACGTGAATTTACCACGACCATTTTGTACCCAGGGATAATTTCCGGAAGTTGGGTGCAGGTTCTAAAAGTAAAGATGCAGTCCGATTGTAACCCAATTTCATTTGAGTAAAAATCGCAACGGAAAATGGATATTGAAGCTTCTTTGAAAACGTGAGGCAAAACATTCTAAAAGAAGTTTATTTAACAGTTGACAAAATATTTTGTCAAAATTGTTTGCTCAAATATAACGTTTTAAAAGCGTATATTCATGATCTTTTGCTATTAAAAGTTAAAACGCATTTTATGCCTTGCTTCATCTAGTAGTTTTAGAGCAAGAACTGATTGAACGCCGATGGTTAATTTGTAGTAAGGTCAAATCTGGCAAAAAGGTCATGTTTACCTCGATTGTTACCTCTAGTGTAATCCACATGTGCATCTACCTCGACTGCTCCGGTCGGGTTAAGGATTTACCTCTGACTTTATTAAGAGGTAAATCAGTCGGATAAGCTGCCCCGACTCCTGTCCAGACGGGCACAAACTCGACCTTTATCACGAGCTTACCCCGACTGGGCACTTTACTCGAGGTAAATACCCATTTACTCGAGTTAAATACCCTACGTCTGAACACGGCTATTAACAGGCAAGTCTTCAAGGTGGCTGCTGCATCACCATGTTTCTCACATTTATCATAGTGCATGGCTTTACATCATACATGTATTCAAACCCACATGAGCATGTATGTCCCTTTACCAAGAGACCCAATCATATGTATTCATTAGCACACTATTTACTAAGTATTTACAGGGGCGGATTTAGAGGGGGGCGCACCCGGTGCGCGCCCCCTCTATTTTTTGCAGATCGGCGCCTGACTCTATGTATTTTTGCAGAGCAGTGCTTGCCTTTGTGTGGGCGCCGAGCCGCCGCCGCGGCGCTCGGCGCCCCCTCTTTTGAAAATTCCTGGATCCGTCCCTGATTTACCTCTTTATAAGAACAAAATAGCACCCAAGAGACACAAGACAGTGGTCAATTATATGAACAAATTCTGTTGTATAGAATTCTTCATGTCTTGTGAATTTCTGTCTTGAAGGAAGACATATAACTGTGCATGATTCCACCTCATTTGTGATTCCACCTCAGTTAATCGCCAACAGCAATGGGCTATTCCATTTAAAATCCACACTACCCCTGTGGAAGATTTAGCTGAAATCTGCCACAGAGGGAGTATCAATTTTGAATAGAATAGATAATTGGGTAACTTCCATTTGAAATACTTACTCCAGCTGTGGAAGATATATGTAAAGCCATAATACAAAGGGAGTATAGGTTTCAAAATGATTAACTCTGACCAATTACATTTGAAAAACATACTCCCCCTGTGGAAGATATTTTCAAAATCTTCCACAGGGGTAATGTGGATTTCAACTGGAATAGCCCAATACAGATGTTAAACCTACCAACATTTAACAAAATCATCAGAGTAATTCCCATGTGTGTACTAAAATTTGATAGTCAATTATGACCAATGTTGCACACATACCCCCCTGGGTGTGGGAAGCACCGGTAGTCTAGACTTGATGAAGGGGGAAATGTGTATTCCTATTGGGTTAGGATGGGAGGGCTTGATATACTGTCACATTGATCTCACATTCAGTATTGCCAGGAAACATATAAACCTCACACTTGTGCTTTAACCATAAACCGTCATGATTTGAGCACATGTCACTTTTTGTGCTGTAAAAATTAAATTGCTGAGATAAAATTTGAGCTATTCTGATAATGAAATTGTCCATATATCATACCTTTTCTGCCACACTTACATGTAGCACACTGGAGCACATTTCAGTCTCATCTAAATCATGATAATAGTGTCATTATTGGGCTTCTCTTTAACACTGGTTGCTGCAATTGGGTTTAAAACATGGCAACCTTGCAGTCGGCCACCAGTGTGACGCAAAGGCAGGCACACCATTTCTGTGACATTTTGTCTGCAGATTTATATGTCCTTTACAATTAGGTAGAGATAGGCAATGCAAATATCATACAAGTAGTGCTTATTTTGGGCTCCCTGGTTAGTCGAGATATAAGGCTTATTTTAGGAGTGGTATTTTAGTGTATGACGTGGACTCAAAACTTTGATGGATTATTACTCAGCTCAGATTCAGACTCTACCTGATGCAAACTTGACTCTGACTCAAATAACGTGGATCCTAATATCGAGTTAAGTGGACTCAACTCCAAGTCCCAACGTTGTAAAAATGGGTCGCAATTGAATTGCTGATAGGTTGTTAATTGAAAAGCCAACTCATAACCCGGGGGGGGCCACTCACATAATTGGTCTGTGCGCATGCGTGACCAAAAAAACAAGGAAAAGGGGGTGGTTTTTTTAGGCAAGGCGAGTTACGCGACTGACACATTTAGGGTCTAAAAAACACTGATTTTCAAGAATAAGGGTAGTTTTCTGAAACTGAACAACTTGTTTAGGGTACCTTTTCAAATTTTTGGTAAATTACGAGTCCGAAAAGGGTACATGTTTTCATTTTTACTGGCCAAAAAACTCATTAGGGGTAAATTCTATATTAAATATCCTTATTAAGGGGCTAAATTTGCTGGTAGGGTAAAACTCGTATAGGGGGTGTTTGAAAAAAATTTGGTCACGCATGCGTACAATGCCATACACACTTAAAACTACGGGGTCAAAAAATGACCCAAACGGGGTCATTTTTGACCCCAGCATAGTTATCAACTAAACACCATACCACTAACGGGGTCATTTTGACCCCATTGGTCGGGGTCATTGCAATGAATACGTATTTGGGTCAAATAGTAACCCCATTGGGGTCAAAATATTACCACATTTCGGGGTCAAATGAAATGACCCCTTCAAAAGGGTTGCCTTATTGGGTTACTTAATGACCTCATTTCGGGGTCAAATGAAATGACCCATTTGAAGGGGTTGTTTTATAGGGTTACTCAATAACCACATTTAGGGGTTGTTTGGATTTTTTTAGTAGGCCTATGGTCATGCTGGTCCCACCAGGACATAAGTGTGTTTCTGCACAGAGAAAGCATTACATAAACAGCAAACTGCAAAATGCATCTGTGTATCACACTCACACACAGTCAGTCATCGCCTATGACAGTTCACGTATTATAAGCTTACATGATATAAGCTTATAACAACTGCAGCCAAGACACCAGCCACGACAGCATGAAATTGGAATGAATTTGCGTGCATAGACAAGGGTCTATATGCATCCTTGCAGTCTCACTTTTCAACTAACTTTTCATATTCCATCATGCAGACAAGCACACACGACAATCCGCTGAGCTGCACAATCAGAACAAATATGGCGCTGATGTGACCACGTGAGCCGATGCACACTGTGTGTGCAAATAGTTCCGAAATGCAAGTCATTATAAAGTTGACAAATTGGGTAACTTCGGTCAAAAAATTAGTTTTATTTATTAATCAACAAACATTAATTGCAGCTCATGTTTAAACTCATTTATGAATTGAGATTTTCAAAGCGGAAGATTGAAACTGATATCAATGCGCGACGGTATCGGCAAAATGACCACTAAGTTTTTGACCACGTTCGTCATGGCTAAAATGACCTCGTGAAAGTGGTCAAATTAAAACAGTACAACCCCCTTGAAGGGTCAAAACAACCCCAAACGTGGTCAATTCAAAATGACCACGGAAAATATAACCCCGTAGTTTTTAGTGTGTATTTGAGTGATCCCCCCGGGACTCATAATTAGACATGGCAAATAATGAATGGTTAACTTCAAAAAAATAGGACACAATAATTGCTTTGAATGCACTGCCACAAAGTCTTTCAAAAAAGGTATTTTATGTGTCATTATTTCACATGTAGGTCAATAATTCCTTATTTGGACTAAATACCTTTTGATTGACATTATTGATGGTCAGATCTAGGACATACAAGGTAAGGGAAATGGATGAATAATAGGCATATATATGCCCACTGGCTAAGAGAATGAAAGGAGGGCACCAGGTAACCTCTATGCTAGACAATGAGGGTTTTATTACACCTAGGCAGGAATAGGGATACATTTAGTAGTCTACATAAAGAGAGGGAGTAATGTCCAGGGACATCACTCAGTATCTAATCACACTTGGTTATTACATCCGTCCATGCTGCTATTAACCGTAACCGCCTAAGGGCTTTTTGGAGACGGGAAGGGAAAGAAGGAAAGAATAAAGAGAGAAAAGAAGAAAAGAAGTTGTTTGCTCTGGGTGGGATTCGAACCCGAGACCCCTCGCATGCCAAGCACGCGGTCGGCGACACTTTGCCACGGGTCTTGGGCTTCGCTGGCCAGCGAAACCGTGCCTACATATCACTTAGGGTGATTGCGTCATCACACCACGTGGGATGCATGCACGAACAGCGCATATATCAAGTAGTATTTTGTAGTATTCAGGAGGGTTAGGGTTAAGGAATATGATCTTATCATGCATTTCTTTCCACTAGCTGATGGAATGACAAAAAGGTTTTTCTTAAATTGGTATTAAACACTTTATCAGCTGTCTGTGATATATCTATTCTCTAAAGATTATAATATATAGGCCCCCCGGGGGGGGGGGGGCACTCCAACTTTCGAGGTGACGCATATGTAGGGCTGTTAAGACCCCCTTTTCAGCATCGCTGTCACCCCAAAGACCCCATATTTTTTTTACGTACACATGCTCTGTCACCCGAAGACCCCTATTTTCCATTTGATCTGTCACCCAAAGACCCTTACAAGTTCAATTTGAACAGCAACTTTCATTTATCACTGATTTTGTTACTTATTTTGAAAAAACAATGAAATTTGAAGCCATTTAGAACTAGAAATTGATTTTCGAGGATTTTGTGGCGCTGTTTTGGCTCTCACCCAAAGATTCCATTTAAAAAAGGTCATGTTCTCACCCAATGACCCCATATTTTTTACATTTTGCTCTCACCGAATGGCCCTTAGTGCTTGAAAGTGCCAGCCCTACACCTATATCCATTTCATATTGAAGTGCCCCCGGATAGGCCCGTGTACCTTTAATATAATATGCAATAGAAACTAACATCCTGATGCCTGTTACAGGTTAGAGCCACCATTGGGTAAGAGATTAATACCATATCCTGTAAGTTACAAAATTCATGGGAGGGCACTTATTGGGACATGGTCGTTTAATGGAACAAATATGGCTCTCACAAATTTGCAATGTCCTGGAATTGGTACAGAAATAGGGTAAAGGATCTTGCTGGAGGATAGGGATATATATGGATTAAAATGATATGGCAGATTGTCACTATTATGTGTGTGAATGATATGGTTGGGAAATGGTTGGACTTAGACTGGCCAGGATGTAGCTCACTCAGTGGCTTTGTAAATCACAGACAGGCAGGGTGTAATGTCAAAGTGTCTTGATACCTACCCCCATTATCAGCGTTCGAAATTTCGGTTGTCCGGTTGCCCGGGACAACTAAAAAAGTCGCCGGACAACCAAAAATACTGATTCGGTTGTCCGCCGGACAACCATAAATCTAGCCAAAAGTCACATTTGTAGGCCTACAGACAACCAAAAACTTAAAGACGGACAACCAGAAATTGTAATCTGGTTGTCCGTGGGACAACCATTTATTTTTCCCAAATTCGAACACTGCCCATTATTTACATTTTTACTGCTTTGGACACACTGGGGGTGCTTGAATTACATTTTGACAGGGGTGTGCTGCTGGAACTCTGGAACCCCTACTCATTTTTAGGGATTTGATGGCTGATTTTAAAATTGTTGACCAATTTTCTCATATCGGGATCCATGTTTAGGGATTTTTTTACCTAAAAACAGCTGACTAAAAGCGACTTATTAAGAGTGGCACATCTCCGTATACCTTGTATACATGAGTACCCCCCTAGTACCCCCCAGTGCTTGCTTCATTTTTCTTGACTTTATTTTGACCTATCCTCTCGTCCATAAATGGGATATAAACCAAATAGTGCAGAGGGAATTAGTAGAGACCATTGGCGGACTATTAACAGATTACATCATTTGTCCTTACTTGCTAAACATGATATTAACCTTGGAAATTGAACTTCATCTTATTAAAACATCAACTAAAACAAAATATCAGGAAACACTTACATGACTCAACAACGCAAAGTAACAAAACTATGCACGGACACAAACAGAAATTAAAAGATTCTTTCTCTGGCCGGCCACAGGATACAACTTATGAATCATTGGAAAGTAAGCTATCCTTTTTTCTTCTTGTCCATTTTTATATATTTTTTTTAAAAATCCTAACACTTGTATGAAACACATCCTGTATTAGTTAATGAATTGAAAGAATCCATCATTATAACTGTCTATGTGACAGGTTTGGAATTGACTTGATGTGTCAAGGGCGATTTTGGTTTGAAATTGACGCCAATATTATGATCCACAGCAGCTAAAGGGAGTATCCCATTATGCTTTGCAGTACCATAATAGTACTGAATGTGCCATAGAAAATGTACACAAAATCCCACACTTCAACTTTCAATTACTCGCATAAATCAGAGGAGCTTAGACTTTTGTTTGAAAAAATATCACCCTTAGAGTATTGTGAATCCATCAATAGCTCTCAATATCTAAGCGGCTCTTGTTTATATTTTGTATACATTTGCTATGGAGCATGCAGATATACTGCAATGCATGATGGGATACTCCTTTCAGCTGCTGTGATTATGATCTTTACAAACAAAAAGCTCATTCATTTCATATTACAGAAATTATAAATAGTAATATAGCGTGGTGGCAAGACATAAGAATAACTGCCGCCACCCCCGGGGGGCCACTCAAATATGACAGTGTACGCATGCGTGACCAAATTTTTTTCAAACACCCCCTAAACGAGTTTTACCCTACCAGCAAATTTAGCCCGTTAATAAGGTAATTTAGTGTAGAATTTACCCCCTAATGAGTTTTTGGCTGGTGAAAATGCAACAAATGTACCCTTTTTGGACTCATAATTTACCAAAAATTTGAAAAAGTACCCTAAACAAGTTGTCCAGTTTCAGAAAACTACCCTTATTCTTGAAAATCACTGTTTTTTAGACCCTTAACGCGTCACGCGCGTAACTTGCCTTGCCTAAAAAACACCCCTTTACTTGTTTTTTGGTCACGCATGCGTATAGACTATTTATGTGAGTGATCCCCGGGCCGCCACCCAAACCATAAGGATTAGGGGTTAGCTTAATACTGAGACAAAATAACTGCATGCTATCTGTTTTGAGGTCATTGCGGAAATCGGAAGGGTTTGTTTTGGGCTGCATGAGGTAAAATACCAAGGCCCCACATAAACCCGATGATTTCATGCAATGACCATAAAATAGATGGTGCAAAGTTATTATTGTCATTACCGCCATTTCACACAATTTTGTCATGAAAATAAAACAATTTTTGGTTTTTAAAGACAATTGAAGATGAATCTTCTATTCACTGTTATGCATTTAATACGTGATCAACAAATACACAGGCTTACTCTTGGCAATTATGTGTGCTTGTTTGTGTGTTATGAAATGATGCGCAAACACAGGTTGTTTGTGTGCAAGGTTGGAACAATTACGTACTTTGCGCTCAATTGTGATATACTAGCGATCACCCGTCTTGCGCGGTTAGAGTCTTTCGCGGTTTGTAAATTTTTTATATTTTGTGAACATGTAAATTTTTTATTTAAGGCCAAAAAAAAATAATGGTTTGTCTCAAAGCTCACGAGTAGTTTGAAAACAAATGCGAAATGCAATTTTTTTTTTTATTCCCGACTTTTTTCATGGTATTTGGAGAAAAAAAGTCTTGATTTTCGCTAAAAACTAAAAAAATATTTTTTTTGAAATAAAAAAATTCGCATTTGTTTTTTTTTTTCCAAATCTCACGAATTTACAAATGCGCGCGCGAGCTTTGAGATTTTTTTTTTTGCCTAATGTGATTATAAATGGTATGAGAGGAGATTATCATTTAGAAATATAATATGTAGTATCCTTTCCATATAAATCAATGGCTTAAAATTGCAATTACATCGTGATCGAAGCAAGTCTTCTTGCCACCATATCATATCCACCGTGAGAAGTCTTAGTGCTACAAAACAATACAGCACAAAGCGACAGAAAGCCATTGCATCCCACATGACCCAATTGTGCAATTGTCCAAGACTACATAATACACACTAAATTGTTGCCTCGGTAACAGTCACACTCATGATATGATATCCCAGGTCTGTTCCCTAGCACCTGAGGTGTTGGTGATTCAAAACTGGAGCGGAAAAAAACAACTTTTCTCTTCATATTTCGTCCTTCCCTTCCCTTCTGGGCCAAAAAACAGAAAGGGAATTTATAGTTGAATATTGTCTCTTGTTTTCTTGAGGTCACTGCATGCAGCAAGCTGTGGCAGGTTGTGGTATTATCAGGTCCCCCACTGTAAAAATCGGACCAGCCAAATTTTCACGCTACAGAGCCTGAAAAATAAGATCCCGCGAACCACAAATTGACACACATATGGGAGCTGCCATGGGGTGCTAACAGCAACACGGGAAGTTGCTGGGGTGCTAACGAACGCGTCGCCAGCACAAGCGTCCTATGCTATTAATAATGCGTATAGGGCGCATTCAAGTGCGCCTACGCGACCGGTAGTTCCTGGATACGCGATGACAGGGTCAATGGACGCTTCCACGCAGTAACATACTTCTGAACTTGCTGTCAGGGTCCTGGTATTATCCAATCAACATGCTGCACCTCAATGCAACCTGCAACACCAGTAGAATGTCAGGTGATATCCATGTTTTAAGATAGTCCTGAGATGTCCCAACCGATGCAACACTGGTTAAATTTGTCCAGAAGTGAGAGATTACGATTTGTCCATTTGTTTCCTTTCAAAATCAGGACATGGTGGAGTGGCTTTCAAAAGAAGACTGAGGTGCAAGCCAAGCTGTAAGGCACACGCTGTTTTAGCAAATCTCAATTTCTAAATTATTGGCTCTCTCACCTGCATTTATTCGTCATTTTTGTTTTCATAATGCAGGCAATATGTCTTTTCACACCAATTGCATGGACAATAGTCAGGTGGTGTATGACGTGCAGTCCCTAAATTCAGTAAATTTTCATCGTCAACCGTGTAATTGAATGGGATTATTTTGAAATTTTAAAACGCTTGAAATATCACAAACAAATAGGCCTATGTTGATAAATAATATAAACACAAGTTAAAACCGTTGGGGTTCGATAATGAACCCCACAAAACTAACCGAGTATATGGAAAATGCCATACGGCCTGGCGGTTTCACGAGTTGCCGGCTCGATCATGTCATCCGCTGCCTGGACAATAGTCATACTTTGATTCAATGTCACATAAACACTTTGACTTTGTTGCACTTGTTGCATTGGCAACCATGGAACATTATTCCTCTCATCAGCTATAATTGTGTATCTGGATCAAGATATGTTGATGTCTGTATTCTATGAATAGGCTCTATACATATTGTCTGACATATTGTCTTATATTTGTCTTATAGTGACCAAAAATACACAAATGTTTGAATGATGACAATCTGGAGATGATAATCTTGTCTGCAAAAACGTTTTCGGAAGTTGTCAGGGAGTGTACCCATGGGTATGAGAAGCCATCTGGGTATGGATGCATTGCATGGGTAGCCTTAAAGGGGAACAGGTAAAATAACAACACAGGGGTATATTGATGGCTGTTATGCTGGGAGGGAGGTGCAATAGGGCCTAAAAAAGAGATTGTATTGCCTTAAAGCTAAAAAATATCTTACTAAAATCAACTTTCAGTTGCAAGGGGATGCAAATCCCGATGCAAGTAGTATTTGGAATTTTGAGAGGGATGGAGAGGCAAGGTTTTAGGCAAACCAGAGGGCAGATGCAAGTTATTTTTGGCATGCAATGTGAAAATTTACCCTCCCCCCCAAGAAAAGTCTTCATGAAGTTCACACAGGGGTAGGCTAGAGGGCATGTATTGGTAATGACAAGGCAAGTCTAGTATTTCATGCTGTCTGTTAGTACGTCTCTCTTTCCTGAGATCTAAGGAAGTCGAGATCTAAGGAAGTCAATTTTGTTTCCCGGCGAAATATTTTCTTGTGCCTGACAGGTCTGGCTTGCTGGTCCTCCTTTTCATGTGTGCGATTAACCTTCTGTGTGGGTGGGGGTGTGTGTGGGGGGGGGGGTGGGGGGGTGTGTGGATGACTTAAATGACAGAATGAACATTTTACATATTAGTCAATTCCATAGTGACTTGTGTTGTGTACAACTGCTTTGTACTATTGTCTGTCCAAATAACTTAGACACCCGGTTTTTAGGATATATTTCGAAAAGTTTTCACTTTGGCAAAAAGTCATGAAAGAAAAGTGACTAATCACGGTCAGACCTAACAGAAATTATTAGAAAAAAAAAAAAAAAATATTCTTCCTTGTCTACTTTTATTCAATTTTGACCAATTTACAGCAAAATATCTGGGTCCAGCCGAATATTCCTAATGACTTGAAACTTTTGATGGGATAATCTATTTACAGTAAGGGGTGTTTGAACATTGTAATCATGCATATTGATCAGTGATTCCACCCTTTTTTTTTTTGATCCTTTTACTAATTCACAATAATGGCGGTCTACTCAAATGCATTCAACAAAAGCATGTTTGCAATCTACATGAGAGAATCGGCACACGCATAACAAATACACTACGATCAAATAGGTTGATGACAATATTTGATTGAATGGACTACACTGTGCCATGATTTCGGTGAAGGACACCGGTTCAAATCCTTTGTTTGGAGCCAATCAATAATTCCATGCACAACCTCTATAACTCAAAAGATGTCACAGTTGGTGCATTATAACAAATGATAGGGCAAGTTACTATGCGTCTGGAGTGTATTGTGAATTATACTCCTCACCAATAACATCAGAACATTCATATGGCATACAATTTGTATTTTCTTAGAATTGTGCCAAGCCAAAAGCATGCACAGAAGAAGATTCAAATACCGCACCAATTGTTGTAATTGGTTGAGGGACAGCTGGGATCACTGAGTTAATAGACTAAGAATAAATATATGCCAATTAGAAACACTGTCTGCATTTTATGACCTGAATTATATTTTTCATTTTTATAAAATGTTTTTGGTGAGGAGTATAATTAATTTACTATTCATCCATTCACTATCCAAAATCACCATACCTACAAATCTGTATAATGAGACCTTCCAAAATAATGGTACCCAACTTCTACCTGATTATTTTTAAAGTGTTGAGAAAAACCTTCCAATTTCAATAGAATTTCTGGTAAAAT
The DNA here is from genome assembly GCF_039555335.1 of Amphiura filiformis. Classification (NCBI taxonomy): domain Eukaryota; kingdom Metazoa; phylum Echinodermata; class Ophiuroidea; order Amphilepidida; family Amphiuridae; genus Amphiura; species Amphiura filiformis. The sequence continues at coordinate 46,101,217 of NC_092646.1, forward strand.
CTCACTCAATGCTTTGGAAACACAAAAATCCCGTTAGGTCTCAGCGAATGTTAACACTTTTCTTTCATGACTTTCTTTGAACGTGTATAATTTTTCAAATAAGTAACAAAAACTGGGTGTCTAAGTTAATTGGACAGACAATAGTGCTGTTGCTGCTGATGATGAATATGGTGATGATTTTGCAGATGATGATGATATTGATTATAAAGATCATAATGATTACGATGATGATGACAACAGTGATGACCATTGACCATGGTAATGGCAATGTGATGACAATCACAGCAATGATAATCAAAAGAATGACAATGATAGATCAGATGAAAATATATTTTGTGCTTGTGGGTTTAGCATGATGGTTAGAAGAATGAAATTGACACCTGAAGATTATATACATCTTTACAAAAATCCATTCCAATTTTCAATCATTCTCTTCAAATGAAAGAGGCTCTAATGCTTCTTCAGTTATTGTAACATAATAAGGAAATATTTAGAGGTTAATGACTGCGCATCAGTTGTTTTGAGGGTATTGTGAAATATCTAAACATTGTGCTTTGGAACCGAGGAATATATTCCGAGGTCCAAAGCACAATGTTTAGATATTTCACAATACCCGAAAAATAACTGATGCAAAGTCATTAACCTCATTCATAACCGTCACTTTTCACTTTTTTAATTCAATTTACGTCACATTTTCTTCTTTTAATTTGAAAACAGAACACAATTTTAACTTTATCTGTCGTTTTCCCTGTAAAAAATCGAATAGCCCTTAGAAATACCGCTAGCGATCAATCATGCGATGTCCAAATACGGCGGCCAGCGTCCGCGTAAATTGTTCGAACGCGTAACACGTCACGTAACGCGGTCATTGTAGAGCGTACTTTTAGCTACGTCACGAGACACGGTCATTATACTTTTTCAATGACCTGCATTTGCGTCCACGTATTTAAAAGTTATTATCTGTGATTAGATCGCACTTGCTGCGTATATTAATGAGGTTATGAATCAGTAGTAAAAAATGAAAGCAGCACACAAAGATTTCTGCAAGTGTTAAATACTTATCTCCTGTATCATGATAGACATGACATTGTTTTAGCCCCAGGAGTTAGCCATGTGATGGGGTATTTATATCCGGGGGTGTCTGCCTGGATGGCAGCATAGAGGATGTCTGTTTGCTTCTGGAGTCGTGCCATGTTTGAAGATCTAAAACGAACATATTTTACATTTTCAAGTTTAAGGGCGGGACTTATTTATTTATAGCAGAAACATCAACTTTTATTATGGGAGGTTTTAGTTTAAAGTAGAAACATCAATTTTTATTGTGAATGTGTCTGGTCTGGGAAATCAAAAAGTGCATCTGACTTGTGAACCATAGGGTTATGTTTGAATAGTGACAAATCTTAACATCAATGTTCTTTTGATGCTCACAAGATGAATTTTGTGTATGTACATTGTCCAATTTATATTCCTGGTAAAAGTGCAAATTATCTTCTTTTTTTCAAATATCTGTGGCAAATACAAGATGAGTTGAAATTATCTATGCCCAAAGTTTAAATTATCTTCACTTTACAGCATTCAAATCATTAGTTTTAGAATATGATAGACTATACTAGAAATATAAATTGAATGAACATACTTTCAACAGCTGTACATGATCCAATTGTGATCGTATATCACATATTGCAAACTACAACACGAAAGCATGACCTCGGATACAATAATTAATGTGTATTAAGGGTGTAGGCAGTTTAAAATGTGTGCATGCAATCCTCTCGATTGTGTGCTGTTAATATTCGTGTGTGATAAGTCCGATCCTGACTCCACATCGCAGCGCAATGCGATGCTATAATAACTGTAATCTGAGCCCGTAATCTCAGCGGTGAAAATTCTCATCGCGCGGTGAAAATTTCTTTCCGCGATGGAGTGTTCAACTTTTTCGCATCGCACTGCGATATCGCAGCCGTGCACACTCGTGATTGGCTGTTGGAAAATCATGGTCGGTAGAATGACCTTAAAAGGAGATGCAGACCCCACATGCTTTTCAAACATCGCACAATGAAATGTACATTTTAATTTCATCGTGTGATGCAGCGATGTTTGAAAAGCATCGCATCGCGCTGCGAAGTGGAGTCAGGATCAGACTTAGTCACTGAGCTACAAGCTTGCTTAATATTCCAGCTTGGTCAAGAATTACCTAATACCATAGAATTCTATCTACATGTACAAGCATCTATTCCTCTAAATGAGTGTTTTTTTGAAGAAAGTGACAGAAAAAAATTATCAGTAGATTGGTCTTACAATAATACATGTTTGTACAACTGCCTGTATCTAACATAGTTGCTCAAACTTCAAATAATGTTTTTGGGGAAGGTGTCTGCCTTCCATCTTTCATCAAATACAAACACTCATTTAGAGGCATATGTTTGTAGATTGAATTTTACACTATACCTATAGGATGATATTACGGTTATAGGTTTAAGTTTGGGATAGGGTTAGGGTGGGGTCTACCATGCGCGTACGCAGGAATTTTGTAAGGGGGGTGTGATGATAAAAAAAAATAAATAAAGAAATGGCGCGATAGCGATCATGCCGTCAGCGCTAGCGGGACGCAGGGGGTGTCTGAGGGGATGTGCCCCCCTCAGAATTTAGAAACTTTTGCAAAATGAAGACCTAATTGAAGCGATTTGGTGGACACTTTTGGCACTATTAGTGTGTAAAATTTTGATTTGAAAAAGCCGAAAATTTGTGAAATGACGGTCCATGAAGCCTTTCGTGAACACGTTTTCCCTATACAGTTGTAGGCCTATTGTGTTAAACACAAATTGGTAAATGTCGAAAGCAGAAGCCAAAATGGCTACTTCTTTATCCACTACACAGGGGGGTGTCTGAGGGGGATGTGCCCCCCTGAGAATTAAGAAACATTTGCAAAATGAAGACCTCATTGAAGCGAGTGGTGGACCATTTTGGCACTATTAGCATGATTAGTGTGTAAAAATTTAGTTTGAAAAAGCCGAAAATTTGTGAAATGACGGTTCATGAAGCCTTTCGTGAACAAGAGTTTTCCCTCCTGCAGAAGTTGGAAAATTTTGCAAAATGAAGGTCCGATTGAAGCCATTTGGTGCATAATTTTTACACTCTTTAAATCATTGCTTCAAACAGAAAAAGGGCCCGAACTCAATTTGCACAATTAAAACCTTTACGTACGTGCGTTGCCGGGTAGGGGTGTGACGATATGGAGAGGTGTTGGTGTTAACATACATGTAGACCCTATATCCATGTCAATTAACAATTAAATGGGGATGTGGGGGTGTGTGGGAGGGGTGTTAACATTAATCGACATATTTACGTTATCGTTGCGGTCAGTCAATACCGGGTATATAGGGAGAGAAAAATTTGAGTGGGGGTAGTTAAGACATCTATAATAGGCCTATGATAATTTGATATTATGTCCCCTATGCCATGCTCATCTCCTCTTCCCCCCCCTCTCCCTCTCTCTCTTTCTTTGCCTTTTCTCCCCCATTTTTATTTTTTGGACAAACCCAAGGGGGGTGTTTCACACACGTAACACCCCCCCTGCGTACGCCAATGGGGTCTACTGGTCGGATCAGCTCATTTAGAATCACATACTCAGGACAAAATAAATTTCACCCCTTATAACCATTAGTTTATTTTGCTTTAAAGTTCCTGACCATGCGACTTGCATGCCCTTTCGTTCAGCAAGTGACCCTCAAGACACGCCCTAGAGAATAAATGCTTAATTGGCAAGAAAAATACACAGAATTACTTGATCTCAGCTCACAGAGTTTCCTCCAACTCTCTGAAGGAATCAAGCAATTAAGTGAAAACTAAATATATGTTTTAAAAGTGCTACTTTCAGCTTGTGTGACTGTCCATATATGCTGTGGAAGTGTTAATGCTCTGCGTGCTAGTCATAAGCTTCAACATAAAAAGACCAGGTTTTGAGAAATTTTCTCAAAATATCAAGAGCTATCTTAAGAACCACTGAACCAATACTAGGCTTGTTTGTACTCATTTTAATGCATTTTTCATGCTGATTTCAAATATGGTCATGAAAATTTACAATTCTGAAATTTTTGAAAAATTAAACTAAAATTTGAAACTTGTCGTCTGCAGTCGACACCCGCGTGGAGAGAGTTAAGTTAGTGCACAGCATACCTGCCACATGTTAAGCCGTTAACCCTTAAAGTGGAGTCGGCAAGTACTCCTAAAATTTGCCATATTTGAATAAAAGAAATTAAAATATCAAATTTTATGTCTAATAAATATACAATCAAAATGCAAGTAAATGAGTAAAAACATGCCTAGTCTTATCCAGGCAATTGGTGCAATCAGTTGTGAGATATTTGAATGATGTCAAAATTGGTTGTACTTTTTTGATGAAAAATGAAGCGAGTTTGAGAAGGTTGTTAAGTCTTTCCTACTTGGTCAGTCAGATGACTTCCTAGGAGGGGATTGGGAGGATAGAGCCCTGCCCGGTTTACATTAGGACAAGGGTGCAAGTAGGGCACACTGCCTGCTTGCAGTGAATTGACACATTTTCTTTGCAAGATATGTGGACTGGACTGAATAGATGTTGTTATCATGTCACTCAAAAAAGCTTGAAAGTACAAAGAAGAAAAGCAGATTGATATGATAGGATGGTATGAGTAGATATCAAGTTGGAAGACTCTGATCAGCTTGTAATAGGTGGGACTCATAACATTGTAGATTGATATAGAATGGCGTACACCCAGCTGGGCGCAGCACCTATGTGAACTGCAAACTTTTTTTGTTAGGCATGTTAATGTGAAGGGATGGTTATGGATTTAAATAAAGTTAATGATATACATTAAGCCAAAGAATTAAGGTACCAGTTATGTTCACCCCTGTATATCCTAAATAAAGACAAATATGTCAGAATTAAAACAAGCAGTCAATACCTGTACTCTTTAGCTCTGATTTAAGACCTTATTTGTTGAAATTGGTTGAGAATTAAAGAAACGGTGATCTAAATACCTAATGAAGAAACAAAGTCAAAAGTTACACTTTTGTGTTCTAATCAATGAAAGCTGGCACTATATTTAATGTGCTAATCAATGGAAGCGCAGCGCTAGTTCTCTTGTTCACGAACGCTTTGTATACAAATCAATAGGGCATTTAATGCAGTAAACTGCAACTTTTAAATTGGTATCTTCCTTGAGTTTTGGGATCGCCGTGTCTTTATTTCTTGAACATTTTCAGCGAATGAGGTCTTAAATTTGAGCTAAAAGATGCAGCTATTGGCTGCTGGTTCCAATTATGGCATATCTGTTTTTGTTTTGGATATACAGGCGGTGAACATAACTGGTACCTTAATTTTTTGGCTTACTGTATTAGCTTTCAATGCAGAAATGTTATAATACATGTACACATTCCACAAAACAAAGACCATGGTCCAGGAGGGTCCCTCCCATTGTGGCCTGTACGCCATCCGCGATAATCAACTTTTGAAAAGCACCCTAAACAAGGATTTAACCCTTGGCTAAAACGATACCCTAAACAGGGATTTTCAAACCCTAAACAGGGATTTTATTCCTTGCATCAAATTTCATACCCTAAATTTCATTTCCGTGTATTAGCCATTGCAATTTTCCTACCCTTTTTTCTGATTTTTCATGTTTTTGACACCCTAAAGGCGATACGCACGTATCGTGCCTACCCACGAAAAACTACCCTTTTTACGCGTTTTCATTATCGCGGATGGTGTACAGGCCACAATGGGATATATTGTGAATGGTTTATGTGTGGTAAATCGATTGTAAGATCGATCGTAAGGCTTTTTGAAATGGGCCCAGATTACTAAAGACTTTCAATAAGGTTAGGGTCGGGGCAGTAGGGTGTTAGGGTTAGGGTTTACAGCATTGAACAAGTGGGTTGTTAAACAAACAAGAGGGCATCCATGTTATACTGAAATATGAAATCCATTTTATTTAGCCCTCGACAGTCTTGAACCATGCGTTTGTTTGATTATGGAAACTTTCTTTAAGAAGAAGTAAATGTTAGACATTACGCTTGAAGCCGGGATATTTGTAGTCTGTAAGCATACACTTCATCTTGGCATTTCCCTTGAAATATTCTACCTCATGATATCTGTAGGAAGAGGGCAGTATTGCTGCTGGAAAGCTGTTCTAAATGGGCTATTCCATTTGAAATCCACACTACCCCTGTGGAAGATTTTGGAAATATGTTCCACAGAGGGAGTATGGATTTTAAATAGCATTAGCACATTAGGCCGTTCCTTTTGAAACTCAAACTCCCTCTGTGAAAGATTCAGGTTGAAGCTTTCTCAGAGGGTGTATGAAATTCAAATAGAGCTAGCTAATGTTTTAATTCCATTCAAAATTCATACTCCCCCCTGTGGAAGATATTTCCAAAATCTTCCACAGGGGAGTGTGGATTTTAAATGGAATAGCCCAATACTCAGAGGCAGATCACAAATGAGTTATGCAATCTGCCACACCATGTTTTCAAAAATATTGCAATGGCATCCTTCAGAATTAGGGGAGGGGGAAGTGACAAAACCTCTATGCACAGCCGATAAAGAACCTATAGGATAGAGTGAAATTTGCATTTAAAAATTAGACAAATTGATTAACCTCTTTCTTTGCTCACAAGAATTTTGTTACAAGCAGTAAACTATCATGAAACTACCCCCTCAAGTTGTAGCAGTGTAAGTCATGATAATTATGTGAATTCTTAAATATAATAATCCCGGGGGTGGGGGGTACTCATGTTTGGTTTTGGTAGGGACGTGCCGCTGAGAATTTGAAAGTGGACCCATAAATATACTAATTTTTCAAGAAATTTGGACCCATTGATATACCAAAAGTCAAAATTTTCGGCCGAATTTAACCCAAATTGTCTTAGTTTTTACAAATTTTCCCAAAATTTTGAAAATTTTTACTAGATTAAGGAAAAATTGGGCTATTTTCCGAAAAAAATGAGAAAATTTTGAAAAAGGACCCATTCATATACCAAAATAGGCTTTGAAAAAGGGGTCATTGATATACCAAGAGGCTGAAAATGCTACCCATATTTATGCACGTCCCCAGTATGGTCATTTGTACTGAGTACCCCGGGATAATTATATTCTTCTAATAATGAGTGGATTACAATGCTAAAAGGCAGGTGCATTTGATCAGATTATATTTTCTACCTCACTTTGAGATCAATCATAAAACATTCGTATTCCAAGACTTTAAATTGCTTTATTGGTTTGCGGATTAGAAGCCAAAATGTGAATCTCAATGGCTCTATAGAACAGCTCTTATTGGCATCATCATACAACTACATTTTGGTTCATACCCTGAGACTAATGGCCTAAATCCATACACTTCCTATAGAAGACTAGCTTTGCTCCAAAGCCGACCTATTTTCCATCCAATTGAAAGAAAAAATGAAAACCATGCCATTGGTGGGTGAGGTAGACCAATATCTATGGGTAGACAGTAGTACGGCATAGTGGTCCTACTTGTTGGTGACAGGGAAGTGCTGGTTGGTGACTTATGTAGCTTGCCTAGTGGTAGTGTAGCTTGCCTTTGGCAAGCGCTGTACTAGGAGTGGTATTAATTTTTTACAGGATGGTCTAACCAGCCAGGGATTGTCCTTACATTTTCTTTACTAGTCACTTGCTTAGGTTTATTTGACTCAGGGATCACTGGATCTTCTAAGGTACTGCAAGGGCTCTGATCAAGAGCTAATAGAAGACATGACCTTAAATTTCCACACAGGGAGTGTGGATTTCAAATGGGGTCACCTGAATGACTCCATTTGAAAGCTACCCCGTGTGGGAGATTAAGCCTCCAGCAATCGCAACATTTATGCCTTATATGTAAGAAAAATAATTATAAAGCACAAATCGCATGGTTTTATTTTTAAAAAAATCATAGTGAACATAAAAACATCCGTCTCTCAGCACGCGATATTCAAAATTCCCGGGCACTGAAATCGTCGAGTGTAATGACGTCCCAGTAATACAATGAAGGCTGACGACAATTTAGCACAAATAACCATTACGTCATTGCACTTAGACAATTTTGGTGTGGGAATTTTGAATATTGTGTGTTGAGAGCTGACTGTTTTTATTTGTTTTTATTTTCAATAAGAGTCTGTTTTAAATAAAACAATGTGATTCGTGCTTGATAATTATTTTTCTAACATATTAAGGCACAATGTTATGATTGCCGGAGACTCCCTTTAAGGGGGGTACTACACCCCTCGATTATTTTGTGTCTATTTTTGCATTTTACTCAAAAACTAATAACACAGTGGTAACAAAAGTTATGTATTTTATAGGGGCAAGGAATCCAATTACTACACTGGAATTTCAGTGACCCAAGACAAGCGGTTCGTTATTTATGATAAGAAATAAGGTACCGCTAGGATGTACCTCATTTCCTATCATATATACTGAACCGCTTGTCTTGAGTCACTGAAATTTCAGTGTAGTAATTGGATTCCTTGCCCCAATAATATGTATAACTTTTGTTACCAGTGTGTTATTATTTTTTTGAGAAAAATGCAAAAATAGTCACAAATTTACCACAGGGGTGTAGTACCCCCTTAAGGTCATTGCATCTTAGCTATATTAGTCTCAGATATACCATATCAATGAAACAAAACATGAGAAAAAGATGAGCTTTCTACTGACACACACCAAGCATCTATGTTTTGATGGGTGTAGATGATGACCAAGGCTGTCAATAGGGTCCCCCATCTTGAATATCTAGCATATTATAAAAGCAATTACCTTTGAAATTGTATGGCTAAGATGGATTATTAACATACCTGGGAAATAATTATTTCAAATAATTACTGCTCCATATAAAACACAGGTAGATCTGGCTTAAATGTAATGCTACCTTAATCCATATGACATGTTAAGAAACTACCCGTGCACCGTCTACTACAATTTCCACAAGGAACTAACACCACCAGCTCCAGGACTCCCCAGGGTCCCATTTGAGGGATACGTTCAATCAAACATTTGTAAACTTCGCTTATTCACCTGCGACTGTGGTAAGCTATGCGGTAAAGAACAAATCAATAGTGATATTTTGTGCGGTTCAATGTTAACTCTCTTCACGCGGGTGTCGACTGCAGACGACAAGTTTTAAAAAAAAATTAAAATTTCAAAAATTTCAGAATTGTAAATTTTCATTACCATATTTGGAATCAGCATGAAAAATGCATTAAAATGAGTACAAACAAGCCTAGTATTGATTCAGTAGTTCTTAAGATAGTTCTTGATATTTTGAGAAAATATGTCAAAACTTGAACTTTTTCCATTGAAGCGCATGGCTATACGAGAGCATTAAATATCAACCAGAAATGAATAAATAAGCATTTAAGTAGTTGCTTTGTTCCGTTAAAGCCAAATGGTTATGCTGCAGATTATCAGGCAAGCATCAGGTAATGATATTGCAGTACTATTTCTGATTAAGAAAACCATGAGTTTTGGTGGTAATTGTCCAAATCTGATCAATTGATTTATATCATCTGTTTATGCAATGCTTTTCAAAGTGGAAGTTGAGCGTTTTTCCTGTCCAATATAATGCCAGCTTAGTTTAACCATGTCAGGTGTCAGCTTACAACTGTTTAATATTGGACTGACCTGTCCAATGCCTAATCTGGATGTTCTTGAACACGGATGAAGTTGATTTTTCCATAAAAAAATTCCATGCTTGCGTATTTTGGGGGGCTTTGGGCGCCAGCCCCGGGTCAAAGTAGGGCGCGCAAAAAAGCGAAGGGGCGGCGGAAGAAGAAGGGGCGGCAAAAACAGGGGCGGCAAAAACGAAGGGGGCGGCAAAAGGAATTATCAAAGAAAAAGGGCGCCAAAATATTGAAAAAGCATAAAAAAATGGTTGCTTTTGGGACGCTAGCGCCTAAAATCCTTTTTTTTTTTTTTTTTTTTTTTTGCTCTTCACTTTTTCAAACGACCGTGAAAAAAATTGGGTCAACCTTTTCGGGCTGTTAAGGAAGGGGCGGCAAAATTGTTTCTTCTTCAGCCCCCCGGAGTTGGGGCGGCCACGGTACGCCACTGATTTCTCACACTATATGACAAAACTATTTGGTATTTGCAGTTGAAGTAAGTCAAAACACTATTACCTAATATTACCTAGTTCACACATTCCCTTAAAGCCATAATGTACAATTTCCATTAATGCTGAAATAATATTATTAATAACTGTCAGGAAAGGTTTCTGTCCATTTTAAACCAAAATAACAAGGAGAAGTGCAAGAAACCCCACAGGCTATTTTGGCTGTTTAACACGGAGTTCCATGGAGTACTTGAATATGACATTGTCAGCCTGTTGATGTGACAAGCACAACAAATTGGGCTGACTCCATATAAGTGCAAGTTGGGATGTGTGTAAACATTCCAAGTATGCCAAAAAAATCAGGTTTGAAAAAATTAACCAATTTAATTTTAAAAGATTGTACATTATGGCTTGAATCATTCATTGAGCAATATGTCATCATTATAAACTTGTCATTATTGATTATTGCAGCCATAGCCAGTCATTAATAACACTCTGTCATGTTCCTGACTTGTGATTAGTCTAGGAAATCCAATAGATAATTGAATACTAGATGCCTCAGCAAGAATTAATGAAACTTTGTCTCCTCATATTATGCCATCTTTTCTGTGCGTATACCATGTGTGTGAAACATGATGAAACTATTTTCAAACTTTAAATGCATACATGTACATAATAAGTGCTTTTCAGTTGAATGAAGTTCAAATTAAAGCAAATAATGTAACAATATTTCAAAATCAATATAAACAAACATCAAATTACACAAGATAACAGCAAAGTCATAGTAAAATATACAAATAGGTTTTCAGCAGCATCTACAATTTCTAATGATTTTGTAGAGGAAATTTAAACCCTCATACATTTTTCAAAATGAAGAAACTGATTTCTCAACATAAGGAGAGCTTATTTGAGCTAGCCCACATGGCATATGTTCCAAAACTTCATCCAGTGGTTCTATATATTAGATAAAAATCCGGAGGAAAACACGATCGCGGTATTTGCGGCCGCAATTGAGGTTTTTTTTGGTGTAATTGCGTTTAAAAAAAAAAAAAAAATTCCAAGAAGGTGCATTTTTTTGACTTCCAAAGTCATGCTTTCCTCCTGTGCTTTACCTGAGATTTGAATGAAAATGAGAGTTTGTGAAGATTCTGTACATAGGCCTAATAATAGTAATTAATAGGCCTACAATAACATTAATGAATTATCTGCTGGTGGGCCTCGTGTCCGGCATAACCTGAACTGGAAATAAATAAATACATAAATAAATAGTGCCCTCAATCAGCGACACGGGCTCGGTGTGGGAAGTAAAAGTATGTCGGGTTGAAAACTTGGGAGTCCTGTCCCAGCAAACACAAAACTGGTGAATAGATTTGTAGTGACTTGCAGTGGCGGGCGCCACGGGGGGGATGAGGGGCAAATGCCCCCCCAGTCAGAACTGTTTCCCCCCAGAAAAAACCCAAAATTAAGAAAATTTTGCGCAAACTTTGTTGATTTTGCCCCCTGAAATTCACTTTGCCCCCTAATGCCCCCGAAAAAAAATTTCCTGGCGCCGCCACTGGTGACTTGTGACAAATTGTGACTTACTTGCGACTTGACTTGTGATTTGATGACTTGTGACTTGACTTGACTTGCAACTTTTTCAAAATGACTTGACTTACTTGGGACTTGGACAAAAGGACTTGTGACTTGGACTTGACTTGAAAAAAATGACTTGTTGACATCTCTGCTTTTAAGCTATTCTTACAAGCAATTATTCTGTATGTTTTTGTGGGAATTACTAATATTGGCTTCTAATCCATATATCCAAAGCACACTAATAGGAGATGAGACATTGCTATCCACTTGATATCCTTACACTTCCTCAGACAACCCACATCCAATTAGGATACCTAATAACACAACATACAGTGGTATTAACTCTCTTCACGCGGGTGTCGACTGCAGACGACAGTTTCAAAAAAAATTCAAAAATTTCAGAAATGTAAATTTTCATGACCATATTGTAATCAGCATGAAAAATGCATTAAAATGAGTACAAACAAGCCTAGTATTGGTTCGGTAGTTCTTAAGATAGCTCTTGATATTTTGAGAAAATATTTCAAAACTTGAACTTTTTCCGTTGAAGCGCATGGCTAGCAGGCAGAGCATTAAATGATAGGATTAGTTGTTCCTCTTGTAAGTCTTTAATTTGTTTTGCTAGGAGTTAGGAGTTCATAGAGAGTGTCATCAGTTTATCATGGCTCCAACTACCAGTCTGAATGTGAAGTTTATGGAATACCATTCACTAGGATCCACAACATGCTCATCTACCAGGGCCACGGTTCTTTAACCCCAATACATTTGTACATTCATTGAATGACCTTTAAAAATTTGGGTACTAAAACTCATACTCTGCAACTTGAGGTCAAAATTTGCACTATGATTGTTTAATTGAAGTTATTGAACTATGTCATTGAGATGAGGCCAATGTGGTCCATAGTGATTGTCTACATACTGAGCTGTGATGTGCATCTGTCACATAAAAGTATCTTTGCTTTTACTCATTTGGACTTGGAAGTAATGTGAGGCAATGACATACCAACTGTCAGGACCCCCAAATCAGCTATATCCTCCCTGGAGACAGAGGATGATCCCTAGTCAGGACCCCCCAATTATCAGCTAGATCCTCCCTGGGAGATAGGGAATAACCCCCCAGCCAGGACCCCCAAATCTGCTAGATCCGCTCTGGGGACAGGTAATGATCCCCCATCCAGGACCCCCCCCCCCAAATCAGCAAGATCCTCCCAGGGGACAGAGGACAACCCCCAGATGAAATCTAAATCTGGACCTATAGATCCTCAATGGGGACAGGGAATGATCCCTTAGTCAGGACCCCCAAATCAGCTAGATCCTTCTTGGGGACAGCGGGGACAGGAAATGTTCCCCTCAGCCAGTACCCCTAAGTCCGCTAGATCCTCCCTGGGGACAGGGGATGATCCCCCAGCCAGGATCTTCACCCCACAAATCAGCTAGATCCTACCTCGTACATATATTTTACCCATCGCTCAGTTGCAGACATATTACATAACAAGTTATTTTCTTGGTCAGGCTGAATTTGCATAAAGCTAAAGGGACATGTGCTAGATTGGCTGCAGGTCTCTTTTGCCCCTGCACATGCACCCTCAGTTTTATACAAAGGGGATCCTAATATGTACCCAGATATGCTACGCTGGAATTCACAGGATGATTCACTCTCTAAATCAAGAATGATCCAGAAGTATTTCACACATATACATAAGGCCTCGTATCCATAGGCTGTTCCCTTGTGGCGTGTGCCCTTGTTCCTTGTTTACATTTTCCCATGTGACATGCCACACAGACAACAAACCTTTGTTTTGCTTAGTGGCCGCTACGGTTCGTTGTCTGTGTGGCAGGTCACATGGGAAAAAGTAAACAAGGAACAAGGGCACAAGCCACAAGGGAACAGCCTATGGATACGAGGCCTAATGCACTGTGCTTGTTCTTTGGATCCCATACAAAAGTGTGCTAAGGCCTTGTGATTTAACAGCTTTCTGTCCTTTTTGCAAGGGATGATTTGGTGAATAGGCATGGGTGCAAAATGAATATACAAAACATATGTATTGGCATTCAGAGATCAATTAAAGAGCATGCCTCATATCACAGGTTGCCTTGCTAGATTATGAGATACATTACTACAATAATACCATGTATGGTGTTTACACAACAAGAAATACACCTTCCTTAAACAGGGTGTGTCCATCCTTCCCAAGTTGAAGGTAATTTAATATCTCCTGCCTGTGGCACCCCTTTCCTTACAACCAAAAAATGGTTGGTAGGGTCTGGATTAGATACCCCTCTGTCTCAAGTTGATAGCAAATATTTATATGGTGTGAATGTCTAGCCACCTGCATCTGTGACTGTTTGATAGTGATTGAACACATGAATACAAAACCCACCCAAGTCCATGGGAAGTGATTTTGAGAGAAAAACCTGTGTATCATTTTAATTCCTTCAGTTAGATTTACCTGGTCAATATGGTAAGTTTTACGTGCAAATGAGTGGATTAACCTGTATTAGGTATGACGATTAGCATTTCAGGGACTTCGTGGGATTCATTTTAAATACTGGACTTGGGTGGTTTTTTTAATCATATACAAAGACAACAATGTTGGAATGAGATTACCACTAGTAAGATAATACAAAATAAAGCACACAGGTATGTATAATGTTGATAAGCATTCTGCCATGTAATATAAACCACACACTTTCCTTTATTAAACCCATTTTGTTTTCAAAAGTCACTCTCCAGCAATGAATGTGTTACAAGTGAACTTTTATACATACTGGATTTCAATCAATGTGTTACAAGACTCAAATCATGGAATTGGGTGGTTCTTTGATACATGCTATTTTTCACATGCTCAATAGACACAGAGGATGAATTTGAGTTGTTCTTTCATCCATATGACAGGCCTATGTATAGCAACAATTTCCCATGCTTAACTCAATTTGGCCAAAGTATGGACTTGGGTGGGTTTTGTATTCATATATTCAATTGTGCACCCTGTGTATTTTGTGGAAGTCACAATATGCCTGTGTGGTACTCACAGACAAGTTTGTCTCAAAGAAGTTTATCTAAAGACAATCTGGACTCAAAATAGCCATGTGTATTGGATCATGGTCAATCTGACATAGTGGATTGACACCAACGCTGACCCAAATCGTGTATCTAAGAAAATGTAACAAAAGCAAGAGGATGAAGAGTAGATATAGGCCTGTGTAGCATTGAAACACATTTTGAAGGGGGTAAGTTTATTGTCCAAAAATGCCTCAACTCATTCTGTTTTGTTTTTTGTGTTTTTTTTGCCATTGGTGAAATTATATAGTGGTCTCTTGAACAAATGCATCCAGTCTCTCCTACCTAGGGCTCTTGTCTTTCAGAACCGAAGTAGTTGGAAATGTGGCATCTTTTGAGGATACTGCATATGTCTCTAAATATTGGAATCATTGGATGACAGGGACTCTCAAAGTCAAACATTAGTAATATTATGATGTTGACATTCGGATAGTTGATATAGATGAGTGGATCCACCTGGTGCAATGTCAGCAATAAACCTGATGGACAGCAACAGAAATGAGTCCAAGATTATATCATTACATAATATCAGCAATTTATGACATGCGTTATGACACGTTTCATGTGGTGATGTGTTGTAATGGCGAATACAACTAGGACTTAATTATATATATTGGAAGAACTTGAGACACATGCAGGTTTGTATCCAGGTTTTTTGCAGGGGTTGCAGATTTTCCAAATGCAGACCTTTTTAAGAGAAATGTTCATTCCAGCCAAAAGCAGACCTTACCCCCTCTACAACCATATAAAACTGTATACATGTAATAATACTGAAATGGCAAGGATTGGAAAGTGAGACAATTTTTTGTACAACTCAAAAGTCAAAAGTCAAAATCTACTGGAGTAGATCAGGATATCAGTAAGGCCAAAAAAAAATTGTTGTGTTGCCCTCAAGTGGGAAAATGGGAAATTTGGGTAGGACGGTCGGATTTTTTTTTTTTTTTTTTTTTTTTAAACCTTCAGTTTTTAAAATCCCCTCAAATATTAAATAATGCTTCTTCAATTAGGTGACATTTGTCATTTTTGTCTTCTGGATACCTGTTAGACATCAATTAAATACTAGTCTTTCAATAAAATATTAATTTTAAGTGAAAAACATTGAGTTTTTGAACAAATCTGTAAAAATCATCATTCAAAAAAAAAAAAAAAAAAAAATTGCGACCCTGATTTTTCAGGATTTAGGGTCGGACGGTTGAGGGCAACACAACAATTTTTTTTTTTGGCCTAAAGTATGTTGTTCAGTTTGTCTGTGCCTGCAGACAATTGATCTCAGTTTGCTTACTTCAAGTCAACCATTCTCTAGAGTAGGAGTGAGAGGAAGCTACGAATGAGACAAATAAATCCATGAAATATCACCAAAGTTACTCCCAACTAACCCTATCCACAAAAAGATATCTATAGACCGTATCGAATAAACTCAAGCGGAACGGTATAACAATTGAAATGGCAGCCACGTTGGTTTTAAGCTTTAAGTGACAGAGGGACAGGTGTCTAGTCCGATTCCAAATCCATCCACACCTATCACATGTTTTATTGTATTATCGTGCGAATTGCCCTGTGGTACCTTATGGTGGACAGAATTTTATTTAAATGAGGACGAGTGACGTAGTATTCGATAGGGTCTATACCAATTGTATGTCACCTTAGACCTCTCTGCATATTATAATATGTAACAAATGTGCATAGTTTTCTATAATTCTGAGCATTTTTGGAATTTTCAGTTCTCACTTATAATTTTGAAATTAGCATATAAACATGCCAGTGGTTCTTGAGAAAGTTTTGAACCTTTTGGGGGAAGGAATTGAGGAAGTTACTGATTTTGGATGGTTAAAAATCCATAGTCATGCATTCTTAGCATTACGGGCTCCTCCCAAAGGGCTGAAGTTGCTACATGGTTGCCTAGACTGCATTTTGGTTGCCCAATTGTGTGATTTGTGATGTGATTTTTGAAGATTTTCTGTCCCAATAAACAATGGATAAGAAAACAATTGTCAATATCAATTCCCTCAATATTGGGTCAAATGTTGATTCATAAATCAAGGAAAAGAAGGATGACTTTGTGGTGGATGTCACACAAATTGGGCTGATAATGTGGCAACTCTGTCACGCTGTCTTATCTGCACATAGAATTGTTGCAGTCAATTGATCCTGTCATTTCCCTGCCTGTGATCAGATGCATACATCTTATCCAAATCAACTCAGGACATACTAATGCATACATGCCTTTAAGCTTAAGCCCAAAATAACTTTGTCGTTCCCGCAAATGTCACCATTCTTCATTTCATGTTTGGGCGTACAGACCATTGGGTCCAAAGAAGACCATGGGGGCACTGTGTCCCCTCTAGCTCAAATTATAGGACAGAATTGACAGAACTTGTTGTGTATGTCTGCCTTTCGTTGTTCCCACATATGTCACTGTGTTTAGTTTCATATGGGCATACAGACCACTGAGGGCAACACAGGCCATTGGGGTACAGTATCCCCTCTATAGCTTTATAATGGGACATAAATGACAAAACTTGTATCTGCCTTTGGGTCCTGTTAACCCTCTTCGCACGGGTGTCGACTGCAGGCGACATGTTTAAAAAAAATTCATAAATTTCCGAAATGTAAATTTTCATTACCATATTTGGAATCAGCATGAAAAATGCATTGACATGAGTACAAACAAGCCTAGTATTGGTTCAGTGGTTCTTTAGATAGCTCTTGATATTTTGAGAAAATATCTCAAAATTTGGACTTTTTATGTTGAAGCCTATGGCTAGCACGCAGAGCATTAACTATAGACAGTCTGTGTTTTAACCATAGAGAAGTTACACAATTTCATGGGTGTGTGTGCTTTATTTGTCAATTTCAGGAGTAGATTACAATGACAAATAATAAGTTATCTTCAACTACAGCCTGTCCACTTTGAAGTACGAAGTAAGGTACACACATTTTGTGTAAGCGTATTGTGCGTCATGTATTAAGACGCTTATGCATTTGTGTACGGCTAGCAGCGTGTTAACTCCTTTTGACATATGGTGTGCCAAAACTGCGTAATTTACTGTGTACTTAGAAAACGGATAAGTTTGATTGAAAAAATCAAAAGTAGAGGACACCTAAAATTTAAGGTCTTTTGGGGGGAAAATGTATATCTTCATACGAAAGGTCAAAATTTACATCCTAACTACATATACACTTCACATACTTATCATTAAATTTATAAATTTTACTTTGAGGACTGTTTTAAAAATCATATTTTTGATATTTAGAAATGTCAACAATATAATTTTTTAATAATTTGTCATAAAATTTGTATTATATTGCAAATTTAAACAAGAAATGTCTTTAAAAAAGACAACGCAGTGATTAAAGGAAACATGATGGATTTGCCTCGGTTCCGGAGCCACTGATTTAAAAGTAACAGGTTCTAAAGGCCCATTCGGCGATTTGCTCATTTGGACGATCGTATCGTGAGTCATCAAAATTCAGATTTTGGTACCTTTGCATTGTCATAGATGTGCTAACATAGTAATTCAGCTGAAAGCTATGTATTTAAGACAAAATTTACTTTCGCTGGAATCACTGAAAGCACTTAACTTAAGAGAAGTATAGAATAAATAATCTTTGAATGAAAACATGTCACATCTGGGGACGAATAGTTATATTCGTCTCCGTTTAATGATTTTGTCACTGCAGTTTTGTCTTCAATGTTGTTAATGTTGTTAATTAATATTAATTGAAAGGTCAGCACAGCATTAACACTCAATGCCTAACAAAACTGAGATTTTGTATGAATTGAGTTACATGTAGATGCTGTAGGCCTATTTGACTTCACTTTAGTATATTCATATAAAGACAAGTAATTGAAATAGCAACATGAAGTTAGGTCTATGGAATGCCCAGTCTGTCGGCAATAAAGGGGACACAATAACTGATATAATCTTGAATGCGGACTTGGACTTCTTTTTCCTCACGGAAACCTGGCTCCGTTCTGATGATCGTGTCATCACTGGGCAAATGTGTCCTCCTGGTTACTCATTTTTGGGTATACCCCGTAACTCTGTCCATCGCGGTGGAGGAACTGCCTGTGTTTTCAAGAGCCAACTGAGTCTCGAACTCTGCGAAGAGAAACTACCTAAAAGTGACACTTTTGAACATTCATTATTTTATATGAAGAACCAGAACCTTTACTTTGTTGTTGTGTATAGATCATCATCTTTAAAGCAAATGCCTCAATACTTTCATGATTTTGAGATATTTCTCAATGCAGTTGACCTCCTTCCTGGACGATCAGTGGTATTGGGTGACTTCAATATCCATATGGACATGCCCGATGAAAGCGACACCAAATCTATGCTTGCTATCCTTGAGTCTCTTAGTTTCGAGCAACTTGTTGATGAGCCCACTCATGTAAAGGGACACACTTTGGATTTGGTTATGGTTAAAGAGAATGATCATGTTGTCAAGCCATATGACATCCACCCTGTTCATGTTTCTGATCATTTTCTCATACTTTGTGACATTGATTTTAAGAAGCAGTCAATTGTCAGAGCCACCAATGTGTACAAAGCGCGTAATTTCCGCAATATTGATCCTGTTGCTTTTGAGGAAGACCTTGTGTTCAAGCTCAATACCACTGATGATTCCATGGATGAGGCACATGTAGACCTTGTCCAGTTTTATAACAAAACCTGTAGCCAAGTACTTGAGACCCATGCACCTGCCAAAGAAAAACCATGTACCGTTCGCATCAAACCTGAATGGTTTAATCAAACTGTTCAGGATGCGCGACGCCACGTAGGCGGAGTGAACGGCGCTGGCGTAAAACAAGGACTGAAGTTGACCGTCAAGCCTATATTGATTCCCAGAGGAAGCTGCAACAACCATTAGCAAAGAGAAAGCATCTTTTTATAATGAAAGGCTACTCAATTGTAACACTAAGGACATGTATAAGACTATAAATGCTCTTTTGAATAAGACCTCACGTGACCTTCCTGATAGTAGCTCTCCAGCTACATTAGCTAATGATTTCTGTAAATATTTCATTGGTAAAGTAGAAACAATTCGTGCTGATGTTGATGCTGTCCATGCTACCTCTTCAAACACCACTTCTCAATGTTCTACATCTAGCACATTGCAATGCTCGTTTGACAAATTTGAAGTTGTGTCTGAAGAAGAGTTATCTAAAATAATAACGCCATGGACCTCCAAGTCATGTGACCTAGACCCCCTCCCGACCTGGTTGTTAAAGAAACATATCCATATCTTTCTCCCTATTCTTACTAAGATTGTCAATAACTCCCTCCTTTCTGGCTGCTTTCCTGCTGAACTACGTAGGGCTACCATCACGCCTGTGCTAAAAAAGGTGTCCCTTGACAAACAGCAGCTCTCGAACTACCGGCCTGTCTCCAATCTGGCCTTTGTTGGTAAACTGATTGAGAAGGTTGTCAGTGTTCAGCTCACCGAGTATGTTGAGTGCAATAAACTGGCTGAGCCTTTGCAGTCAGCGTCTCGGGCTGCTCACAGCACCGAGACAGCACTCTTGGCTGTTCATAATACCATCCTCAGAGCTATTGATGACAACAGGGCTGTCTTTGTGGTGTTACTGGACTTGACTGCCGCATTTGATACGGTGGATCACCGTATTCTGTTGCAGCGTTGAGCCAAGAATTTGGCATCATTGGTGATGCCCATAGAGTGTTCCAGTCCTACCTTGAAAATCGCAGTAGTCAGGTCTTTGTGAAGGGATGCTATTCTGATAAGGTTCACCTGCCTTATGGTGTCCCCCAGGGATCGGTCATTGGCCCGATATTGTTCACCTATTACACTCATGCCATCGGGAACATTATTCGTAATCATGGCCTCCAATATCACCTCTATGCTGACGATGTTCAGCTGATTATCACCTTTAATCCTGCCATCCCGGGTGATGCAGCTTGTGCCTTGTTCAAACTTTCCAACTGCATCCATGAGCTACAAACTTGGCTCACCAGTAACAAGCTCAAGCTCAATATGGCGAAGACTGAGTTTTTTACTGCCTCTTCTGATTATCACTACATTAATCTCAAGCATCTCACCCTTTATTTGGATGGGTTGGAGATCTCTGTATCTTCATCCATAAAGAATTTAGGGGTCATTTTTGACCATGACATGAAGATGTCCAGTTATGTTGCACATTTGTCAAAAACTTTGAACTGGCAGATTGGTAATATTTGGAGGATTAGGCGATTCCTAAGTTTTGATCGTGTACCAATGCGGTTAGGACTCTTGTCCTGTCCAAGATTGATTACTGCTCCTCCTTGCTTAATGGCATCTCCCAGAAAAACCTCACCCGCCTACAGCTTCTCCAGAACAAGTGCGCCAGACTAATTTTCAGAGAACCAAAATATACGCATACTTCTCCTTTGCTTCATAGTCTGCACTGGCTTACAGTTGCTAAACGTGTCCAGTTCCGCACTCTCGTCCATGTTTATAAGGTTCTTGCTTCATCTACACCTGAATACCTGTCCTCCATCCTTCACACCCGTCATTCTGGGTACTCTTTGCGCTCTACTGCTGCCACTTGTCTTTCCATTCCAAGATCCCACAAGTTGGCTGGTGACAGAGCATTTTCCATCATTGCCCCTGTTCTATGGAATGGCTTGCCTTCCCACATTCGTGACTCTCCCAATGTCCAAACTTTCAAAAAGAACCTAAAACTCACCTTTTCACCTAATGTTTCCTCCCTCTTGCATTTTTCCTTTTCCATAGCGCTTTGTTTCTTCATTTAAAAAGCGCTCTCTAAATCTGTGTATTATTTATTATTATTATTATTAAGGGCGGCGGGGGCAGGGGGGCCAGTGGCCCCTCCACTTTTTTGACTGGGGGGACCTGCCCCCCCCCCACTTTTAACCCATAATGTGCTGTGTGTAAACATGTCTGGGTGAACATAAATAATCAAATCTCTATTCTAAACCTTAACATGCTTAAAGAAAGTGTACAAATTATGCACAAAATGGCTTCAATTGGACCTTCATTTTGCAAAATTTTCCAACTCCCCTGTAAAGGACACCCAACACTAAAAGCAATAATTTATACAATTATAGTGAAAACTTATCCACGAATGGCTTCAATTTGGGCCTTCATTTAACCCATTTTCGGAATTTTCAAACTAAAATTGTACACAATAATAGTGCCAGAATGGTCCACCAAATGGCTTAAATTGGGCCTTCATTTTGCAAAAGTTTCTCACTTCTCAGGGGGCACATCCCCCTCAGACACCCCCCTGTGTCGCGCAAGCGCGCCGCGATGGCCGCTTCGCGGCCATTATTTTAATTTTTACATCACCCTGACTGCCCCCCCCCCCACTTTCAACATCGTTCCGCCGCCCCTGGAAATAACAGGTTGCTGGAATTGAATTTGTAACAATGTGTGATATCTGGTTTAGGGCCCAAGCCGGCAAATTTGTAATTGAGATCAAGGCAAAAATATGGTGTAGGGGCCAACAAAAATAACATTTAAGAAAATGGATACTACAAATCATCAGAACTCTACTAGAACCAAGCATATTGAAGTATGGCGGTTGCCCGGTAGGGGTCACTCCCATTGTGAAATGTACACCATCCGCAATAATAAAAACGCGTAAAACGGGTACTTTTTAGGGTAGGCGCGATACTGCTGCGTTTAGTGTTTAGGGTGTAATAAACATGAAAAATTGGGGGAAAAGGTAGCAAAATTGCAATTGCTAATACGCGGAAATGAAATTTAGGGTATGAAATTTGATACAAGGAATAAAATCCCTGTTTAGGGTGTGAAACAGGCGCGTGTTACCTGTTTAGGGTGTCGTTTTTGCCAAGGGTTAAATCCTTGTTTAGGGTGCTTTCAAAAGTTGATTATCGCGGATGGTGTACAGGCGACAATAGGAGTGCCCCCCTCCGGAAATGAATTGTGAAAAATGCTTCCTTTGTTCTGCATGATCAGATTGTGTCCCAAATTTAATACGTAACTTCTGGAATTTCACAGACTTTGTATTGGGTTCAAAGGGTTGCTTTTAAATCAGTATACACATAACTAACTTAACGGAATCACAAGAATGTGGTTTTTAGTTTTCTTTAAAACAGCATTTTTGGAGTTATGATACTTTTATCTGAGTAACAGGTTTGTAAAATACTTGAAACTATAATACTAACATAATACTAACAGTTCACATAGATGAACGCGGTTTATAAATCATGTGTGCACCGGTAATATAAATAGGCGATGCACATACTAAGTACAGTAATAGATTTTTGTCAACTGAAAGCATACTAGACCCTGTAAGTGTAATTATGCTGAAAGCAGCATACAGAGAACGTACATGTCAAGTCCACTGTGTGAGAGAACATGCACAACTTACAAGGCCATGCGAATGTTTACCTTGGTGATGCTACAAGAAGCAATTAGTGCACTTGAGCTTGGGTTCATAAAAAATCTTGATAACAAACTCGCAGTATGCACTGACGTGCTGACCAAGTCATTTCGCATGGTAACCTTCTATATTAACCCCACTAGGCCTACTCCTTTAACCCCATCACAAAATGTTACGCCAGCCGTTATTCGCTGGTTTCCAATTACATCACAGTGATCACACGTTGTGTATAAAACGAGAAAATAAGTTTACTCCAAACCCGGAACAACAACCGGAGACAAAGACTTTTTCAATTCACGTGTCATCCACGTGAAAGCTGACCGTTTGACATTATCTGAACGTTATTAAACTTAATGTCCCTCCACATGACAAACATTTCCTCATCATTCTTCATTATCTTCTTTGAATTGATTGTCAGCTTCAGTAGACCTGATACAACAATTGTATACGACAATAAAACAATTTAACATTTCCCACAATTATTATTAGGCCTACTTGACATGCATAATTTATTGCACGTGTCTGCAACTCCATGTGCATGTCCACGTGACTATGACCATTTCACGCTTACTGACCTCTATAGCTCCATGTCCCTCCGCATTAAAACCATAACAAATAGTCCCATGACATAAATTCAAATCATAAATGCACGGTTATTTTCGAAATTTTACTGTCACTTTCATTGACAACAATTAATACAACAGTAAAATAAAATGTCAGCGAAAATTTTACTTGACATGCATTATTTCTCTATCTAAAACAAATCACTTGTCGATGACGTCATAGCTCTATCCCTAGCTTTATCGTGAAGTTATCCAACTTTAACTATGCCTTCTTGCGCGAAGTAAATTAGCGGGCTAAACTTTTCGAACAAATACAATACACTAGGACATATTATTACACGTAGTACAATATTTGCCATTTGCGACATGCCTGGGCATTGTGCAGATTTACAAAAACAAATGTTTCAATATATACGCATTATATCATCAAACGCAATCGTGCAACTTCATTTTACTGGAACTCTACTATCACTAAGTACGCCACAGCCTTATCAACGAACTTATGCATATGCAAATGAGCCCAATTCTATACAAAATTGACACCACGCATGCGTCTAGCTCAGTGAAGAGGCCAGAGAGTTTCTAAAAATAGTGTGTTTCTAAAAATAGTATATTAAAATGAATGTTTTTTTCAAAATTATCGTACACAAACTCAACACATATACAACAACAATTTTACATAAGTCAATCTTGTTATACATAAAGCTACCAAACACAAAAACAATTTCCACAGTCACAATTATGTGTCAAATAATTATATTTTATCCCCAGCAAATTCCGTATTATATCCGCCTGCGGAAAAAAATCAAATCAAATTTATTGTAATTTGGTGTGTTTGCTGTACTCCCAGGTCCCACATAAATACTGTGCATATGTCGCTATCCAAGGTTGATAAAAAAATGTTGGCAGAGGTTTGGGTATTACATTATTAAGATCAAATATTGATTTCCTTCAAACAGAAATAGATAAGTGAGATTATCGTAGCACATTAATGTCAATAGAAAATGTTACATCTAGAAATGTCTTGACATCCGTCATACGTAACGTTTTTCTGTACATGTGTTGTTCCTTAGGCCTTATAATGTATGTTGCAAAACTCAACATAATAGTGCTTTATTAAATTTTATATAGAGGCACTCATGCACTCTTCATTTCCAACACTTCTGCACATACCAAGGAGTACTGAATACCATGTACCTGAATCGCTCTTCTCCCGGCAAACTTTTTGATTCAAAATGTGTTGTTGTTTGCATTCTGCTGCTGCATTCTGAGTGGTCAAAATGTTGTGATGCTCAAGCTTAAAGATGCACATTATCATTCCATATTAGGCTCTTACCAAAAAGTGCTGGAGGTAAAAGAGCAACAAACATAAATTGTGGTTTTACCATAGCATTTACTCGTGGGGTAATTTTGAGTTGGTGCTCTTTGGGTCTAATCTCTTTTACGTGCACTTACACACACAAGACCCATCAACCGGGGGGACAGACCTGAAAATGTGGACCCAATTTTTTTATTAAACCATGGACCTAATTGGGACACACCCAGCAAACTAGACTGACCCTATGTACCCCCATAGAGGACTCACTTTTAAGCACATTTTCAGGCTTTTTTGTGATATTTTGAAGTAGGTGGCAGATGGTAAACCTCCATGGTTGGTTGCATGTCCACATATTTTGTACGTGGATGTGCCACACAGACTTTTTGATGTGACTTTCTGTATACCTACTTTCTGCTGTTTTTGCTACCCATCAGCATACCAATTTTCAACAAAGAGTACCAGAAAATCACCTAAATATGCCCTAATTGGTTGATTTTAAGACACTTTTGCCAACAATTGGGTGCATGTCAAGACCCCCCGTCTTAGCAACTCACATACATATTGATACACACTCACCCCAATATCACATATCAATTACTAGCTTCAGATGACAATATTGCACTCTGCGCATAGCAACCATAATAGTGCCTTCACTCTGCACATCGACTAAAGCTTGGGATTGTTCATGTGGAACTTCCAATATAGAAAATTCTGAAAACTTGCAACATCATGAACAACAGCAGGAGTTACAAGAACTAACAAAACATAACAGAAAACTTGGAAAAATATATGAACATTTCAACAGGACAAAAATAGATGTGTGATACCTGGATGCAGTGGCGTAGCTAGAGGGGGGCAAGGGGGGCAATTGCCCCCCCCCCAATATGCCATTCCGTCGGTTCAGACGGGACCGTCGGTTCATTTTGAGTGGTCTACTAAGTGCCGGCCCGGAGGGCCGGTCGGCAAATCTGCATCGTCGGTTATGTGAACTTGGGTCCGACTAAAAGTGTCAGTAATGTGAAAATTTGATTCAATATTACTTATTTGTATGGTACACCGGCGCACTGTGTAACCTACGTAAATTATTTCAAACTTTCAAATACTATATTAAATAGCAACCTTTCTCTTTAAAACATGTTAAAACATTATTTCCTTACCTTCTCTAGTGATTTTCACTCAATTTTAAAGGAACAAAATACTATATATAAAGGTAAAAACATGCATGAAAAATGGCCCTCCACAACGCTAAAACCTCAGAGCTTCCGGGGGCTTCGCCCTGCAACCCACCAGGGGCCCTAAGGCGGGCCCCTGGACCCCACCCATTGCTCGCTCCTCTCGCTTCGCTCGCTACGCTCGAATTGTCAATGTTACTTGTCGGTTTGTGTCAAAAACTTGCCCCCCAATATAAAAATCCTGGCTACGCCACTGCCTGGATGATGGATGTATGTTACCAGTAATTTGGGAAAGGGAAATGCAATGTTACGAGAAGGGAAAACATTCAAAAACCTTTTGTAAAATTGAATTAAAATTTTCTAATGTGTGTTATTGTGCGAATTTTAGTTTTTGGATCGATGTTACTGCATGATAATTTCAATTTCATTAGGTATATTTGATGAACATTTTTTACCCAAGCTTACACATAAGGTTAGTTTCTTGATTGTGTAACATTGTCGTATTATAGAAATTCTCGGGAGTTGTATTGCCACAAAATATGAGAAACTCGCACATTGTCTTTATAAAAGTGCCTTAAAAAAAAAAAGCGCAGTGATTTATAGTGCGCTACGCACAGGCACAACGCTTAGACGTTGATCCAGAAGCCTCAGCACACTTTACAGGTTGTCGCTGACCACTATGGCCCCACATCATTCCATAAACTATTTTAAAAACAACAATTCAGGGACTTTGCTGCTTCAAGAGCGCACACCCTAGACATTCCACAAATAACCTTCGCAACCAAGATCAGCTCCCCGAGTTTCGTACGGGTTACAACAAGACAAATTAGCAGTAAGTTCCTTGTCCAGGGGAATTTCAAGCTTACTCAATTATTTCCACGAGAGCGTACTACATGTAGGCACCGCCAGGGTTCGAACCCGCAACCTCTCGTACCATAATCGAACGCCTTATCGATTGAGCTAACTTGACTACTTAAATTAATATACATGTACATTGAAGAAATAATATGTTGTTAATCAGGACATTGCAAAGTTTAGATAGATTAACAAGATTTTATTCATTGACTTTCAAGGATAGTGGATCAATCAAGAGAATGGTTGAGCCTTACATCTTCCACACATCCATCCACAGGACCCTGACCCGCTGAGTGAAGATTTTCAATTACCTATAACTATATATGAGCAATTTTCCTACTCATAAACATGCAGGTATGCAACAATCAGACAGTTCTTTCCTGGCAGACGTACCTGTGCTATGGTCCAGTAATTTGCAGACACTGTGACCGTGGTGATCTGGGATTGTTGTAGGAAGTTGGAAAACATTTTCTTATAAAAAATGTGTTTTCAGTTGAGTGAAATTTTGCTTGAATGTCTTCAGTGTAGTAGATTCTATGTTGAAATACTAATAAATATGTTGTAGACTTTGAGGTTTGTCTGCTCCTATCAAGTATCATGTCACATCTTGTTTGAAATCAACATACCCTTTTTTGAAGGTTTAGCTCAATATTTGTCCAAAAGACTCTTTTGGTTCACTGAGAAACAATAAAGAATACCTTTTGGAATTCCTCATGTTCACTGCCCAAGTGAAGTAAACTACTCGGATGCGCTGGACGTGAGTTGTTAAACAGTGGTGAACAACAAGAGAAATATGATATCAGTAATATAAATTACAGTGTAAAATGCCCAGGATAAAACGGCAATGTTTAGCCGTTTACCCTAAAATAATTAATTCACACAACTTCCAGGTATTACAAATTTTGCGTGCTCACACATATCGCGCATGTACGCTTATGTGAACTTGCATTGACACTGCTGCAAAAGCCGATTATCAATCGTTTGCTCCTATACAGCGTGGTAAATAAGGCGGGCCCGGGGGCCCATAGCCCGTGAAAATCAATGTGGGCCCGACGAAAATGTGCCATGAGGGCCCGACTGGCCCATGAAAAAAATAAGTAAATAAATAAATAAATTTAAGCTTACTGAAAAACAGGACTGAAAATACAAACAATCTTGTCCATACTACACTATAATTCATAATGGAGATTCATTTTAAATGCTTATTTTGTCAAAAAACATGTTTATTTTCCACTCTCAATTTATTCAGGCCCGTAAAAGTTTGTGAGGGCCCTAAAGATTCAAGAACAAGGGCCCAAATGGCCCGTGTTCATTTTTGCTTATTTACCACACTGCTCCTATACAAAGGTATAAGAAGAGTTGTTGAATATCTGATCAACTTTTGCTGTCATTGGCTAAAAAATTGATTCCAAATTCCAATTGCATGCTGATAGGTTGAATGCTTTTGATAAAAAAAAAAAAAAAAATGTTGACATTTATATAGCGCCTTTCACATGTATCAAAGCGCTTTACATTTATTCCGCCGTCGTTAGAATATGTCAGCTGCCATACAATGCCCAAGGCATGCTCATACCTTTAGGCGGCACTCAATGGACAATATCCCTAACAGCTCCCCATTTAACCCCTGGGTAGAGAGAGGCAAGTGAGGTAAAGTGCCTTGCCCAAGTGCACAACACTATGGCACTGCCGGGGCTCGAACTCGCAACCCTCCGATTGCGAGGTAGAGCCCGTACCGCTGCGCCACTTAGTATGTAACAAGAGAGTCATCTGTAGGTGAATCCTTGTCACAAAGCTTGTATAATTGGTTCCTGATCCAATATGTTATCTTCATCCTCCATGGTTCCATGGTTCACAACCTCATACCCATGACCACAGATCTGTGACCTGATCGTAACTTCTAACTCATCAAACTGACCTCATATATTTTGAGAATGAAAACTCATACCCAAAATGCTGAAGTCATAATATGTGACG
Source organism: Amphiura filiformis (assembly GCF_039555335.1). Classification (NCBI taxonomy): domain Eukaryota; kingdom Metazoa; phylum Echinodermata; class Ophiuroidea; order Amphilepidida; family Amphiuridae; genus Amphiura; species Amphiura filiformis. The sequence goes on from NC_092646.1 coordinate 46,130,185, forward strand.
ATGTTGATGAATGTTAAAATGAGAACCATGACTTAGGAAGTGATGTGGTTATAGGTTAAAATGATTTCAACCAGCCTTTTGTTTCTATTTTTAAAGAGTTGACTATTTATAGACATGAGGAAGGAACGGGGAATCTTCATAGGTTGTGAACATTTGTACTCAATTTGCGTTCTTATCTGCTCACCACATTTCAAGCAAAAACTTCCCTGATGAAAACATTGCTTCCATTGCCTCCATGACCTCTGTTAAAAAATTCCTAATCGTATGACAATCCTTTATATGCTGCTCTCTGGATGAGGAATTTGTGATTTCAGAAAACTGGTAGAAGAGAAGGGTATCTTTACAAATTAAAAAAATCTGGCCAAATTTGATAATTTACCATAATTTATATTAGCAAACTTTGTGAAAGTTTTTCAAAATGTATTCAAATTTTACGAAATGAAATTATTTTTGAAAGTCCAGGTCATTAAAATATTGTTGGGTCTCTGTCATCAAATTTTTTATATTTTGGGCCAATTTTCAGAATCGCAGCTGTACACTCCAACCCAAACAAACAAAATAAAAAACCTGAAGTGTGAGAAAATTAAGGAGATGTAGATTTAGCCCTAAGATAATTGGGAATGACATTATAAAACAAGACATTAGTCCTAAGTGTCTAAACCCCCTCTAAATGATCAATTTTGATTCAGTCGTCCATGTGGGCTGGATTCAGAGCACATTTGATTTTAGTTTGGACTAGAGTCAGATTAGATCATCCCCCTTCCCCAATTTGGCTTCAGTGATTTTGACCTTTTTGATTCAAACGTAGCTTGGACTCCAATATAGAGTAAGACTAGACTTAAAGGGGCATTTCGTGATCCACAGCCTCATCTCTCCACTTTTCCCAAAAAAAAGTTGAGATTTTTACACCACTGGATACCTCTGGCTACACAATGTTTATGTACCAAATATTTCTTGCAGATTAATTTGTTTAGCAAAAATATCGCCAAATTTGAATTTCGTTCTGGTGCACCAGAACGAAATTACATCACATTGTCTATGGAGCAGTGTAATACACATAATCATGCATAACTCGCAAAACGCAAAAATCGGAATCAACTGAAATTTTGGAAATAAGCTTTTTTCGTGGATATCTACTGAAAAATGTCATAAAAAGAGGATGCTAGGATCACGAAATCCTCCTTTAAACTCAAAAGGATCAGTTGACTCAAATACTACACTTAATTGTGGATTGATTCAGAGCAATCTTGACCCATTCTAAGCATGTGAGAAACTGCCATGTGAGTTCTATTTTACCCAATTGCATTTGTCCTGTTGACAACAACTTATAATGTAACAGACAACTTACTTAGGATTAAGCTTAATGCTCTGCATGCTAGCCATAGGCTTCAACATAAAAAGTCCCAAGTTTTCAGGTATTTTCTCAAAATATCAAAAGCTATCTTAAGAACCACTGAACCAATAATAGGCTTGTTTGTACTCATTTTATTGCAATTTTCATGCTGATTCCAAATATGGTCATGAAAATTAACATTTCCGAAATTGTTGACTTTAAAATTTTTTTTTGAAACTTGTCGTCTGCAGTCGACACCCGCGTAAAGAGAGTTAATATAAGATGAACACAAAAATGGAAGTCTTTCATTTAGTTTGTGAAATTCCACACCTTTTGACCACACCTTTTGAAAGCTATATATATGAGGTCAAGTTCATGCACTTTGCATATAAGTTTACATTCTGACTTTGTTAATTGATGACACTCATTTATTAATTGCTACATCCCTATGATGTAGTTAGGTCTATGCAAGGTCTTGTCTTCAGTGGAAAAGGTCCCCCATGTTGACTAAAAGTTGGTGGTCCTTATCTATTTTTTGAATCAGGAAATTTCAATTTCACCATTTTTTTTTTAGAATGTAAAAAATAATCAGGTGGTTTTTTTTTCATGTAAAATGATGTAAAAAGAATGTAAAAAATGATCACTTTGAGATGCTATTTTTATGAGAAGAATGCATTTATAGTAAAATAAATTAAATAATATCTACAATACTTAAATTTGCAACCAGTGCATTGGCTTAGACCTATAGGACACAGTTGTCTAATTGTGCATTTTTCTGACATCATCCTCATATTTCTCAAAACTATGACAAGATAACACTCTCTTGAATAGTATGATAGTATGATAGTATGAAAGTGTTCCTATTTTGGGATCCACAGTTGTCTGTTGGCCCATCTTCTTTACATCATCCTCATGAAGATGAAATGTATTGCTGTATTATATAGTTTAAAATGTGCCTATTTTTGGGCTTCAAATCTGGGAGGTTAGCACCGTTGTCAATCCAGGAAACCCTCCATTTACCAGTTCTGTGATATTAATCTGGCCATCTTAATTTTACAGTTTGTTTGTCATCTCTGAAGTAGTCATAAAAGTGTGCCTCTTTGACACATACAAGTAGCACTTTGACAGCCTACGTATAATTGATGACTTACGGAGAGGAAATTGCGATTGGAGCCAGAGGCTTCTTGATGTTGTCCTTACTAAGTGACCCAGGGAAAGTGTGCAAGACTTTAATGCTGTAGTGTCATGGTCCATTTACATTAACATCAAGTTTGGTGTCAGACTTCAGGAAATTGCTGAAAGTTTGCAGCACTGTTTGTAAAGAACAATATTATTTGAGCAAAGAGATGTTTGTGAAGGATAATGTGAGCCTTGTGAGGATTGTAAACTATTGATATATTTTTGCCAGACAGATCCAATGAAATGACACAAACTAAGTCAAAATCTTGAGCATTCTTGACCAAATGTTCAAATCAAGTTGCAGTCTTCAATATTGGACAATAAGTTTTCAAAATGGCCATTAACTGAATCTTAGAGTTTTCAATTATTTTATAGATGCATGTTTGATTCAATGTCAGAATTGTTTGTATGATATATGGAAAGTAATCCGTTAATGATTTAAGTTTGATCACATATATGCTTCTTTATTGTGTAAACTTGTGTAGCAATTGTCTGTTCTTCCATTGCATGGGATTCCATAAAATTTTCATGCTTGTTAGTCACAGGATGTCATTTGTTAAGTTCACAATGTCGTAAACACAAGATAATTATTCAGTGGCCACCCTGGCAACAGTCGTCCATTTTGTTTCTGGCTCGACGACGTCACACGACTTCCCCTTTTTGGCTGGCTGCATGATTGTCAAGGGAAATTCACTAGGGCCTCTAAATTTAAGTTGTGGCGGTGTCATAGAGCAAAAGCCGATCCAAGCGAGGTTCGCAAGCAGGCATACAAGCCTGCTATATCTCCATGGGTTGGTTTACACAGCGGTTCCCTCAATAAGTAACATGGGGCTAACGTTAAAAAGAAACATTTACTGTGGTCTATACGGTAACTACTTCAACCATTACTCTTGAATATAATACAGGAGGGTCAAGTCCAACTGAAGATGACATTGACAGCTTGAGACGAATATCAAGAGAGAGAAACAGAGAGAAGAGGAACGATTACGACAGCAAGAGAGACAGCGAGAGCACGAGAGGCAGAGGGGAAGTACGACAGACATGAGTTCTTCTAACTTCGAGTAAGTGTGTACACTTTTAAATTGGGTAAGGCATGAGGCTTAATAAGACAAAATTTATATTTGTGTTAAAGAGTAATGATTTCTAAGGGGTATTCAAATATAGGTTCGTTTGGAGTACTTAGTTATAGAATGTGCATTTGACATTAATTCAGATTGGGATTTTTGGAAAGTTTTGGATTAAATTATCACAGTTGAATTGAATTGCTTCCAGAAAGAACTGTTGAAGTATGATTTTCAAATTGTGTTACTGAATGACATTGATTTGAAAGTATACAAGTGTATGAAGACACATTAGTTTGTAGTAACTTGCTTGAATCTTGAATTAGGTTGATTGATTATAGAGTGGGGAAAACGTATGTAATCATTATAGTGATTCACATTTCTGAGGATATTGAAAAATTGGGAAAACTCATGGTCTGTACCAATGTCTGAAGGACATATTTGAAGCGATTGGAAAAGTGCATGAAAAAATGCAGTGAATCAAAAAAGGAACAAATCCAAGCCAATGGGTGCAATCCCAAGTAACAGTGCAGTATCAGCATATATATTGCATAAACTGATACTGCCTTTTAATATGGAAGACAGGTGCGTCCACAAAGACTGCAATATCTGCCATTATAAATACTGATTTGTAGATACTGCACTTGCCATGTAGAGGGAATCGGTATAGATACGGGGATATACCATATGGGGATGTGTCGCAAATGTGGGTCATATTGTCGCCATTTGGTATATCAATGACCCCTTTTTAGGTCAATTTTGGTATATGGGTGAGTTATTTTTCAAAATGTTCCCAATTTTTCAGAAAAAATAGCCTAATTTTGCCTGACTGTAACAAAAATTTGTAAAAGCTTAGGCAATATGTATTATATGGCCAAAAGTTGTGACTCTAGGTATAGCGATGGGTCCAAATTTCTTCCACATTCCTATACCCTACCAAAAATGAGTACATTGGAGGGCATAATAGTACTTTTTGATGCAATTGATGGCATCTCACTCTACATGTTTGTAAGTTGATTATGCTAGTATTGTTGATATCATAATATATTTGGCACTAAAATAATTATATAAGATTACTAGCCATTATCCAGAAACACCCATTTACTCATGCAGCAACTGCCATGATGCCATGAGGCTCACGTATAGCACAGCACATGACTCGGAAAATTATTAATTGCGTCTTAAAAACCTTCCTGATGATATCAAGGATTTCCAGTGGAGATCAGAGGTGTTTCTGACGCACATAGCTACTTTTCGTATGTAAGCAAGTTGGGAAAGATTATGTGCAAGACAAGTTTTGGAATTCACAACACTGTTAAAATAGAATTTTAAATACAGATGTAAAGAAAACAGTACAGAGATCAAGAAACCAGCTTCTGACCAATTAGGGTCAAAGGTTAACTTGACAAGATCTGACCAAATATGTGTTCCATGGATCAAGAACATTAAGACATGTAATATACACAGATGTGTTTTGAGATTCATCCTGAAAAGTGTTAATGCTAACATATAGTGATATAGGGCCTAAAATGTTACTGAGACAAAACACATATTATTCACTGAATTGGTATAATTGTTTTATAATTTTTTGAAGTGCATTTTTTTAAGGAACGCTGGCTGAAAAGCTTTCAAATATAAATGGATCCCTGCCGTTAAGAAGTGTGTCACTGCCATTAAAGAAAGGAGAACCATAAGACCAAACTGGATTCCATTAATAGACAGAGGAAAAACTGATGTCGGAGGAAGCTCTGATAAACGGGATCCAGAGACATGTTGATTAAACCATTGTCTTACTTCAACCACAAGGAGGATTGCCAATCCCGCCACTTGTAGCCCAATTGGGTGCTTTCTACTACTTTGTTTTACCTCCAGTTTGGTAGTGATATTGTTGCTTTTAAACGCTGTGACGCAAGTATGCCGACATGCTGCATTTGTGCAAGTGTATACACTCTGTGAGGATTAAAGCATGCGCACGATTAGAAAATGTCGCCAGTGAATTATGCACCTACGTCAGTACCAAACTTGAGCTGAAGCAAGATATAGAAACCAACGTTTGGGAGGAAAACTGGGCTACTTCTCAATGGTTACTGCAAAATTCTGACACTTCTTGTCCCACATATACCAATGGCAATGAGTAAGAAAAGCAAGTGGGAGACTTTTTTAGTAGTTTGCACCATGATTTAGGCGTCAGTTTTGATGAACCCTGACCACAAGGACGAAATGTCTACAACTAAACAGTAGACACATTCAAGTGTCTTTATAATGTGTGCATACTGGACAGTCAGTTTCCTGAGCACTATCAGAAAAGGAAATGACCACGTTATAAACTAAGTTCCATACCAAATAGACCCACACATGGGGTTTCCATAGTTGCATAAATGGGTGCAAAATATTATAAGGGTTTGGTGTCGTTATTTTGAGTCTTAGGCCTAAATATAGTCTTTACTCAAACTGAATTTTAGATTTACTGGTAGATAAGTAAAACAGGGATGCACCCGTACTTTCCAATAATAATTGCAAAATGTATGGAGGTTTCTATTGCATGATGTGTCTTGGATTTCTCATATGACTCTTGGACCTAAAAACTTGAATGAGTTCTTACTTTTAATCTTTGGGAATATTTTGGGGACTTTCCATTAACAACTAACTTGATTTAGAAATTAGCTGTGTCAAAGCCTATCATGGTCATAAAAGAATTTAGTCCATATTTTAAGTTCATGGTAGACTAGGTTTTGTTGGTCGAAGCAGACAACAAACTCGATTTTCATTATCTAAATCAATATATTATTGAAAAATAACACTTTCATGTTTTGCAAAAGTTCAATCTTCAAATCATATACTTTGAAAACTTGCTTGATTTATTCTTGTTAATGAGCTATACAAAAGTGTTGTTTCAGACGTCTTTTCAACATCACTCAAGAACCACAGGATCTATATACTGTATGTGATATTTGAATTCTTCTACAAACTCGCTATGAAATGATCAATGCAATTTTTGCCAAAGCTCACTACCAATCGCAAGATGCAGTGAACTACCAAATCGCAACAGTTTAAAATAGTTGCTAACTTTAAGATAGAATGTCTTTTTTATTCAACATTAATGAGAAAAAAAATCTTGAAAAGTATACTTTACTTTTTTCTAAATTGAGATTATAAAGAAGGCTAATTGATTCTGGTTGAATTTCTTGGTTAAGATTTGAGGGAATCCAGGGAAATTTGTGTAGAGGACAGTAGACATTGAAGGTTGGTGACCCCATATCAAGTCATGCATATGTCATACTCATATAGCTAATTAACATTGTCAAAGCACAAAATGTTAAATTATTTCAGACAAGCTAGCTGTAGGGTTGAATTTAAGTTGGAAATTGAAGACATATGAGTAAAATAAGCATTTGTGACTGAACGCGGCGAATCAGCCGTAAAGTCAGCCCCGGTCAATTTTGTTTTATTTTGTGTTTAGAAAATATATACCATAAGCTTTAAAATGGTATATCATTAACTTCAAACGATATCCAAAAGCGGGGTTATGATTTGTTGAACACTGTTCCTTCGACAAAATTGTATTTTCTATCGGTTCTACATGTGTCTCTTTTCCTACATTTCTGGTAATAAATATCCAACAGTCATAATTGGCGGTCATTTCAAATCATCCCCAAGTCAACGAGGTTTAGAAATATCCTCTTATTGTTCATTGTTGATTATACATACCTAGACAAAATACAATGCTTTGTTATCTACCACTTGAACAGGATTTAGCCAAAGCAAACAAAGACAAGAACTATTCTATAGAAATAGGTAGAAGCTTATTATCCTCTTCAGCGGTAGTATTATTGATTGATTTAAACTGCGTTTGATAAGATACTTGTCGCAACGAATTGATACACCTATGAATACGACCTTCACATACATTTTACACTTTAACTCAGAATACAATTTGCCGAGTTTATGGCTGATTCGCGCGTCCACTCACATTTAATATTTCAATTAAGCTGTTTGTGAGCTTTTTGGTTTGACAAACCATGCAGTAGGCCTGTATATATAGATTCTTAGGTAACAGTAGCTCGAGATACTCTAGCTAAAATACAGGTTTACATTTACTATCTTACATTATCTTGCTGTATTTCAGCTAGAGCTCCAAACGACAAGCTTCCGGGTTTTTTTGGAGAACAATACTGTTACGTAAGATGAAGAAGAAACCCGCCTCGGAGCCCGCCCTACTCATTATTTCATTGTACTTATTGCAATTTGCCTCCACACATTACTTAATCAACACAAAGCTTTTGTGAGGATTAGTGAGTGGATAAGAAATTGACAGTGGAGGATATGAAGGACACGCCGATTGTTAGTTGTCAATCATGAATTGCCGCAACGTATAAATATTTTACTGCATGGCATTCCGCAAACACCAAGACAAATTATGCCGTATTTTTCCAAAGATCATCTCATATGAAGTAAGCTGAATGCGATCTGTACTTTTGTAACATTCCGATCGCTTTTGATCACCTATTATCGGCATATTTGCTTGAAAACACGTGAGTTCATGTTGTGTAAACATAATTAGCATAGACACAAATGAAATTACGATGCAATACAATGCAATTTGAATGCGCAGCAGATCTATAGAAATAACTTTGCCCGGTTTTATGCAGAATTAGACCCTGTCTGGGTAACAGGGTTGTCCTATTTTGCCAAATAGAGGTATCATGAATCATTTTCGTATAAATAGTATTTACATAGCTAATATTAACTTATAACTAATAATAAATGATAGTAATTACTCCTTGTGGTCATATTCATAAGCTTAGAGTCATATTTTCAATATTCGGTGGCCGGAAGTAAGATCTACCTTATAGACATTTGGACTGATCAAAGGGTCTTATATTCAACTTAGTCATGGGCTAAGTGTAGGGTTTGTCCACTATATGTAGGAATTAAATTACCATTAGGTTTTATTTCATTGGAATACTAGTGATGATCAGTTAAATGATCTTCAATGTCATTGAGTGGTAAAATAATAGGTCCTAATTCCCCCACCCACCTCCATAATGTCATTTTAGTTAAAGTTAGATCTGCTTTGTAAATAGGAGTTCAGAATAGTTATAAAACATCATTGTTTATTGCCCATTTCCTAATATTATCAGATAGTCTTTCAGCCCACTTTCCTTTATGATGAAAATGTTGCCCTACTATAACTCGTAAAATCATTGCATTCTTTATGATAGGTGGTTGGAGGGTTCAGCCCCACAAATGAACACAAATTTATCTGACCTCCTCAAATTTAGGCAATTTAAATTTATATCTTTTCAAACTTTGGACCCTCTCACAGGCCCGTAGCCAGGGGAAGAAGGTAAACTTTTTCAAAGTCAGCACCCCCCACCAGCCCTCTGAGATGACAATTTTGACACCTCAAAATAAATTTTGCAGAAACCACCCCGTATTAGCCATACATATTTACAGTGTAAGTTTGCAGGAGTATTTAGTTGTTCCAGACACACATTCGCATTGCATGTTGTACTGGAATCAAGTCAGCTTCCAATCTTGATATACTGGAAGTTGAAATTTAAGCTTTACACTTTTTATGTAGACATGTGCAGATGCAGTATGATTTGAATTCTCTATGGTAGGTTTGTATGATTATTTCTGATGATATAAATCCAATATAGCATTTTCAAAAGCTTCCCATTTGTTGCTAAATATGACATAAAATGTTTCTGTATTTTTTTACATTTTGTAATTTAAAATAGAACATGGATTATAGGAATTAAGAAACACAGGAAATGGAATCAAACACAAACATTTGTAATATAGGTCAAAACCTGTGGATTAAGATTCAACCATGGAAGAAAGAGATCTCTTTCTTCCATGATTCAACCTTGTGGGGTGATTTTAATTTCACATTTGTGTGCAATGTGCACATTTAAGAGAAGAGAATGATAATGTGCACAAATATAATGTGTAGGTTTATAGATGAAGTCTTAAATCTTAAGCATGCAAATTGAAATATTGGTGCATGACTACTTGATACTAAAATAACACTAAATTATGGTCCTATGCTGTTTGTCACTCCAGTTCAGTTTAATCTTTGTCACAATGAAGTCATCATCAGCATCAGTATAATTATTATGCAACAGCACAGCTTAGAGAAACTTGTGTCACACAATGTGCTGACTTACAATGTCGTACTAGGTGAATATTTCCAAGTTGTGAATTACAAAATTGTTGCGCTGATTCTGCCCATAATTATTTGGCCAGCAGTGGCGGTTCAGAGGTGGGGGGTTGGGGACAAAGGGGGGCAAGACAAATTTAAATGGGGCCTTTTAATGACAAAATCAGTTTATGGTACAACTGTGCGTGGAAAATTTTGCCATATTGGAGCTAAACTAGTGAAATATGGTACAAAGGTGGAATAAATTTGTGGGAAGCACGCAAAAATTGGCACCTTTTAGGTGAAATGGCAGCCACCATCCCACCGGGAGAGGGAGGCAAGACTTTTCACCCCCTGCCCTTGGATACGCCACTGTTGACCAGGACAAATGCACGCAAAGTGTACAAAAATATTAGTTGAATTTTTTGTGTAAAACAGATAAAGAAGATGCAAAGTGCAAATCTTTATCAATTTTGTCCTTTTATTTTGAGCCACTCAGGCAACTTCCCCCCACCCCCATTCTCCCCTACCCCAAGGTACACCACTGCTGTCTTTGGATTGCAAAATGAATAGAAAGTATAATCAAGTAGAGTTAATATAGATACATACACCAGGCACAAAAAGAAACTCGTCAGTTATATTCATCCTTGCTGTTCAATAACTTGATAATTTTGGATTATTCTGAAATGTACATTTTGTTAATTGGACGTTGCTTTCTCATTTGACACCCTGCTCGTGAAAAACGAACAAGAATTGACCAAGATATACGCCTCCAAAACCTCAAACCCCAAAATCAAAAGTTGCATTTTCAACGATTTTCAATGGGGACACATCGTTGTATTGCACACAAGCACCACGGGTCAATCAATAAAGCACACAGTGTAACAGGCATAATTGAATCGTTAAAATTGTAACTTTTCATTTTGGGGTTTGAGAGTTTGGAGGCGCATATCTTGGTCAATTCTTGCTCAATGTTCACGAACAGGGTGTCAAATGAGAGAAAAAGTCCAATTAACAACATGTATATTTCAGAATAATCCAAAATTATCAAGTTATTGAACAGCAAGGATGAATATAACTGACGAGTTTCTTTTTGTGCCTTGTGTATATATCAGCCTGTGTGATTTTGAGCCTGATTGATGCTAGACAACTTGTTGCGTGTTGTTATGTATAAACATGCTGGAAGTAGAGGAACCCTTCAATTAAGTAGATAACCGCTAACACGCTGATATGATAGTACACCAGTAAGCATACATATGTATGGAGGCCAACTTAACATGTTGATCTACAAAGTGTAATATAAGGGTTGGTACACTGTTAGAAAGTTGGGTATTTTTTCACCAATTCAACTGGTGGGTAACCATGGTTACATATGTGACATCATGATCTGGTCCATGGGGGCCAAAGGCGGCAAATTTGAAATTGAGATAAAGGCAAAAATATGGAGTAAAAAAACTATAAAATACATAACAAAATACACATCACAAAGCTTCAGAACTTCAGAACAAAATACACTTCAGAACTTCAGAACCAAGTATGCTAGACCTTTGGTGTTTGCAGTATATGAAAACCTATTGTTTGTATAAGGTAATAATTATAACAACTCAATTTTCAAAAATGCCTTCTTTGGCCCCATGGAGCAGATCGTGTTCATCCAAAACATTCCTGTCATACACCTTTCCCAATCAAACACATTTCTCTTGCATTTGATCATGTTCTACTCTTCCCTATTATAATACCAAATCTACACACCATGCCATATCATGTCCAAGCTCACATTGGGCGCCCCATTCCTTTTTAAAGGAATTTTTATTTTCAATATGAAATATTAATTTTTACTCAATGGATGAGTTGTTCATAGTTTACAAAATGTGGGTAAAATATACAATGGTTAATCAGTGGTCTAATCATAGTAGCTACCAGTGGCGTGCCGTGGCCGCCCCAACCCGGGGCTGAAGAAGAAACAATTTTGCCGCCTTTCCTTAACAGCCCGAAAAGGTTGACCCAATTTTTTCACGGTCGTTTGAAAAAGTGAAGAGCAAAAAAAAAAAAAAAAAAAAAAAAAAAGGATTATAGGCGCTAGCGTCCCAAAACCAACCGTTTTTCAAAATTTGTTATGCTTTTTCAATTTTTGGCGCCCTTTTTCCTTTGCTAATTCGTTTTGCCGCCCCCTTCGATTTTGCCGCCCCTGTTTTGGCCGCCCCTTCTACTTCCGCCGCCCCTTCGTTTTTGCCGCCCCAAAATACGCGCATGGCTACCAAAGGCGTACATCTAAATGATGCCAACTGATTAGTATCACTAATCAGGGCTTTCGAGAAAACTAAACTTTCGATATTTGTCACACTTCCATATTTTCAGAAGTTATTAAGATATGAACTACAATATGAAAATTTTTCTCTAGTCAGTAAGCATTAACTTGCAATATGAAAAATTTTCTCTAGTCAACTTTCAGCGTAAAGTCTTTCATTTCTTTCTTAAGCAGGAGACTCGGACATTATAAGCTAGGGATATAACAAAGCTCATTTGGAGTATAAATAGCCTGGCCATCAGTCAATGTTTTCAATGTTGCGTGTGGCCATTTATAGCATTATTATGTGTTGTATCGTTGATTGTCAGTCAAAACATAGGAAGTTGTACATAATAACCTGGCACATGCATCCATATATGTCGATTTTTATAATTATTGATAAATACATAACAAGTTAACATTGGCTATCATAAGGTGTATCATTGTGGCTTATGTTACTATCAAGCAGATTTTTAATCAGTTTACATTTCCTGTGATATTGTGTATTGAACCTGCTTATTTTGTTTGAAGAGCTACCGGGAAGGAGAAGGCATATATGTGACCATCCACCACAAAGTGGTAGTAAAGTCGGCTCTAGACCATTTTCTGTTTATTGCAGATTTTGAAAGAATACATGTTTAGCTTTAAAATGACACCTCAACCAGCTTCATCGGACATCTGGAAGTGAAGTTGTGGTTCATCAAAGGTCAAATTCCTAATATATTTTACATAGAAATCCATATACTGTTTTTGATTGTATCTCAAAATGGAAAATGCCGACTTTACGACCAGTTTGTGGTGGATAGGCACATATAGGGTGCAGCTGAGGGGAATACTACCCCAAAAGAGAGATAAGAGAGATATGGGTAACATTGGGACTGAAATAATTAGAGAATAAACGATAGGAATTTTTATTTTGACTATCCTCTACCGTGTGATAGACGACAGGCAGGTCCAATATTTTGAGTAATGGATGCAAAAATTTTTAAAGCAAAAATTAAGTTACCATCATAAAAAACTCCCCTTTTTCTAAAATGAACAAAACTTGTTTACAACTTCACATCTTTTGTTGCGCGTACTGCTAGCGTGTGCGAGTATTCCGCACTGCGTCTATGCATACAATGCGATACATACGCGCACCTCTAAGAGCGTGTTACGCGTTATCAACACTCATGATGACGTGGGGTCGTCTACAGCCTGATAGAAGACACCCAAAATCATGCAATTGTCCAATCAGATTATGGGTCTAACAATAGACCACTCCCACTGACTAAGAATGAAAAGTAATGTTACATCAGCTCTTTGGAGATCCTTCCAACGAGGAGAAAGTTCTCAGTGACATGACTCCCTCTCCTCCTCCTCCTCCTCCTCCTCCTCCTCCTCCTCCTCCTTTGATGACCAAGATGGTTAAGTAGCTGGAAACAGCAGTTGAGACATGGTTCACCAGAGTGCTGGCTTGGCCAAGTGGCCACTATAGGCAAAATAACTAATTCTTGATCATGTGAGGATGTATCTTCTGCGTCGGCATACTTTTCATAGAATGACACGATGGCGCGACCTAGATGACTGAACCTTGACCTTGCCTAGCAACGACCATGTGATTAGCCAATTCTCAAAAGCTGTGTTTGCGCTGTAAGCTCCAGTCTTTGCGTAGTACGCTCGACGCAAATAGCTATGCATACCCAAGTTGGCTCTTATGATCGAGAATTAAATATTTTGCCTGTAGCAACAAAGTATTTATGAATATTATCAATAAAGTTTTATATAGCAACAAAGTTTTTGTGGGCATAAGAGATAATATTTACCATCTTTTCTGTATTTACTAATCTCCTATTGTATATGCTAAAGTTAGCCCTGTTGGTGTACATCAGATACATAGAAATGTGTTGTGATGTACAGCAAGTATTGGGGATATTGACTCTTAAGTGGCCTCATGCCAGCGTCATAGGCTATTCCTATGGGAACAAGATTACAAACAAAATATTAGAAATTACTACCCATATAATATGTCGAGAATAAACAGAAATAGTGATTAACTATTACTAATTATTATTGGGTTTTATTTTGCAATATGAAGATAAAATCTGAGTGCACTGTTTTTCCATTTAATGATCCCTATCATGTTACCTACTGATAACAATGTTCTTCAAAGTAAAAATATACTCAGAAGCCCAGGGTAGATATTCTATGTGTTAGGATGAGCTTGGACTTCCAATGGGTTTTAACCACGGTTGTTTGATGTATATAGAATTGGCTTCATTATTAAGAAAATGCAAACTATAGATGGCGCTATTTATCATAAATCATATTTCTTAATTTGCAAGGGGTAGGTAATCAATACTGCCATTAAAACAGGTGGAATAGGTGAAACAAGCAACAAAGAAATTTTATAAACATATTTCATCAAAAAATAAAAGGAATTATTTTTATTAAAACCCTGAAAGAGTAATTTCCAGTATCTAAATAGCGCCACCAATCTTGTCATAAATACATACATTTTATATCCGAAGAAGGTTTAAAAAGTGCTGTGAAAGTGAATAATGTCGCGTCGTAAATAAGGGGGAAATAAAGTTGAAAATAACTCAAAAGCATCTGAATACATTAGTATGATACCGCTTTAAGCTGTTTAAGCCAAAAAATTGGGTTGTACATGATGTTTTGTTTGAAAAACTAATAAATGGTCACATCAAACAACCGTGTAACCCATTAAGAACTTATAATGTGATAGGTCTCAGTGAAATTCACCCATATCAGTTTGCTATGGGGAGTAATTCAGATTGCATATTGAATAATGTAGATGACTTTTTGTTAATAAGATATACAATGTGAAAACAAATAGGATCAGATGTGCAACCACCTGTTCTGTCTGATTTGGTATGTAGAACTTGACCACACTCTCAGCAAGAATGGTTCTAAAATCTGTCCTCTATATGGAACCCTCAATGGTTCTGTAATGAACCAAAAAAGTTCTATAAAGGCCAAAGAACCCTTTGAAGAACCTAAGTTTTCAGAACTTTTTTCTTGAAGGTTCCATATAGAGGACCAAAAAGGGTTTTTTAAAGTGGTTATAAACCCTTCTATTTATGGTATATCTTTCCTTTTTCTGTCACCAACAGTTCTACAATGAGCTCCATGTCCAGTTCAAGTGAAGACTCAGAGTCAGAGTCTGAAACATCAGAAAGTACTTCCAGTTCGTCATCGGCAGAAGGCACCTATGATGGCAAGGTAGCCAGGACATATAAGAAGGCACACCAGCTGAAGAATAGACATGTCATGTCTGCACCTAACATCAGTCCTACAAGAGGGAGGTCAGGGATGGCAGCAGATAGACACAGGTGTGTATATGTCACAGCTAATATGGACTCTACTACTACATATTCCACAAAAATACAGCTTTCATTTTTTGAAATTAAAAAAAAATATTATCTTGTTTTGCCAAATGAAACATAGCTAAATCCGAATCCTTTAATTAGTTCTTACTGACAATAAAAGTAAAAATTTTAATATTTTTGCAATTTGAAGGAAAATGGGCCAAAGCATTACAATTGTAGTCTCAAACTTCTAAGATTTGGCTTAAGTCTAAGTATTCCAAATCTTGAGTATTGGCTAAGAGTTCGCTCAAAATTTTAATATTTTATGTTATTTTTGATAATTGGTTATGAAAAAGATTAGAAAATGTGTTTTCCAAATATTAGAATGCATAACTTTAAATTTGCCTTTTTATAAGTTTTGGACTTGATTGTCATAGCATATGAAAAATGCCATAAATATGCATGGTTTTTGCCCTTATTTCCAAACATTGACCAAATATTAAAATTTGACTTTCAATATTAGTTAGAACTAACTAAAGGATTAGGATTTAGCTATGTTTCATTTTGCAAAACAAGGTAATATTTCTTTAATCCAAATCTGTCAGTTCTTGTCCACATTTGCAGCAAGCCAAATTTGCATCTCAAAGATTTGATACATTTTCATAAATAATTTTCCAATAGCCACCCAACAAAAAATTTAAACAAATAAAAACATAAATACACAACATTCATGGTGCAAGAATGGTACTTTCAAATATGTAAAGTTTCACTCAGCAAGCTCATATTGTTCTATTTACAGTACGTCTGTGAAGAAATTGGCAGGAAATACAAACACACATGATCAGTAGAGACAACATTAGACGGACACATAGTTTATGTCATTTCAGTCTGTTGAATTACCATATTCCATTCAGTCAAAGTCATAGACCAAGATAATTGCAAAGACTCCGCCCCTCAAACCAGACAAACTTATATATAGTATTGTCTAATGGCCTTATATAAGCCTACAATTTCCGAGTTCAATGTAAAGATTATGGATCTTGTCTCAACACCAAAAATGTTTTTTCAAAGAGGGTACATTATGGTAATCATCTCAGTATATATAGAAAGCCAGTACTTTTTTTTCAGTTCTCATTTTGAAGATACAAATAAACTGTTTCTAGCATATACTAGAGCTGTTCAGATATTTAAAATATTGAAATAAATGGCAGCTAAGGGGTGATCGAGACACCCCTAAATATCTTTAAAGATCTTTAAATCATTACTCTTTACATAAATGTCTTCTTGAGTAAGGACACTGGAACATTTCATCCGAGTTGCATTATTTTTCAGAAACATTCTATAAATTGTAAATACTATAAAAGACAGTTTTTTGAAATGAGCTAACTTTAATTACAGCTTTGTTATAATCAAATTGATTTTGTCATATCCTGAAATATAAGTCAAAATCAACTTTTAAAAGAGTCACGCAAAGCCCAATATTAAGAGTCCATAATAGTCTGGAGTTGAATTTGTATTCAACATTGGTGTGGATCTGGTTGCATACACCATCAGCCACAAAGGCCTCATTCTAATGGCACAGTTCAATAACATCCAACAACAATCATAGCTTAGAATTTGACCTCAAGTTGTGGAGTGTGAGTTTTTGTACCCTACACATTCAAAGGTCATTCTTATGACTGTACAAACTTACCAGGGTTATAGAACTGTGCCATGACAGATGAGCATATATGAGATTGTAGTGTGAATAATATGACAGCAACTCTGTGCCATGAAAGATTATGTCACATGCTGCATGGCTGGAATATCCCAGCCAAGGAAAAGCTTACATTTTACTGAAACTTGCACACTTTCCTTAAGTCAGGTCAGCAAGGAAAGCTGTGATCAAAGGAAGGGCTTAAGAATACATGGTACGGGAATGACCACTCCTTAAAGGGCAGCTCAGTAAGCTTTAACTTGAAAGAAAAGGTTTAAAATTTATGTTTTCTGGGAGTACCATGATAGACCCTTAATCTTGTAGTAAAAGAAGGAGCTTAAAATGCTTGTAACTACACAAGTATTGTAAGAAGGTCAGAAATAGGTGTTAATGTACTGAGAGTTGCTTGCCTCAAAAGTGATGATGCATTACGCATTTAGAAACCCTATCTTCATTCATGTGTGACTTTCAAATTCAGTAATGGCACAGAAAATATGGGAAATGGCAAGTTACATCCAAGTTGAAACAGGCATTCAGACTTTTTGCAGCAACAACACAATGGCTGGTTGGGGTCATATAGCTACATGTACATTCAGACAAATAATAACAACACTATGGCATAATAAAGAAATAAATGGGTAAAGAAAGCAAATTCATACCATTATGGATGTGTCACATGTGTATAGTCAGTATACCATAAACTGTGATCATGAAACATGAAAACTATTATGAGTTAGCTCCTTGCAGCTGGGATTCTACTGAAATTCAGCTGAAATTCATACTTTAATGTTGGGAAGCCATTAGTGAAATATAGAACATGATCATAACATACTTGGAGCTTTGGTTGGCCAGCCAGGTATGACTCACAATAGTGTTGGTGGAATATGGATTGTAAAATAAATTTGGCCTGCTAACTTTAGCCAAATGGCTGGGGTGGAACTAAATATAGGGTCAAACTTTCATGTGGGCTAATTATATGACAACTTGGACCTATAATATATGCCTTTTTAGAAGAGCAGCTCTTTAAAAAGTCAGTCTTTAAAAAGACTTTGATCACACCTGTCATGTAGTAAACATGAATTGTTGTCCAAATATGAACAGTGTTTATGAAGTTTTGAAATATTTTCTCAAAATATCAAGAGCTATCGTAAGAACCACTGAACCAATACTAGGCATGTTTGTACTCATTTTAATGCATTTTTATGCTGATTCCAAATATGGTCATGAAAATGTACATTTCTGAAATTTTTGAATTTTTAAAAATTTTTTGAAACATGTCGTCTGCAGTCGACACCGGCGTGAAGAGAGTTAACTTCCAAGTTACCTTGATTATCCTCAAGCTTGGCAGATGTGAAACATTAATCCATGATCAAATTATGAGCTTAAACTTACAAGATACTCCCATACCTATATAGCCCAACATAAGTCCCCATCTCCGGTACATACACAGCCTAGAGCCATAGCCCAACATAAGTCCCCATCTCCGGTACACATACAGCCTAAAGACATAGCTACAATGTACGTCAAAACTTGTCATGGATCATGAAGCTGGAAGGATCTGGCAACGGCTGGTTTGTGTGAGCAGGTGGTTATACATACACATTTACCTGATGCAGCACAGTAATAATACGGGCTATAAATAAGGCTAGCTCATATTAGTTTATGCGGTGTCACCGCACGGCATTTATCGATAGAGGAAGTCATTCAAACACTGTTAGAGATTACCACATTTCTTTAGTTTCTTTCTTTGGTTCGATAAATGTCTTTCATTTGTAGAAGCATAGGAAGTCATAGAATTACAAGATAATTCATGCTGTGTTACTTTTACAATTTTGTGTAAAGTCAAATCTTGAAGTTCATAACTTTCTACCATAAGTGTATTTCCAGTTTGTTTTAATTCAGGTATTACACATTAGAAGCTGAAAATCTTTCAATTCAAGGTACCATAGTGTAAACCATCACAAGCAAAAATATAATCATCAACTTTGTCAAAATGCAGAAAACTAAACTGCACCATAAATGTTTAAATTCAGGAAGTAGTGCCCATTCTCAAAGTTCTCAAAAATAGTAGACTTTGTTTGTCTTTTAGGAAACTTGATCAAATTTCTAAAACAAGCCAGCCTTCTGTGCCTTCATTTTGAATAGCAGTGACTGTGAAAATCTGCAAGTGTAAAAGTATAGGAAAAGGAATCAGCTGGCTTCAAGATTTTAGTTTGTTTAGCAACAAAGCTCCTCTTGACAGAAGTTGTCTAAGGTTTAATTTCTCAAATGTGTTGGAAACATTTTTAGTAACGGTTAATTTGTTGCCAATTTGGCTTCATGGTAACTATCAGAAGCAGTCCACATGACACTCAGAATCTACATTGATATAGATTGGTGTGATCCTGAACAGGACCAGAAAATCAATGCTGTAGATATCTTGAAAAAGTTGGGGTAGCCAGCAAAAGTTTCTGGTGGCCAAAAAGAATTTTGTGCAAAAATAAGTATCATATCATTGAAAAACATTTCTTTAAGTGTCCAAAAATGTCCAAAAAAGTGCAGCTCTTCTTGCTGTGGGCATACACGGCTTTGATAGTCCTTTAATTTGATATGACTAAAGGTCCAATTTGTCCACTTAAATATTCAAATGTTTAGCGTATATGAAACTAGAAGATAGATTTTTTTCATACTATTGGCACAATTACCAAATTTTGTCATTTAAACAGTCCCACTTTGCCAATTCTAATGGTTTCTGAAACATCACTGAGATCCTTGGTTTACTGTCTTCAGTTGCATATAATTTGATTGTTAAGTTTTATGAACTACATGTACATTCTGATCCAGATTAAACTGGTTTTAGTACAGCTCTAGGGATATGCCCTCAGCTTTGCTGTTGGAGGACTAGGTTTGGGCGTTTGCATGACAGCTATGCAAGCAAGCCTGGTGATGGAAGTAGATAGTGACGGCTGATGGTGGATGTCGTCTCTATTTGGATTGGAGGAAATCACTGCCATGTTTGGATAGTTAATGAGCGCGGCCGCATCTTCCCACGGTTTTGTACGGTGGTGTTACTTGGTGAAATGGGAAGGAATTGGATACTATAAGTGACTGTAAATGTCATATGTGCTTGGTGACTTTGTTTATACACAATAAGTAAAATGACAAGTATAAATATTTCTGGAATCCCAAAATCCAGGGATGTGGATTTCAAGTGGAATAGCCCATTACTGCCAGAATTGCAAGTACCTGTAGACCAATGACAAGGGAATGGCATGACACAAGATGAAGGGGCAATAATGAAATATGATAAATCATCAATATGATAAAACATCCAACCTGCTTTTGATCCTACAATGGTCATGAAATGTGATGGGGCACTTTGGGGAAATGTAAATGGGCCCCTCTGGATCCTGCCCCGGTCAATGTTGAATCCTTCAATGTTGTTCACACATACCTAGTAGTACCCAGCTTTGATTGGTGGGAAGGGGGGGAATTGTGAGGTTAGAGGAAAACAAAAATAAATCCATAACACAGTTTCCGTCGATATCCCAGCAACTTTTTTAAAGAGCACTAGAATCAATTTCAGTGGTCTATTCCAGTTGAAATCCATACACCCCCTATGGAAGACGTGACCTTAATCTCCCTCAAAGGGAGTGTGAATTTCAAATTGATTTACCTGAATGGGTAACTCCATTTTAAATCTACACCCCTTGCGTGGGAGATTTAGGTCATGTTTTCTGGATTTCAACTGGAGTATCCATAGAGAGAGTCATGTACACACTTAAAACTACGGGGTCAAAAAATGACCCAAACGGGGTCATTTTTGACCCCAGCATAGTTATCAACTAAACACCATACCACTAACGGGGTCATTTTGACCCCATTGGTGAGGTCATTGCAATGACTACGTATTTGGGTCAAATAATAACCCCATTGGGGTCAAAATATTACCACATTTCGGGTCAAATGAAATGACCCTTCAAAAGGGTTGCCTTATTGGGTTACTTAATGACCTCATTTCGGGTCAAATGAAATGACCCATTTGAAAGGGTTGTTTTATAGGGTTACTCAATAACCACATTTAGGGGTTGTTTGGATTTTTTAGTAGGCCTATGGTCATGCTGGTCCCACCAGGACATAAGTGTGTTTCTGCACAGAGAAAGCATTACATAAACAGCAAACTGCAAAATGCATCTGTGTATCACACTCTCACGCAGTCAGTCATCGCCTATGACAGTTCACGTATTATAAGCTTACATGATTATAAGCTTATAACAACTGCAGCCAAGACACCGGCCACGACAGCATAAAATGAATCTGCGTGCATAGACAAGGGTCTATACATCCTTGCAGTCTCACTTTTCAGCTAACTTTTCATATTCCATCATGCAGACAAGCACACACGACAATCCGCCGAGCTGCACAATCAGAACAAATATGGCGCTGATGTGACCACGTGGAGCCGATGCACACCGTGTGTGCAAATAGTTCCGAAATGCCGCAAGTCATTATAAAGTTGACAAATTGGGTAACTTCGGTCAAAAAATTAGTTTTATTTATTAATCAACAAACATTAATTGCAGCTCATGTTTAAACTCATTTATGAATTGAGATTTTCAAAGCGGAAGATTGAAACTGATATCAATGCGCGACGGTATCGGCAAAATGACCACTAAGTTTTTGACCACGTTCGTCGTGGCTAAAATGACCTCGTGAATGTGGTCAAATTAAAACAGTACAACCCCCTTGAAAGGTCAAAACAACCCCAAACGTGGTCAATTCAAAATGACCACGGAAAATATAACCCCGTAGTTTTTAGTGTGTAGAGCAAGTTATGATCAGTGGCGGCGCCACGGGGGGGGGGGCATGGGGGGACAAATGCCCCCCCAGTCAGAACTCTTGCCCCCCTGTTGCCCCCAGAAAAAACCCAAAATTATGAAAATTTCAACTTTTTACGGTAATTTTGCGCAAACTTTGTTGATTTTGCCCCCCCCCCCCTGAAATTCACTTTTCCCCCTAATGCCCCCCTGAAAAAATTTCCTGGCGCCGCCACTGGTTATGATTGGCCTACAATGCAAATGTCTATTAACAAGCATCAATAGAATCCACTAGCTGCAGGGTACTATGTACATGCCATGTAAATGTCAGTTCCTTATCAATATCGAACAAGTCGGGCTTGGTTTTCATTCCATGATGTCACTAAGTGAAACTAGCATATGATTGGGCAAATTTGTAAAGCTATGCTATATTAGGTTTGACCTACAGGGCAAATTGAAATTAATAGCACAATTTGCTGCAAGGCTTAGAACTCAGTGAGTTTTCTTCTGAGATATGGCAAGCAAGCCTGGATTGATGTGACCCCTGTAAGAAACTATGTACTGGGAACGTTTTGTGCCTGTTACATAATTTGAGTATTTCCTTTTAAGATTTAGGGTTGAGTTTGAAATAAATGAGGCTTGATGTGTAGCGTGCTAGCATGCACATGCGTGCGTGCACACATGTACGCACACGCACACGACGTGAGGTCTGTTTGCGTGTGAGTTGGTAAGGCAAAAATTAACTTTACCAAGTTTATACATTTCCATTATACCATGGACACATGACCAACTGAGGATGTCCACAGTCTATCCCTATCGCGAAGGTTGCATAAAGCCTAATGTCCATGTTATAATATTATTTGGGTCCGCATTTGTGGGTGTTCTTTTGGTTTATGGTGATGTGTCTTACAAAAGATATGTGTGGGGTGTGTTTTAATCTAAACTTGTGAGTGTGTATACAGGTGGTGATGCATGTAAGTGAATTATTTTTGTTTTGATTGGGAGAACCAGAACCTAGAAAAGCTGAATGATAATATTAGTGAAGTTGAGATGATGCAAAAGAAGCAAGTATTTGCTATTTCTGAATTCTGGTGCAAATCATACGCCCTGGTTTAAACTACCATGCTCTGAATAACTTGTTGCCCTGAAAAACTACTTTCAAAGGCACAACCTTCTTCAACATCCTTGTGAATAAAGCATAACTAACAATATTTTTCAGATGGCAGGAGTTTCGAGAATATATAGAGATTTTTATAAAAACAATAAAGCAATAAAACCATGTTGTTGATGTTTATATTTTCCTTCAGATCTTTTGAGATGAGTCCTGAGATGATTAGAGCATACAGTATATTGGAGAAACTACTTGAGAAACCTGGAGATAGCAATGCACAAGATATGGTAAGTTATCCCTGCACAACATCAAAGAAAAAGAGGAGTTATACAAAAGCAAAAAGCACGAGATGAAATGTTCCATTCTCTTTAAAGGAGATGGGACATTTGCATGCAACCAAAAGTATTCATTTTTTGAGCCACATGCCTATTTCATTTTTACAGGAAGCTTATAGAAGGGTGAAATGGCTAATGAGTGCTTGTTTGCAATTTCCGAGTATTGGAATGCTAAGCATAACACATGCAAACCTTTGTAATACTTGTGTTGTGGTCTATGGTGAATATGAGGCACACAATATGGCAGATTGGACATAGATTCTTCACTTAGGGGCGGTGCAATAATTATGAGCCCTGGGGGAGGGTAAAATTGGGGGGAAAGAAATTTTTAGCGAGTCGAAAGAGGGGGGGCAAGCAATTTTTGGCACACATTCATGGGGCGCCTTTTAAATAAAACGGCTTTGGAAAACAGTACGGAAACGCTTTAATATGCGAATTTTCCTGCTCGCTGCGCTCACAACATGTATATAGACCATTTAAGCTTTGCAAATTGGGATCCCAAAAATTTGGCATGTGTAAGGGGGGAAGTTTTTTGGCGGGCGAGAGAGGGGGGAGCGATTTTTGGCGGGCCGAGAAGGGGACAAGCGATTTTTTTTGCGAGCCGTTCGGAAATTTTTTTGGGGGCTCATAATTATTGCACAGCTCCTAGCTCCTTTTCCTTTAATATTTGGGAAGCATAATGATAATGACAAAAGCCAACTTAAAAGCATCAACTTTTAGGAGAAAGGAGAGGAAAGCAGTTATTTTTATGAAATCAGTTCTGGTCTTGTTTGCTGATATTGGTTAGATAATGATGGGCAGGAAGTGTGGTTTCTATCAAAGGTAACAATAGGATGCATTAATATAACAAAACAATATAAGTCAGTCCCTTTGGGAGCAATTAACTGCAAACCATAAGCTATTATTATCCTTATTATTATTATTATTAACATGCCATCCAATCCAACACAAAATTGCTCTCATATAGCGAGCAATTTGAAGTTAAATACCATCCTTTAGCAATCTGATTTCAGGATCACATATTAAGTATTAATTCCCTATAACATGGAAGTTGATATTATGAGAGTCACAAATATTGTCACAGAATCTAGTTTGGGTACCGGTTGACTTGAAAGATATGAATGAAAACAAAGTGGACATGTGAAATGACGTAAATCAAAATTGATAATGCATCCTTTTTCTCTCAAATACAGCTGTATCTTAAGGAAATAGTAAACCTCTACTTCCCAAGGCTATTTTTCTTGCAGTGCTGTTATAAAAATGTTAATGAACATTAGGATTTTATATTAAAAATTGTGGACATTTCAGTTTGGTTGATGTTGATGAATTAACCTTTCTGAGACCCTGCCATCCCCACATAGAATCAAGTTTTTAGAATCAAATTCAAGTGAATTTAGATACAAAAAGAGCATTTTTATGTCAAATTCAAGAGTAAGTGTTCATGTAGTCGTTATACATGCAGCAGCTGTATCATATAGGAAAGACTTAGTCTGGACTTCCTAAAAGGATTTTAGATTTCCTTTTTACTAGGATGCAGATAGGAAAAGAAAAACTTCAGTCTTTGAATAACTGTCTTAGTAGTATTTTTGCAGGATTATTTTTTCAAACTATTTGTAACTATATTTAAAACATTTCTAGCTTGATTTGATTTCTTCTACACACACTATCACACTAAATATATATTTGGGCACATTGCTAAATTTGCTCAGCTAATAAGAATATGTAACTAAGGAAAATAAATGTATTGGAACATTTTCATATCTTGATTGTAGCATGCAGGAGAAATACGATATCCAAATTTGAGGTGAATCGGAGATTGGAATCTGAATTAGCAAATTTTACAATGACAGGATAGAATAAAATGTTATGGAATTCCAATTTCAAGTGTTGGACTTTTTTCCTTAATGGTGTAGATGGCGGAAGTAGGGAGGGGGCTTTGAAGAAGAAACCTCAGAAGGACACCAAATATGCAAAGAGAAATTTGATTACTCTTTGTGTGATTAAAATTTAAACGATGAAATGGCATTGGTCCTTCTTAGGCATCTTCTTGGGCATAGATGTGGTGGGCAGCAACCACTCCCTGTCCTTGTTACTACGTTTAAATAGAAATGAGACGTGATGCTATAATAACAGCTGTAGGCCCTATGGAATGGGAAATCTTGAGCCAGGATATCCTAGTTGGATCAGAGTTTCCCGTTTCCACTCTTGTCATTTGTCTTCCATATTTGAAGTTGGTCTGTGAGATTTATAATAGTAAGTTTGATTTACTGATTTGTCTGTAGGTTTGAGAAAATGACCATTTTAATTTTAGATATTGATATTTCTTACATGTAAAGGGATATGACCAGATCAACAACCTCATCCCTATAATAATCCATAAACAATGCATTGAAAGCTGCAGTACTTGTACTAATTATTTTGAGACAGACTGTTATGTCGTAAGCTATTCAAGTTTGAATTATATTAACTTAAATTTTCTGTTTATCTAAATTTTGTCAATATAATTGTCAATATCATACTTGGAACTATATTAATAAGAGTAGCATTGAGTTAATGATGCGCCGGTAGTGTTAAAGGTTATATATTCATTATTATTTCTATATTGATTGACATGATATGTGGAGCACAATAGGTGTAATATATACCATATCCTGATGGAATTAGCTGCCAATTAAATTTCCCCGTTGGCATTGGCATGTTTACTACTTTGTTTGTGCAAAGAAAATAATGCATGGCAATAATACTATGGCTATGTTTGTGTTCTGTAAGTTTACCTTGAATAATTACGGAATTGTTAACCACAACACAACCTCACAAGTAACCCAAACTCTATTCTTAGCCTCAATGACATGTATTGCCAGTCAAAATAACACTGTAGGATATCAGAGTTTAAAATGTAAAGATATACAATGTTATTTTTTTGAAGTAATTGGCAACAAGCATAAATATGTATAGTAGCATCAAAGGGAGATGGATAATAGTGGTCTTCTCACTTGCTCCTCACCACTGTGGTTCAATTCCCCGCGGTGCCACATGTGAGTTTGGTAGCTGATATCCATGCTCGTCCTCACAGGTTTTTCTCCGGGTGCTCCGGTTTTCCTCCTGCATCTAAAATCAGACCTCTTTCCATATCCCTGTCCTGTCATATTTGGTTGGCATCCTTTGAATTTAGTAGCCTCTGAGCACTATTGGGCTTTGCCTTGCTTCGGGCTCGTCAGCAGCTTCTAAATGATTTTTGTCTCTGTTGTTAATGCCCATATGCCATGTTGTAAAATAAAGGAAGTTTAAAAAAATTGCTGAAGCATGAATTCTGGCTTTAACATAGCACTTGAAATACAGGATTTCACACCACGTTCAGCATGTTTGAAAATCAAGTCAAATGTATGCAACAGTGACAAAGCTAAACCTAAAATAGTAAGTCCCATAAACAAATCATAACCCACGTGCAGTTGGTTACTATATAAAATTGATTAAAACTGACCAGCGTATAAAATTTGATAGCTTTTGTAAAATCGGAACTGACCAGCCTATAACTGTGATTACCTGTAGTAGATTGGAATTATTATTAGTTCCTTTCATATTAGCCTGATTTTGAATCAGCAGTTACTGTACAAGTGGTAATTTTCATACGTTTTTGTTTCTGCACTTTGCCAATTGTACCACTTTGCTTGTTCTTGAGTTTGCCATTTTGGATAAACCTATGCATCAAAAAACATATTCGCACATTTTGTTATTTCATGGTAGCCGTAAGAGGGGAAAATGTAAAAATTAATGTTCTGTAAAAATGTCCACATTGACTGTATCCATGTGACTAGACAGGATCTGGGGTAATCTGGGGGAGTTAGTCTCTTAGTCCAGTCTCTCACCTGCTAATTGCAAACAAACCCCAAATGAATTTCATGGAATAACATGATTTCAACTTGATTATGGAGCACAGCTTATGGTATGTCCCATGGTATATCAGGTATAGATATTTTAATTGTCTTTGTCTCCAAGCCCAGTCTCCCACCTGCTAATTAAAAACATACCCATGTGAATTTTGTCATATTAAATCATTTTAATATGATCTTTAAGCAAATTACAAGCTAATCTTAGGGCGAGAAAAGAGAGACAGACAGACAGAGAGAGAGAGAGAGAGCTAGGGAGAGAGAGGTGGAGAAGGAGAGAGAACCCATGATATCATCTATAGAATCCCAATCATTAGTTCCATCAAATCTTGATCATTCTAAAACTGTTTGGACCAAAAATGATCATTAATTTGATGGTTGATTGGAGATCATCATACACAATTTTATAAATATTAATCCCATTCAAATATATTGCATTCTTGTTTTTCCAGGCTACATGTATCACTACCATAAGCAAAGATTGGTTCCGTGTGTCCAGTCAGAAGACCTCTGATCCGGCTGTCGTTGGTGATTACTTAGGGGCGCTCTCTGAGATGGGCAAGGCTGTCTTGGAGAAGGTGGTCAACTTGAAAGATGGCAATGTAAGTAGAATATGTAACATTATAAGGAGGGGCTATCTGCAACAGCCGTATAGATATATAACAATGCTAGTTGCAGATAGGCCCTTCTTGCACTGTTGTACAATGAGGGTTATATCCAATGTTCGAAATAAGCTCAAGTCTTCAAGGTTAAAATCTATGGGCCCTCTTCAATTTTCACGGCCGGGCCCCAGACTCAAATTTGACATGTTGTATTGGTCCACATTTTGTGACACTCCATAAAACTTCACACATCTTAATTTTGGAGGCAAACTTCTTCAATCAAGCCATGTGGCCCTGCAGTGTATTGAATCAACAGGCCTGCAGTGATTTGATTGGGCTTCTAGTCTGGGACCATCTTATTTCAAATATTGGTGATATCCATACATAATTTGCATAGAAGTATCCGATACAGTATTTCATACATGACATGTGAGGAAAATGGACAATTTGTGGATACACATGTCTGACAAATATAACAGTTGAAATCCATACACCCCCATGGAATACATACATTACATTAATCTCCCACACAGGGTGTGTACATTTCAAATTGAGTTACCCATTCAGGTAACCCCATCAGGTTAAAATCTATGGGCCCTCTTCAATTTTCACGGCCGAGCCCCAGACTCAAATTTGACATGTTGTATTGGTCCACATTTTGTGACACTCTTCACACATCTTAATTTTGGAGGCAAACTTCTTCAATCAAGCCATGTGGCCCTGCAGTGTATTGAATCAGGCCTGCAGTGATTTGATTGGGCTTTTAGTCTGGGACCATCTTATTTCAAATATTGGTGATATCCATACATAATTTGCATAGAAGTATCAGATACAGTATTTGATACATGACATGTGAGGAAAATGGACAATTTGTGGATACACATGTCTGACAAATATAACAGTTGAAATCCATACACCCCCATGAAATACATACATTACATTAATCTCCCACACAGGGTGTGTAGATTTCAAATTGAGTTACCCATTCAGGTAACCCCATTTGAAATTCACACTCCCTGTGTGGAAGATTAAGGTGATATCTTCCATAGGGGGTGTATGGATTACAACTGGAATAGTCCATTATGCATGACAGCTACCTGTGTATTTGTGAAGCAGATGAAAACACTTTTTGTGATGATACTAGTGTGAAATAAAGTTACAGCAATTAAAAAGGACATGTTTTGCTGATATATTTTCCTTTTCGATCACAGGGCAACACAGCGCTTCACTACTCCGTCTCGCATGGCAACTTTGAAATTGTAGACCATCTCCTTGACACTGACGTCTGCAATGTAGATACACCAAACCGAGCTGGCTACAGCGCCATCATGCTCACATCTCTCGCAACAGTACTTGATAGCGACCAACAAATTGTGGTGAAGAAACTCTTCCATCTTGGGGACGTTAACATCCGCGCATCGCAGGCAGGTCAGACCGCCCTCATGCTGGCGGTTAGTCATGGGAAACTTGAAATGGTGAAGCAGTTGTTAGAAGCTGGGGCTGATGTCAACATACAAGATGAGGTGGGTACAGAATTTGTTGTATAGAATTCTAGCAAGAAGTTTACCCCTTTATAAATTAATTGCCTAAATCATATTTTGACCAATTTGAGATTTGTGCCCAAGTCATCACGAGAGACACTTGCAGTAAAAACTCACTCACTCTGTAAATGCTTGCATATTTGCATTATACATATAATGTATTGTGTCATTACATGTACAA
Source organism: Amphiura filiformis (assembly GCF_039555335.1). Taxonomy (NCBI): domain Eukaryota; kingdom Metazoa; phylum Echinodermata; class Ophiuroidea; order Amphilepidida; family Amphiuridae; genus Amphiura; species Amphiura filiformis. The sequence continues at coordinate 46,159,650 of NC_092646.1, forward strand.
TACAATAAACGGAAATTATATAGCGCCTTAGCATAAGTATGAACAAAGCGCTAAGTATTCCATGTGCCATGTTATACTCATGCTGTAATCCATGAATTATTGTTTGATTTGGGTGCTTTTATTGAAAATGCCATATGTATACTATTTTGGCTCCCATGCATACTAATCCAATATGGCATATATCCCATAGCATGACACAAAAGACTATCCTGGTTTAACTCTCTGTTAAAGCCAGACGCACATGGACTGATACTTAACAAAGTTATTTGACCTGTACATATAGGACAAGGTGACACATTGAAATGGTGCATCCCACCTCAGTGTCATACAGACAACCAATAGGAAATACAGTTGAATAATAGTTGTGCCAATTATACAGTTCCAAGAACATTGCTTGAAACAATGCAGCTTGTTTGGGTTGTAGCAAATGCCTTGTTAGTAACTGATTATACTGGAGGCATGATAATGTTACATAATTATGTCTAATTATGTAACATCACTAACAATAGTGCAGTAGCAGTAATGTCATCCTGTGTGTGTCCTAGGTATAGGGTGAGAGTCAACTAGCTTGGGCATTCCTGATATACTAGTTAGCGACTTGTTTTGACATTTTGAAAATAAATTGTCACAGTTTTGATTGCTGGAAGTAGTTTTCTGTAGGAGGTAGACTTATCCAGGGCATAAATTGATGTGTCATGGGAGAAAATGTTTCCTTCATGTTTAAAATTCATGCTTTACAAAATATATCAATAAATGAAACTCAAGAAAAACAAATTTGAATGTTACAATTCAGTAATATTGAGTCTAGTCACTATATTTTCTAAATAAAGTATATTACATCATTAATGAAAACTCTGATTCAATCAAGTAATTGAGTTTGAATACTGTTTGCTTTACAAAGTATATTAACAATGAAAACTCACAAACAATTTCTGCCTATTATAATGAAGTAATTGAATCTGGTCACAATCATCATGACCAAATGGGATAATTGGTTGTTTTGCTGTTACTCAAGAAGAGACTCCCACTAAAAGATAATATTTGATAACGAAGGACATTTCTTGCTTGTTTTTATGTCTGGGTGTGGTTACAATTTAAAGGTTTTGACATTGGGCATTAATATTGACATGCAGTGTCAATTAGGTTAAGTTTACCAGTGGCTCCAAACTGGAAATACTTATCAAATTAGTGGAAATTCATTGTCTCCACTTGTTTGTTTACAGGACAAATTATGTCATGTCCACTTATTAAGATATGAATTGTTGTTATAGTATCTTCTATCTTGTCTACGAGGGTAGACAGTGTTTGGAGTAGTGGATGCAGGTGCAGCCAGTATCCGCTACAATAAAATATTGGTCTTGCTTATCCATATGGATACGCCTACATCTTCCATTTATAGAAAACATTACAAGTCTATGAAATACCAATTTAATTTTACAAGCTTTTTAATTTATCAACTTTCAGAGGAAATTATGGTTTGCAGAAAATATTTTTAATAACAAGTTTCAATGCCACAAAAAGTAGCTTGTGACTAAATATCAGACTTGTCCATATTCTCAAAAATGAAATTATGTTAGTGTTAGTAGCACTGTCACGAACTCAAGAAATAGTGGAAATAAATTCACCATATGTGATCTGATCTAGGTTACCTGTATTGTATTGCACGCAAGCTAATTAATTTTCTGCTTATTTCACCTTTCCTTTTCATGTAAACAGGATGGTTCTACAGCTCTGATGTGTGCCAGTGAACACGGCCATCTTGAAATTGTTAAATTGCTATTGGCTCACCCACACTGCGATGCCACTCTCATGGACAATGTAAGTCAGTCATTACTGATTTGACACTGAACTGAACTCTATTCTGGAAATACTCAGGGTTTAGAATAAAGGTTGCCACCCAAAGGTCTTAAAGTGATCCTACCAAAAGCATCAAAAATATTTGAATGGAAAAGTGAAGCATGAGTCAAAAGTCTGATTTGGTATTTTTTATTTGACCAGGTGACATTAGACAATAAGGAAGGAAATGGCAGTGATGATAAAATGGGCTATTCCATTTAAAGTCCACACTACCCCTGTGGAAGATTTAGCCAAAGTCTGCCACAGAGGGAGTATCAATTTTGAATAGAATAGACAATTGGGTAAATTCCATTTAAAATACTCACCCCAGTTGTAGAAGATATAGGTAAAGCCATAATACAGGGGGAGTATAGGTTTCAAAATGATTAACTTTGACCAATTACATTTGAAAAACTTGCTCCCCCTGTGGAAGGTGTTTCCAAAATCTTCCACAGGGGGAGTGTGGATTTCAACTGGAATAGCCCAATTTGCATCTGCATTCATTGTATGTTACCATAGTGTGTCTATGGACAGAACATGGACTAAAAATGGAATATTTTGTCCTCCTTTGGACACTTTTGGTCAGTGGCGTAGCATGGGTCATCACATGGGGGGGGCACCACCATGATTGGGGCGCGCTGGGTCTGATGGGATGATGGGGGGTACACGCTGTTTCTCGACAACTTTTCTATGGAATTTTTGCAATCGATTGGGGGTCTTGCTTTTAGTCTTATTGCTTGCACAGCTATATAGGACTCAAATACCTGAATACAGTATGCAGTCTAAATTCAAGATAGATGCTATGTGCTTTTGTTTATTGTAAAACGATACATGTATAGTTTTGGAGGGACATGGTTCTGTTAGACCAACTTTTAGATAGCTTATATTTTGTGTATGTGCGTGCATTAGATTTCAATTTATATGGCATTTTGAAGGTGTTTTCCCCCTTTCTATTGTGAGGTTTGAAGATAAGTTGCACAATGGTATGTTTCAAATGTCAAAGAAAACATGCAGCCAACTTTGCAAAAAATGACCCACTAAGTTCCATTAGAGATGGAAATAGATGGAAATAGAATCAATTGATTTACATCTGTGATATTTCATGTTGAAAGTAATACAAGGCAGCTTTTTTCCTTTATTCTCATTATTACAGGATGGCAGCACAGCATTCTCCATTGCCATGGAAGCTGGTCATAAGGACATTGGTGTGCTGCTCTATGCACAACTCAAATTTGGGAAATCCATGTCGCCTGTAAGTGCTATATCTTGTCCCTCAGGAATAGTTCACAAGGAATCTATTTTATCTGCTTAAGGGCTGGGGTATGAACGTTTGGACAGTATTTATTTTGGGACATTAGAGCACATCAGACATATCGAATTGCATTCTGAATACGAAGAATGTCATTCTGATATCAATTAATTTTGATTTTTGAAATTGCAATTTAATACACATTTTATGGCAAATCATTAAAATTGATATTTTTGATATTTAACAGTACTTGAAGTAAACTTTATAAATCTGATGATTTATACTTAAAGTGTATGTAGGTGGGATGAAAAGCCGACGATCAATTGAAAATTTTGACCTTTCAGATTGAAGATTTCCAAAACACCAAAAAAAATTAGGTCTTTTTGGGGAAAAAATCCATATCTTCAATATGAAAGGTCAAAATTTTCAATTGACCGTCGGCTTTTCCTCCTGCTACATACACTTTAAGAATATATCATTAGATTTATATAATTTACTTCGAGGACTGTTATATATCAAAATTTGAAAAATATCAAATTTTTATAATTTGTCATAAAATTTGTATTATATTGTGATTTTAAAAATGAAAATTATTTGATATCAGAAAGACATGCTTCAGATTCAGAATGCAATTAGATAGGTTTGAGGTGCTCTCATGTCCCACAAAAAATACTGTCGAAACGCAATAAACGCTCATTTTGGATCCCTTAATGTGAACATTTGGTCAGTGTGGTGTGTATTTTCTAAGCTTATACAAAATTGAACTTCTGTCATCATATGGCATAAATAACTGGAATAAAAATCACTGAATATCCTTTCAAATTTGATCTGTAGATTATTTGCAGGAAAAGAACAAAAACTGTATCAGCCTACTTCCCGTAATTTTGTCAGAAGATTGTTTATTCTAGACAAATGACAGACTTTTTAAAGGAAAAGGAATGAGAATTAAATTTGGCAATCCAGATCCTTGCATCCATTTTCTGTTTTATAGTTTATTCATAATCTAATTATTGATTTGGGGATATCATATTACCAAAATCTTGAGCATATTTTCAACTTATCCTGGATGCTTTAATGGTAATACAGCTGTGAGATGTTTGCCTCATAGTCATGAAATAGCTATATTTTTTGGCAAGGTTCTTCAGAGGTATACCGATTTGTCACTGTTTAGAACGTAAACATGGAAGTGGGGTTCTGATTGGCAAATTGAATAATGTCATCATCACATCAGCATCTCATTTGCTGATCAAACTGTGTATGCAATAATCAGGTCAAGCAGTCTGACCACCACTGAAGGACCTTGCCGAATACTATAGAGGTTGTAGGTTCACACACCCAATTGCAGAAGTGTTAATGTGTTTGCAGAACAGTATGCAATTGATATAACCTGTAGAACTGAAGCATACATTTGAGCAATGGCTGAACCAGTCGGCCAGACAGCTAATCAAATTTCATTTTGAGTCAATTTAATTCTATCAATGGGGACTAGAGTGAGTCTACTTTGAACATAGAATCAGCAAAAGTGACCTCTTGGTTAGGCTCATGACAAAGACTATTCTTTAAAACATTTTGGAAATCAGTGAATTGCAATGAATCTATTTCCATACTTGCTACTCATTCATGAAGTCCGATAGATTATACTGTGATATCATATGAAGTTTAAACAAAATTGTTTAATTTGATCATGTTATTCTTCCTTTTTATTTACAGAAAAGAAAAGGTCATGGATCACCAAGGTGAGTGAAACCATTTTATGACAAAATTTGTGGAACAATTTAAATTTGTTTGTCAGACAAAGTGCATGCTCGAGATAGAAAATTTGCAAAGATTGGTAATGTCGGATTCAACTGTTAGCATAGTGCTTTTTGTGCAAGAAAAATACAGTGTACAGTGGAATGATATTGGTAGAGTTGAAAAGATTTTTTGCTGTAAAAGAAACTAAAAATTAGAAATTGCCTGATCATGTTAAAGTGAGTATAATACTTGTTTAGCAAGACCCTGCTGAGTGTTTATGAATGATAACAATAAGTTTGCCAATGTGGTTTTATCCGGGACTCAATAGGTACAAAATAAAACCACCAAGACGGAGTAGTAGTGGTGATATATATCGCATGTGAGTAGTAACCTAAACAATTTATATCCAATTTTAATAGTTCATTCTCATACAAATTCTTCACTTGTTCTGTTTTGCCACAATTTTGTAGCAGTTTCTGTTTTAAATCTAAATTTGCCAGTATTTTAGGTTGGCCTCTCTTTGACAAGCATAAGCATCATTATGCACAGGGTTGCCAAAAGATTTCAGCCCGAATCGCCGGTCAAATAATCGAAAAGTCACCCAATTTTTCTCTTTACCATTGGTTTCTGTGGGGCAGGAAACTATCGGAAGTCGCGGGAGCCAATGTTGAAAAGTCGCCCAAATTTTTTCTTAACCATTGGTTTCTATGGGACAGGAAATTGTCAAAAGTCGCTGGAAAAATCTTCAAAAGTCGCCCAATTGGGCTACCAAATCGCGGGTTTGGCAACCCTGATTATGCATACAAGCATCATCATGCTTACAATGCAAGAGGCTATGTTGACATGAACAGGGATGAAAGAGCCTACATGCTTAGCCATGCTTCCCTTGATATCAAAAAGGAGGTACATATCATTCTGTAATCATTCCATTATCCATTAAATTGCCATTCCAAAACTCACAGATGCTCATACCGTTTTATACTAATTTTTAACACACCAGTTGGTCTCTTACTAAATCTTACATAACGCATGTGTGATCTATTCTTTATCGCATCATAAGTCCTGGAGGAGAGACTAGTATGTGGTAGACAGAAGGAGTAAGTTGTCATTGATGTGCATGCTCTTGCTGTGATCACTATTTTGTCGTGTGGCTATATCATCACACATTGATGTGGTATGTTGTGATATTATCACAAATAACAGTGTATCTTCATTCATCACACTTTATTTCTTGATAATATTTTGTGCTTTTCTTTTATGCTCTGTACACCAGTTTTGCTACACCATATTAAACATCCTCAATCATTTTCCCTCAGGGTTGGCGCGATTTAAATCAATTGATTTAAATCATGATTTAAATCACGATTTAAATCAAATGATTTTTTTTTTAAATCACTGATTTAAATCAACTTTTTCAGTTTTTACCATTTTTGATAAATTTGAGTTAATTTCTATCTTCAATTGACTGTTTTACTTCATTTGTAATGCTTCTACACCTTTTGGATACAATTAAATACCTCTATGATGTCATTTTATCTATTGCTAAAAAATCATTTTCAAGGTGCAGAATTCGGCAGGTGTTTTTCCCATGATTTAACCAAATTTTTTCATTGAAATTTTCACATCTAAAAATGTGTTTTGATTTTTTGTAAATACCTGATAGGATTGTGCGTATGTCTAGCATTCCACTGGTCTCTTTTGACTTTATCATGGGGTATAGCAGTTCTTGGAATTAAAAAAATCAAAAAAATCAGATTTTTTTGATTTAAATCGATTTTTTTGATTTTTTTTAAAAAATAAAAAAAAATCGCCAACCCTGTTTTCCCTTCATAAGATCATGATTTAGTCTGTTCTTTTTCTTATTTCTGAGTTTTCCTTCATTGTAGAACCATCAGCTTTACTATGTCTACAATGGACACGTTTTGATGCAAAACTGTTGATATTTGTATTAAAGGATAGAAATTTGCTGACATTAAACGGTTGTCATGTAAGCCAGCCAAGGATGAAATTCAGGATCCACATTTAATAATTTTTATTTTCAAATATTCAGACCTAGGTGATCAAATTATTAGTCATCAATTTATCATAGATTAGTCCAATTTTAATGCAGGCATATGCCTCCATGATGTTCAAACTTCCCAATATGTAAATCCAGGATCCCTAAAATGTATGCTAGTATCATATGGAAAGTCACATTGCCATGGAAACCTAGTAGGCCTACTTTTGAAGGCTAAATTTGTGTATGTGTCATTTCCTGCAGGTTTACAATAATCAGCATAGCATAATGAAAAATAGATCTTTTTGGAAGTTATATTTTCAATATTTGATTTCCAACTCTGATGCGATGCGGGTACCCGTTTATTCAGAGGATAATGTCCAGATCAGATCCAGATATTTGTAATTAATGTCTTCTCACTTGTAAACAAACTACAAGAAAAATATGGATAATAATTTTTTTCTGGATTTCGCAAAAAATGGAAAGTGGTCAAATTTCACCCAGGAAAAATGTGTGCACACCCGATAGGAAACAAACTTGCAGTGTTTTGGGGTTTTTCAACCTTAATCTGTAGTTTGTAAACAATTACATCTTAACCCTGTGTGCACTACTGTCTTTTTAAAGTGCCTCTGATTGGGTAATTATGTGATATAATCATCTGAGTAACCAATCAAAATAGAGCTTTTAGAACTCTAAAACTATATCTGTGATTGGCTGAATACATGATATAGCCCTCTTTGTAACCAATCAATATAGTTCTTAGAAGCAGATAATTTGTTTAGCTCAAGATTCTTTGGAATTGGGAGGAAGCATTCTAATGATATTTACAAATATATATCCGTATTTAATATTCTGTGGAAATAAGCAGAATTTCTTAACCGTGATAAAAGCATAGTTTTTAGTTCAGTGAAATAAAGAAAACATCTGATTTTTTGGCTCTTAGCCTCGAAAGTGGCAGTCAAATGCTAACTAGGCCTCACAGGAAAAGCAGAATTCTGTCAAAAATTCCCATGTGATTTTTTCTGGAGTTTATTTTATCAACAACACTGAGCCTAAGTAATCACAATTATGTGGCTTGTTAGTATAATACTAAACATATAGACTTGATATTATGCAGTATGGGTTTTAGTCCTCACTTGCTAATCCATTAATATGTGTTTTATAGGGGTTAATATAGGGGTAAATCCCAATTAGCCATTCCACAGAATGGGCTGTTACATTTGATAACCGCACCCCCACTGTGGAAGATCTTGGAATTTACACCAAAATCAACAGTTTGAATTATTCCAGATCCAGCCATTTTCATCCATAAAAGTTAAAAAGGCGTGGAAGGCAGAGGTGGAAGGTTTTGGAATTCCACACAAAATGTCTAATTCTAGGCTTAATTCAAATGGATTTTATTCAACAATTTTCAGCTTGATTTCACATAAAATGAGCAAACATTTCAAGCTGGATTGAAAATATAACTGGCATTAATAAGGCATTGAAATCTTCCACAGGGGGCGTGTGGAATGTAATTGGAATAGCCCAATGGTCAGTTCACTGTGCTTTATTTGTGGAAATCTAGACTTAAGTTTTATTGGTGTTCAGCTACTCATTTCCACTTAATTAACTTTGATGACCACAATTATAGCAGGCCTATAATTACTGCATATAGGTTAGTAATTTACTAAGAATTAGGTTCAGAGTTGGGATTTGGTTTAGGAGTAAGTATAAATTTGGAGTTTGGGTTAGAGTTTGGGTTAACATTAAGGAGCTATTAAGTTTAATGTTAAATTTAAGGGCAGGTTTAGGGTTTGAGTTAGGGTTAGGGTTACTTACGTACACCCTGAAGTCTGCAATTATAAGGAACTTTGTGGTGCAGAGATTTATGATATAGGCCCTTGAGCTCTGCCTTCTATTATTGTGTATTTGTTTATAAAAATCCTGGGAAAAACTCAAATGAGTACCATCTGAAAAGTATTGAGTCAAGTGAAATTAATCTTTCATGAATTTGAAGTAAAAACTGTGCACTATATCCCACTCTTCCCCACCCCCATTGTTCAATGTTTGCAGGTCGCGTGTAATGAAGTGTCAACATGTTTTTGTCCAACATTGAATGGGGGGAGCGGGAACATACATTCAAGGTAGTCAAAATGTACCAACATAAATAAGTTTATCATGTATTTTGAAGTCAAATCTCTCCCCTGTCCAGCCCTTCCCGTCCCCATCTTTCAATGTTCGAGGGTCTCGTATACTGACAAATGGTAACAGGGTTTGCCCAACATTGAATGGGGGGAGAGAAGGAGCAGATATTCACCAAATAGCAGTCAAAGTGTAGTCATGAAGCTATGCTGGATCTCATTATGGTAAACTTTGTACAGATGTTTTTCATGTCACTACTGCTTAGACTCATTGGAGATATTGAACCTCTTTTGCGGTATGTTATTCAATATCGTGGGTATTACAATCAATTCCTGCTATACATCATATGTATGTATATAGTTTAAAGGAGGATATTCCAATTTCATGCTCCAGTTTTACGATACATCATCACTCATGTTTTATATTAACACTGAATGAAGTAGATCATACATACAGCATGTCATTTTCCATATTGTCAATTACTAACATGTTGAAGGGTAGTCCAACATAGCCTCATCTCCACTAGCTCCCTTGGTATTGTTTTTGTTTGTTTGTTTTAATTGATCTTCCCATAGGAACTCGACAACGACCCATATAGGAAAGGGTTATGGCTCGCACTACCCCCATCCTCGGTCTACGCCAAGCTGGCCCAACTAGGCCAATTTCTCCAAACTTTTATGTCTTTCAGGAAATGTCATTTCGTAAGACTTGCATCTTGACAATCCTTTTTGGACGGTACAATATTTGCTCTAGCCTTTTAGGTAATGAGAAAGGACTAACTGATTCCATTCTCTAACACCACTAAGGCCCAGTTTTTCATAAGCATGATTGCATTTATACACAACATTACCCTACTTCACCCAGGGGAGCTAATGGAAATGCGTTTTTGTTACACTTAGCCCTGTTGTTAACATATGTGTGGCAATGTTAAGTTTGTGATGTGCAGTTCACTTTTGATTTTTGTATCCTTGTCTTCACTTCATATTCATCACTATTGTTGTGATAGTTTTTCAATGAATTAACCACAAAACAGTTGATTTCTGCATAATGATGGATAGCAGATTACTATAACGCATACTTATTAGTTTTTAGCCAATGAGGTGGAGTGCCTTTGTTGCGTTGGGAAAAGCGCGCTGCCTCATTGGTCAAATACCAATCACTCGTTGCTCAGCGATGGAGTATAAATTCATCTTTACTCATACCAATATAACCTGTGAATTGTCTTTATGCAATTTAACCAGTGTGAGTAGCAACCAGGCATAAAACAGTTTTGCATCGCCAAATATTGATAATGACGCCATCTATCGTCAGTATAATACAAAGAGACATGTTTATAGTAATCTGCGGTTTGTCATATAGCAACTGTTAAGTGACAAATTGAACTTGATGTTTTGATCTCCCACTACACTTTATCATTCCACTTTTGTGATCACAACTTTATGAATTTTGTGTTCAAGTTCTGTTTAATATTTGGGTTTTCCCATCATGTAAGAAAGCATATCACTTGGTGTTTAGATTACTGTAAGGGATTATGATCTTCATAATCTTTTGTTAATAATCTTACACTGATGTTGCACCAATATTTGAATACTATCTACAAGGGTTCAGACTTTTACCTGCACTCACATATTTGCATATTATAATTTTGAATTCATTTTATTCACTTGCTCAGGTATAGCAAAATCAGTGATTGTTCATTTAATACAGCAAAAGTACATTGACATTAAGTATTACTTGAAGGGTCAGTGGATTTATACCAGGATGAATCAGGTCAATTGGATAAAGATGCCAATTCAGATTTAAGCTGTATAATCCTCCTACTAATGTCATAAGATGGAGATGTCCCTGTACTATGAATCATGGATAGTACTAATGTCTGAAGACATGGGGTTCAAATGAAGGGGGGGGTCATGGGCTCATTTGGTTAAAGATGCCAATTACGTGTCAGAATTAAGCTGTATAATCCTCCTGCTAATGTCATAAGATGGAGATGCCCCTGTAATATGAATCATAAATAGTACTGATGTCTGAAGACATGGGGTTCAAATCAGGGGGGGGTCATGGGCTCATTTTGTTAAAGATGCCAATTACGTGTCAGAATTAAGCTGTATAATCCTCCTACTAATGTCATAAGATGGAGATGCCCTGTACCTATATGAATCATGGATAGTACTGATGTCTGAAGACATGGGTTCAAATGAGGTCATCAAATGAGGGGGGTCGTGTCAACATGAATGATGATAAATCATGCAGTTATGTGTCAGTATCTATATAAGCATCGTGCTAATATATATACAAGATAGGAATGCCCCTGTACCATGTAGCACTGCCCTTGGAACACATGGGGCTTTATATGAAAGAAGGGGCATGGACTCAGGTCAACATTGGTGAATATAATGGATTTTTTTTCAAGGAATCCTGAATCATTTTAAACACATAGACACATTCAGAATAGATGTTTCTGATCATTAAAAACTGCAAATGAGACATATTCCCACAAAATGAGAGGGAAGTTGCTAATTTTCATTTTGACTTGGTCCTGTTTCATATTCTCTGGATCATAAGCTTTAAAATGGTATATAACTGGTCAGGGTTACTCCCTCACTTAGTCTTTAAAAGTCAAAATTTCAAATCTGTTTTCTATTGTTTTCTGACATGCACCAACCATATCTCCTTTTCTTCCCAAGCAACTTTTCTGCTCATTTTGTGAGAACAGCTCTCAATCATTTCTATGGGGGAAATTAGTGTACAAATGGCAAATACTGTATGTGCTACATGCATTTGGCTCCAGTCATTGTGGTAGCGTCAGCTATACAGAATTAGAATATTTTGTCAAATTTCCCAGATAACATGCTGGATAACGTATATAGGAAGTATACTTGCAACTGATACAAAACTGTGACTAATTTGTAAATGAGAGCTTTTTGTTTGGATATAATAATTGATGTATTGTTTCCATGGCTGTAGGGTTGAAAAGGGTATCTAGGGTTGTCTTTCATAATAATGGAAATTGGTCATTGAAGGTAACTGACCACTAGACAAGAGGTCAGCAGAAGACTTTGAACCCACCTTCCCTTCCAGCAATAAAGTTAGGTAAATTTACCCAGATTATTAACGGTGTATGCTAAGAATAAGTTTGGAACATAATTTTTGTGATTTTAACATTATAATTATATAAGCAGAAAGTACTATGATTGATTCATCAATTTCTTATTCACAATAAAGTTAAAGTTAAAAAGTTAAATCCTTCCCAAGCCTTTCGGCCCATTGGGCGGCGCCTATCTCCGTTTCATAACCCTAGGCCACATGTCTGCAAGCAGAAAAGCTACAGTAGGGGTTAGTCCACTGGTAGCCATGTGTTTAACTTTCCCTACTCCATTCTTTCAATGCCGAACGCCTGGCAAGAATGAAGTAAGTACCATTTTTAAAGCCTTTGGTATGGCCCGGCCGGGGTTCGAACCTGCGACCTCCCGATCGTGAGGCGGACGCTTTTATTCACAATAAAAAGCATTTTAACTTTACTAAAAGAATTCAGATTTAGTTCAAATCAACACTTCTCATAATTTATTCATAGTATAAATTTCAGAATTCATTTGTGGATTATACCTAGATTCCTTTAAACTGATATCAAATTTGAAACAGCCGATATTTCCATTAGTTTTAGAGCATTATATGTATCTATAGCCTTCCCAATATATCCGACATAACATCCGTTCTTGAAACCTATATGTCATGTATGTATAAACTACATCATAGACATAAACAAAAACAGGTTGTGAATCTTCATGCATGCAAGTGAACACTAACTTGCCATTCATAATGAGTCAGTAATAGGACTTTTTGTTTTTACTATCCTCTATCATTTGATGCATGACAGGTAGGTCTAATATTTTGAGTAGTGGATGCTGACACAAGTGAATGAAACTTCCAAATCTTAGACAAGTCCACACTAGTATATTTTCGTCAATGTGTCGTAATCACCCAATGCTAGCCATGCACTTCAACGGAAAAAGTTTTGAAATATTTTCTCAAAATATCAAGAGCTATCTTAAGAACTACTGAATCAATACTAGGCTTGTTTGTACTCATTTTAATGCATTTTTCATGCTGATTCCAAATATGGTCATGAAAATTTACATTTTTGAAATTTTTGAATTTTTAAAAAATTTGAAACTTGTCGCCTGCAGTCGACACCAGCGTGAAGAGAGTTAATGAATGATGAGAACATCCACGCTTATTGAAAATGGGGATATTTTCGCACAAGTACTTATGCTTTGCCAATTTTGAACTGTACATAATACCTTTAAATGTTGCAATTTAATTACAACTAAAATTTAAAAATAATTGAAAAAAACATATTCTTTAATTTACAAGTGAACAATTACTATTAGTGTGATTGAGAACCCCACCCCTGGCCCCACCTCCATCAAAATACGGATTTTGTATCAGGTGAAGGCTCATATGTGACGTGTCATGTCAAAAGAGACACTTTTGGGCAGGATCGTAAATGGAGAAATAGCCAAAAATCTGCCGGTGGGTGATTTTTTCACAATTTGGGTTTGTTGCGAATTTGTGATGTTATTAAAGTTAAAAATATTGTCTGATAGTTTCAGACTGGAATACAACTGGCATCTTGTATTTTTGAGACATGTTTCAAGTTAATTCCTACTCTTAACATTGTCAATAACATTTTTAAAGGCCGATATCTCAATTTCCAATTTTATAATACCATAATTTCCAAACTCAATTCCTTCACTTAGGAATGTCTGATTTCATTGGGGAAAACAGCGTTGTGGAGCAAAATATCTCTATATTTAAGATATAATCTGAAAATTCATAACCTGCCCAAAAGTGTCTCCTTTTGACATGACACGTCACATATTTGCTGAACCAAACAATAGATTAAAAAAGAAGATATACTCTAAAATCAGGTTATGCATTTTCCTTTAATATAGGTTTCCTTTTTATGAATCATTTGGAATTAGAAACATGGTATGTCATTAATCAACAGCTGCAAAAGACATGAGTCGTAAATGTCAAAACATTAAGCACTGCCATGCAGCCATTGAACCTGAACGGAAAAGAATTGAACATGTTACAAAATATCCTACAAAAATAATCCGTAGAATAGCATAGGCATTATGAAAACAATATAAAAAGTTTGTTGACATGCTGTTGGTATGTGGGGGTAAAAGGACTAGATTTTTTCTCATATATAACTTGGAACAGTTACTAAATGATTCCTGAGCAAAATCTTAACGCTGTAATCTCTTAGATTATAAAGATTACAAAAGTTGAGAATTATGACGCAAGTTTTCCACTTCTTATCAATCTTGATTATCTTGTCAATTAGACATATTAAAAAGATTAAGTCATTAAATCTTACTAGTAATGATCAAACAATGATGATGATTATATAATAAACTGATGAAAACATTGATAGTGATGCAACATGGTAGATGAATGGTTCATGTGTTAACAAACATCAACCGGGATGTGTGTCAACCTGTCAACTTGCAACCATCCTGGGTGCGATGGTTTATTGTGGTTTGAACAGGGCAGTTTGATTGACGGTTGCTAGGGAGTTTGGTACCATCGGAATGTTGATTGACAGTTTTGGGTAGTTTGGTACCCTAAATTTGTCCAAGATGGCGCCCATCGACTGCCAATTTTTCGGACCCCTTCCAGCAAAAATACAGCTTATTTAGCCAGTCTCGTCATAGGGTCCTCGAACAGAATATTTTCCTAGCATATTGAGCTAACTCCTCAGCTATTTGGTTTTTCACGATATGATAGTAATAGAAAGATTCGACCAAATGTTCGCCGTTTCGCCATTTAATTTTTTTGGAAACGTTGACGTAAACATTGCATCATCTCTTCCACAGGTTATACACTCATACACGTACAGGGGTACTATGCCATCACATGCATTATCGCGCATAGGCTGAATGACTGACTTCATTTGCGCAAACGAGTGGCTTATCCTATAGTATATTAGTACTCGAGAATCCTTGGTTTGAATAGGGTGTACTCTTCTTAGCTATTATAAGGTGTGTCTTGAGCCACAGTGTGGATATTAGAAGGTAATTTGTTTTTCTTAAAAACTGTTGAAAGGCAGAAGGGCATAAGTAGATGATAATAACAAAGCATTTACAGCCATCTTGTATTCAATGATCAGAATGTTATGAAAGAATTGGGTTAATTGTTGAACTCTATCACTGCATATTTGGACAGTTTTGGGCAATGTATATAGAACATTATTTTAGAGATACCTTTTCTGGTGAATTGAAGCTGAATGTTTTTGGCACCCTGATCAAAGTGTAAATGTTGCATGTCTGTTTTGATTTTGGAGTCATGAGTTTGACAACAGTGTAGCTACATACGGAAACAGGAAAGTATAGTGTTTGAGTGTATAGCCAATAGAGGATGTAAGGAAGGAAGTGATTGGCTGAAAGGGGTGCTGATTGGCGGGAATTGCTACTGAACAACCAATGGTAGTGGATGTATTGTTAATTGAGGATGTGAAAGAGGAAGTGATTGGCTTTCAGTTTAGTTGACTGGTGCTGATTGGTGGGATTCTGCCTTAGGATAACCAATCAGATGAGTGATTGTCTTGCACTTGAGAATCAAATTAGGATGTTTTTAATTTTAAATTGAAGACTTTGGTGCCCTATTTTTACAAAATGTGCATAGGTTTAATAGACTATTTATGGGCAAATTGTGTGATAAGGTAGACTTTTTTTGGAGGATTTGGGTTCTTCCCCTCCCCACTGTCCTTGTGTATAGGTCGGACTGTCACAAAAAATTATCAAGCAAATTTGTTTTTAGCCAGTTATTATTCTTACCATTATTAAGGAACTTTTGGTATCGTGCCAAATCTTTCCTAACCCCCACATCCTTCCGTTCTTCTTAACATGTTAATGTTTAGAAGCATAATAGCATGCTAAGACAAAATGATGGATTTATACTTATTGTAAGATTTTCCAACAAGTATGTACCAGACTATGATTTGAATTTTATTTATTTTTTTATTGTACTCATTGTTTATTATTTCATATTTCATAAGTTCATATTCTTTTTAATTGAAGACAGAGAAGTGGTGTCAGAATAGCTCAAATGCTTTTGCTGATATTTTGATTCAAATGTTTCTATTTCTGCTTGTTAAAATTTTTCCAAATTTGGACACGATTTCCATTCTATCAGAAAGATAACATTTGTAATAAAAGGTAGCTTATCAAGAGCACTTTTTGCACTGCAGTCTGTGTGTCAAGTATCAATGGTAAAAAAGGAGACGATCCTGTATAAACAGTGATCGGAGTGCCCATCTCTCTTTCATTGGCGATTGGGCCAGACTCCTCCATGTAATGTTGCTATAGGGGATCGCTACACCTCCTCTACAGCGAGTCTGTTACCTTCCCAGCATTTAAGAATGCCGGTACCCATTTAAACACCTGGGTGGAGAGGAGTAATCAAAATAAAGTGCCTTACTCAAGGGCACAACACGATGGCGTTGCCGGGGCTCGAACCCGCAACCTTCCGATTATGAGTCAGTGCCCGTTCCACTAGGCCACCATGCTCCCACAATGGTACAGGATCTTATCCAACCTGACCATAAATTTAGTGATTTAATATCAACTTGCATAGTAACCAAATGTGTTATTGCTTGATTTCTTATTATTTCATTGTGATTTGCTTACTATCATTTGCCTGTATCTTAATTTCAATATGACCCGGCACCTTTGGCCTGGTTGGATCATATTGGGCTATACCAGCTGAAATCTATACACCCCTATGAAAGACATGGCCTTAATCTCCCTCACACAGAGTGTGAATTGCAAATGTGTAACTCCATTTGAAATTCACACCCCCTGTGAGGAAGATTAAAGTCATGTCTTCCATAGGGGGTGTATAGATTTAACTGGAATAGCCCATTGAATGACTTTACGTTCTTCAACAGGTTCTTTTTTTGAATGAGTTTGATAAAGAAGCACAATTTTAATTAGTCTATTTGTCTTGTTTATTTTCAGTCCATACCTGATGGCAGCCAGTCCCGCCCTTCAAAGAAAAGCACACAACCTTCCTAGAAGTACCTCAACATCTGGATTATACCCAAGTGCATCCATGGAAGTGTTATCTGGTGGAGTTGAGAGCCCGCCAGTACAAAGAACAGTAGTAAGAGAGCCTGTCAGGCAGAGTCCAAACAACAGAAGTCGTTCTGTTAGTCCGTCATCGAGGATCCCCACCTTCCGTGCTTTCACAATGCCACGTCTCACATCTCCCACTCACTCACGTTGTACTACTCCCACTCAGGGGAGCCCGTCACCCACAAGAAGTGCGGCTTTACGTGCCGCCGCAGCAGCTGCTGCACGGGCAAAGGACAACGAAAGTCCAAGGACGTTACGCTCTTCTTCTACTTCAAGAGCGCGAAATGCGAGTGGGTCAAGTGGGGGAGCTGTGCCACGCAGCTCGTCTGGTAGTGCCGTTTCATCACATAGACTTTGTAGCCAGTCATCAACATCAATGACACGAACACATACAACAACTCCATCAAGAAGGACATATGTGTCTAAAAAGAGTACTATTCCAGCGGAATCTGCTTCAGAAAAGTACCCAACATTGTGATTATAACTTGGACAGAAAAATGTGATATATTTGATTTTGCAACATAATGTGATTGATGATTATGACTTGGCAAGATGTTATTTATGATTTGAAAGCAGATTTGTGATGTAAACCAGAATGATTGGAACTTGGAAGAGATATTTGTGAATTTTGTGACTTGATCATGCATCGGTTTGTTAATTTTCGAAAAAACTATCTGAATATATATGCAATGCCAACTGGTTACAATGAGGACTAACATTTTATGACCATGTTGTCACATTGGATTGTTAATGGATCTAGTTAAAATGCAACCTTCATAAGGAGATTTATGCAAATTTTTGACAGTTAAAGCTGATTTGGTAGAAGTAGTAATGTTATGCAATTATTTATCCCTACTGATTTTAAAAGCCTTTTTTAAAATTCTTATACAAAATATATTAGGTAAGTTATGTTTTTAATTTTGCACAAGGTTAGAGAAGTGTAGATATTGGGCTGTTCCATTTAAAATCCACCTTCCCCCTGTGGAAGATTTAGCTAAAGTCTGCCACAGAGGGAGTATCAATTTTGAATAGAATAGACAATTGGGTAACTTCCATTTGTAATACTCACTCCAGTTGTGGAAGCTATAGGTAAAGCCATAATACAGGGGGGGGTATGGGTTTCAAAATGATTACCTCCGACGAATTACATTTGAAAAACATACTCCCACTGTGGAAAATATTTCCAAAATCTTCCACAGGGGTAGTGTGGATTTCAACTGGAATAGCCCATTTTGAAAAATGAGGTCACTCACATGTGGAAAATTTCTCTCTCTGCATATGTGACACGATCAAGGGAAATGAGTCGGATGTCGCTAATATTGTTTTTGAGATATTGGCAAAAACAGTGTTCAAATTCTTTTGTTTTATATTGTTTTCAGCGATTGATAAATTGACGTAACTTCGCAAAGAAAAGTCGTATCAACACGGGGTTTTCAGTTTCTAAAAGCTCTAGATGTCCTTTTTAGAAACATTTATAAAAGTCATTTTTGACCAAGGTCGACATGTGACTCATTCCCCTTGATCATGTCACATATAAGAAATTTTCTTGGATGATATGATGTGACTGAGATGGATATTTTCTTATATTACAGGTCCTGTTACAATCATTTCACTATAAATAGTAAATGTTAAAGGCCCACTCACTGACTGAAAAACAAATTGTATAAATTATTTAAAAGTGAGTGATAAATCATTAGGTAGTTTTGAAGTGAACAATTTGGTAAAAAGCAAGGGAAATGTGCAGTATTGACAAAGTTGAACAGCCTCATACATGTAGCTAATATCTCTACTTAAAGGAGTATTTCGTGATCCTAGCATCCTCTATTTATGTCATTTTTCATTAGATATCCACGAAAACCTATTCCCAAAATTTCAGTTGATTCCGATTTTATGCTTACATGAAGTTATGCATGATTATGTGTATTACACTGCTCCATAGACAATGCGTTGTAATTTCGTTCTGGTGCACCAGAACGAAATTCAAATTTCACGATATCTTTGCTCAACGAATTAATCTGCAAGAAATATTTTGTACATAAACATTATGTAGCCAGAGGTTTCCAGTGATATAAAAATCTCAACTTTTTTTGAGAAAAGTGGGGGATGAGGCTGTGGATCACGAAATGCCCTTTTAAGTTGAGAAATTACAGTTCCTGTACAATGTCCTATTTTGTCTTTATTACACGGCTTCGGCTGAACCATTCATGTTACTAACAAGGCCGTTACAAAAAAACTTTTTGATGATTTTTACGATTTATCTGAGTGAGCAAATCGCTGAATAGGCTTTGCCTAGAAGTAACCGATTCAGGCAGCATGACTATGTGCTTGATAACAAAAGGCATGTAGGTAGGTATTTCATGTATTGATTTAATTCATTACTGTAAACACATACCTTACAGAGGCAAATACTGCACAGGATTGAGGCAGGACCTGTAATAGATACAAGTCCAATGGTTATTTTCTCCGTTTTTTTAAAATAATTTTAAAAGATATTTTGAAGAAAAGTTTTATTCACACAAACAAATAAATCAAGATGAATATATAGCTTTTGAATTTAGTGTTTTAAATTTTGTATCAAATCCACTGCACCTTTGTAGTCCTTACACTGTACCTGGGTGCTAACAGATGTTAAAATGAGGCTCTTAAACATCAACCCATATCAAGCAATAAGCTTTCAATCACATCTAAATATGATGATGTACCTATTGAAACTTGATTGCCAGATGGTAAAATGAATGTACAGTTTTATCTGTTCAAATGAATGAGGTAGAATCAAAGAGTACTGACTCCACCATGTTTGCATGTTGCTCATGGAAGCCACATAATGTACCTCTGGATAATTTTGCTATGTGCCTGGAAAACTTTGATTTAAATTACATGGTTGTATGTGTTAGGCCAAAAAAAAATAGTTTTGTTGCCCTCAACCGCCCGACCCTAAATCCTGAAAAAACAGGGTCGGAATTTTTTTTTTTTTTTTTTTTGAATGATGATTTTTACAGATTTGTTCAAAAACTCAATGTTTTTCACTTAAAATTAATATTTTATTGAAAGACTAGTCTTTAATTGATGTCTAACAGGTATCCAGAAGTCAAAATTGACAAATGTCCCGTAATTGAAGAAGCATTATTTAATATTTAAGGGGATTTTTAAAAACTGAAGGTTTAAAAAAAAAGAAAAAAAAAGGAAAAAAAAGAAATCTGACCGTCCGACCCAAATTTCCCATTTTCCCACTTGAGGGCAACACAACAATATTTTTTTTTCCTTATGCATATAACATTTTGTGCCAAAATGTGCAATTTAACATGCTGTACACAAACCCTAAGCATGTAAGTTTAACGCAAATTACTCTTTGAACTCAGGGTCTTGCAGATGAATGCCGGAGGTACATTAACCCTAACGCCCCAGTTACTTTTTGGCAAGGGGTAAGGAAGGAAGAAAGAACGAAGAAGAGAAAACTCTATTTCCTGGGTGCGGTTTTGCCCCGACCCTTGGGTGCCAAAGAAGTACACTGGCCTACCTTGCCACGGGGGGTATAGCTTGCCCGGCCAAGCTTTTCGTTGCCACATCACTGTTCGCATGATGATGATGCAATCGCATCACATGGGATACCCGCCCGTGCATATGCTGTTGGAATTGATGTTTTTGATGTTTGGTACAGTTAGGATTAAGTAGCCTCCATGAGTGGCTGACATAGCATTACATGGTGCAGTCTGGAGTTGGTTATCTTTGATTATAATATCTTTGGTTCAAATGATAAATTATATGATTATTGTTCAATCTATGCAATTCAGGATTTTCATGCAACCAATCCAATCATTGTTGAGATGTATTTTTGTACTCTTTTTAAAGATGATAAAATCATAAAATGCAACTATTTTGTAATAAGCCACCTGTTAGAAAACAACTTGTAGTACATTATCTCAGAGTTATGAATTGTTAATGTATACATGCTTGAATAGTTTTGTTTTAGATAACTGAAGGGTTATTAGGGACTAAACCAAAAGATTGATGACCTCCTATCAATGCAACTAGTTTTGTTAGAAGATTGGTCCCTTCTTCCTTGCCTTTACGAATGTTATCACATTTTTTGACCCCCTAACAATACTTTGTTTTTAGGATGTCATCGATCATGGATGCATTCCATAGTAATATCTCAAAGTATCTTTGGTGCCATTTGCACTTCATTCTATGAAGAAGAAATTGGTTTCATTAGAACTGATCCTAGGGGAACCACTTGTATTTTAACTTGTATATCATCCGCATACACAAGCTTTCTTAATGAAGTATTCCTCCTTGTGTAAAAATCACAGCCTAAGTAAGTTGCTTGTGATATATAAACTGAGCTCAAAAAGAAACTTTTATAATTTTTCACAAGGTCATATCTTGAAATCCTGTCAATCAAATTCTACCAAAATTACACACATGTTTACTTCAATGCTCTACTCTTAAAACATGTCAGTAACCAAACAGTTATCCAACTACTGACACAACAGCAAAATGCACTGACATGGAACAGCCTCCTGGAGCACATTCAGAGCCCAGCCCTGTTTCATGAAAAAAGTGTATGAAAAGTAGAAAGCAGCACCGTTTTATCATCAGAGCAAGGATCTTGTGTGCATTCTCACAGATTCTTTGTGCTGGGTGCCAACTGTTGGGCTGTGAAAGTGGAGGAAGTCCAGGAAGCTGTCCCACGACAGTGCATTTTGCTGTTGTGTCAGTTGGACAACTGCTTGGTTACTGACATGTGTTTTGAGTAGAGTATTAAAGTAATCCTTTGTGTAATTTTGGTTCATTTTGATTGACAGTATTTTAAGATATGACCTTGTGATTCACAAGTTGTAAAAAATTATAAGTTTCTTTTTGAGCTCAGTTTATATTACATGACAGCATGTTGAAATACAGGTAAACCCCTCTGTCCTGGAACTGATACGGTCTACATCTGTTGTAGGCCTGGAAAATAAAAGGTGCTTGGTGTGTGCAATTTGTTCTGATGCTTGCTTTATTGCCTAAAAGGATTTAGATTGGCTCTCAGCTTAATGCTCTCCGTGCTAGCCATGCGCTTGAACGGAAAAAGTTGAAATATTTTCTTAAAATATCAAGAGCTATCTTAAGAACTACTGAACCAATACTAGGCTTGTTTGTACTCATTTTAATGCATTTTTCATGGTGATTTCAAATATGGTCATGAAAATTTAAATTTCTGAAATTTTTGAATTTTTGAATTTTTTTTTAAACATGTCGTCTGCAGTCGACACCCTCTTGAAGAGAGTTAATGCAAGCAGGTGTGTAAATGATCAGCTTGAATCCAAGCCAGGATCCAAGATTTGTATATGAGTAGATTCAATGACATAATTGTGTAGGTTGTCTCATCAACTACTTAAACATCATGTGACATTTATTTACCCTATAGATAAATTTATTGTATAACCATTTTTGTGTATTTTTTGTAAGCATGAGGCTTACATAATGACATGCTTATCTTAGTTACACCATCAAGGACTCATCACAACATTGCCTCATCTCCATTTTGGGAGAAAATGAGATTTTGGTATTTTAATACCAAAATCTTCAGAAAATAGTGGCTTTGCAGTGACAACAAACATGTCTTTTACCAACCCAAAGTCACAGACCGGGGATATATAGCCTTATACAAAGACCCGTGAGAACAGGAGTCTTTGAACACAGTTTCCAAAATGGAGATAAAGCAGTGTTGCACTGAGCTCTCGACATGAAAGTATAAAATATGGAAGTCAATTCTACTTGTTATTTACTTTCATGGTTAGAATTATATTTATTCAATTATAAATTTTGAGTGAAATGCATGGAAGTATTATGGTATTATATTACATGCAGTGAAAATAAGTGTCTAAAGGATGGTGTACATGTATGCTTACTGTAAAAAATTATACTCATATGTATATATTGCTAACATTGCACTTTGACCTTGACCTGCACTTTGACCTTTAACCTGTACTTTGATTTGCAGTTTATACTTGCAAATAAAAGAAACAGAGACAAATAATTGTAGATTATTGTGGAAATTAGAGAAGTGATGATGAAAAGGAGGGAGAATTTGAGGAAAAAATTATCAAAACGATCAATTTATCTATTACTCATTTCAATTTTTTAATGTTAATTGAATTCAAAAAGACCAAACTTCAAATTAATTGCAAATGTCACTTTGTAGCAATTCAATATTTTTGACAAGAGTTATTTTTGTATGTCTGTCTACCTCTACAATTCACCAGTCTTAGCTGAAGGGTGTGTTGAATGATCATTAACTATGTCAAATTGGTATTTAGTTTGCATACATTTACAGTAGGATGGAAAAAAGTGACATGCAGATGTAGAAGAGCTCAATTTGTGAACTATAAGATGAGTAGAGTCAAATTAGTGATGACACTAAGATGTTTTCTGTGGGGAAACCTTATGGGGGAACATTTTGAAAATTTGTCTAAAAATAAAATTGGTCAAATCTTTGTCTAATCTCATCATATTGGTCAAATGCTCCTGGGAGATTAGTAATTAACAAATAAGTTCATCAGGTTTATCAATAAAACACATATGCCAGATTTCTTGTATACAAATCAAAAATGTTTTGTTATGTACCTCAGTGACACTTCCACGCTAACTCTTGGCACTTTTTCAATTATTGAGTGACCGATTCCTGCATGTTGATGGCTGTTGAGAGATCAATAACACTTATGTTGATCTCGGTTTTGGACAATGGTGGAGGTCTAACCATGTCCCTAAAGTCTAGCATCAATTGCAATTTGTTATCAGTGTTGCCAAAACTTTTCAGCATCAAGGCGCGGCGCATTGACTCGCCAGGCCGCGGTAAAGGATTCTCAAGTAGCCCAATTTTTTAAGCTTCCAAAAATTTACCCGAATTTAGAATGCAAAACACCCAATTGGGCGGAAAAGCACTTGACTTTGAAACTTCCGGTACTTACTGGGAAGTTACTGACCGATCAATAAATGGTCACAAAACCCAATGTAATTTCAATTTGGAGCTTCAAAGACTCAAAACCTTTATAAATCGGCTAAATGGAAAGGAAAATAGGCCTACATCAAATTAGTGCCGCTGGCCTGAGACTGGCAAAAGTAGCCCAATTTTAGACAAGTAGCGGCATGCTTTTTTGAGTAGCGGCAAGTGATCGCCGAGTAGCCCAATTGTGCGCCTAAGGCGCGGCGTTGGCATCACTGTTTGTTATTGACTTTGCAAAATGGTAAATAACTTGACAGAGTTGGTGATCTGTTCAACATACCTTAAAGTACACTTACATCAGGGTAACACAGAAATAATGCATCATATATTCTTAGTTTTAATTTTCAGGGTTACTATAGTTATGCTTTAAAGGAGTATTTCGTGATCCTAGCATCCTCTATTTATGTCATTTTTCATTAGATATCCACGAAAAAAAACCTATTCCCAAAATTTCAGTTGATTCCGATTTTGCGTTCGCGAGTTATGCATGATTATGTGTATTACACTGCTCCATAGACAATACGTAATTTCGTTCTGGTGCACCAGAACGAAATTCAAATTTCACAATGTCTTTGCTAAATGAATTAATCTGCAAGAAATATTTTGTACATAAACATTATGTAGCCAGAGGTTTCCAGTGATATAAAAATCTCAACTTTTTTGAGAAAAGTGGGGGATGAGGCTGTGGATCACGAAATGCCCTTTTAAATCAGGAGTTCCCAACCTGTGTGTTGCAATTTGCAATCCAACATAGAATTGCTATTCAAACAGCAATGAGGCTGCACATGGTCTAATTTGGGTTTCAATAATGAGACATTCCATGAAATCCATACACCCTCTGTGGTAGACTGGAACTTCCACACAGTGGTTGTGAATTTCAAATGGGTTTACGTAAATGACCTGAATGGGCGATTCCATTTGAAATCTACACCCCTGTGTGGGAGATTACAGTCATGTTTTCCATAGGGGGTGTATGGATTTCAACTGGAATATCCCAATAGGTTGGGAGGCCTACTATTTGTAGAGTGGCAACTTTGCTCCGAGATAGAATGGTATATGAGTATTTGTGACCCATCACATCGAAACAGACCACTTCGCGGCTAGCTTCATTGGCAGATAACAATGAAAAAAAGATGAAAAAATATAAAGAAAATAAAAAGAATTCTGAGCTTGTTTTGCCTCATAAAACATTTTTACTGTATCTGATTTTAACAAGTAAGGTGTCATTTTCAAGCTAAAAAACAGCAGTTTATCCATTTTCATTTCTGCCGCAAGGTGGTCTGTTTCGATGTGATGGGTCACATTTGTCAGAAAATGGTTATTTGTGAGAAAAGATAAAAACATGATATTTCAAAAGAAAGAACTATTGATATGCATTTATTATTAATTGGATAATTCAATTTAATGATTTGACTTGCCAGATTATATCATTATGCAATCAGCATTTAATTAATATCTGCATTTTAACTTTATTTATTTCAGCGTTTTGAAAGGATCACTAATTTTAACAATTATATTCTTGTGATGGTGGTCATATCTTTTTGATAGTTTTGTATATAAATTAATTTATTGTAGAAATAATAATTACCAATTTGCAAATTATTTGTAATAATTCTGTTACATTGTTTTGTGTATTTAACATTTTGGTGTGGTATGGTAATAGCATGGAGTATGTATGTTATTGTAAATTATATATTTATATCACTATATTATATTTCTTTCATATGTATTTTGCACTCTGTATGTGTGTAATTTAAAAGAGTGGTATTTTATCTCAGAAGCGAGTGATGTAAAGTGATGAGATGATAGGAAGAGAAAAGCTTTATTTTTTATTGGCGGATGGCATGAAATGAGTTTTGTCAGTAAATTATTGTATTTTGCATTGTAAAAGAGTAATATTTTTTTCTCTGAAGTGATTGTTTGAAAGATTATGAAAAAAATGACAGAAAAATAAGTGTGACTTTTGTTGAAGAGATGACAGAAGAAGTGAGCTTTACATCAAGAGATGTCAAAACGTGCTTTGCTGCAACACTGAACAAAATGAAACACCACCCTTAGTAGAAAAATGTGTTATACATGTTGTATAAGATCAAAATACGTAATTTATGCAGAATTTTGTGAATTTGAATGAACTGATACAAATGGGTGATCCAAGAATGGAGTGTCTATTCTTGAGATAAAGTATACGTATGTTACACAATGATGAGTAAATTATTCAATATCAAAATATCACTAATAACTAGATTTCTTTATTTAAAAGTTGATTTCTTTTTCTAGCAAATGTAGTAATATTTTAGTAGTAATTATTCATTAAACAAGCTTTTAATATTGACTGGGCTGATATTTTAGACACATGGTAATATAATTATACTCAAACTGATGAGATTATGCAATTATGTTTGTCCAGAATTATCCCTTGCATAACACTAAATCATTATATTGATTTGTTATGCAATAAATAGTGCACCAACTGGCATTTTATCAGCAAAAGACTGCACAAACCTGTTTGTGAGCATTTCAAAGGTTTGCACTTTTACCATGCGCTATCAGCACATCACACACCAAATGCAAAATCAAGCACACGATAAGTTTGCCAGATGCATGATGAAATAATCAAGAGTACGCTATTTTTCCCTCCGACACATCCGGGGGTGGGGGGCACTTACATTACGTGATGGACACCATGCTCATGTATGGACTCTTGAAATGCACCCTAAACAAGTATTACTCAGTGCGTGCAAAACATACCCAAAACAAGTATTTTGTCATTTTTTTAACACTAAGAAAGAAACAATTCGTGTTCAGGTTCATGTTTAATATTAGTAGTTTGACGTTTCTTAATATTTTACCCTACGATGTGCTCTGATAGAAGCCAAACATAGCCTATTTCACCCTTTTTTTATTTTGCCATTAAACTTTGGTACCCTAAGCAAGTATTTTGCTTGGAAAAGTATACCCTTTTTCCTAATTTTTGTCGTTTTTGCTGAACCATGAAATGGTATCAGCCTATAAGAGTGAATGTTACTAGCTTACTTACTAGCTTACTTACTATCTACTTACTAGCTTACTAGCTTACTAACTAACCATTTGGTCTGAAATGGACATATCTCTAAATGCCACAAAGGTATGACCCCATGAGTGGTGTCATATGAAAGAGGAAAACATAAAGAATATAATAAAAATATTTCCAAACGTCGGAGGTCATCCAGGGGTCACAGGGGTCAAAAAAGGTCATTTTAACTGAAAATGCTCCGATTGAGCTGAAATTTAAATGCAATGATCCTTATGACATTCTAAACATTTAAAAAATATTTTAAGATTCATTTAAGGTCATTAAGGGGTTATAAAGGGGTCAAGGTCAAGTTTTCCCAAATGCTCCGATTGAGCTGAAATTTAGACGCAATGATCCTTATGACATTCTAAACATGTTGAAAATATTTTAAAATTCATTTAAGGTCATTAGGGGGTCATACAGAGGTCAAAAGTCAAGTTTTCAAAATGACAGCTTCTCACGATCAAGGTATAAACGGCAATTAATGAAAAAGTCTTATTAAAATTAATACTATCCTGCACAGTATTGCTGCTTGATCAGATCGTCACAGTCATCCGCCTAACTTACCTTGTGCCCTTGCAAAGGGCACAGTTGCTCCAGTTTATTTTATATTCTTTACTTTTCCTCTTTCATTAACACCACTCGAGTGGTCATACCTTCGTAACATTTCGAGAATGTCCATTACAGACTCCGGGTGACAGTGGTATAGGCCTACCACAATATACTGCCAAAGCCACATGGTTCAGCTATGGTGCGGTTATCGCTCTAGTTGACACCTAAACAGGTACAGCGCTGTACTTGCCCAATGCTAAAAAACAACCCTTTTTACTTGTTTTTTTAAATGAGCATGGTATCCACCTTGAAATACAAGTGCCCCCCGGCCGACACACAAGCATGGCACAATCTGGACTTGTTATCTATGCCCGTGCAACGGGCATAGATATTGTATTTGTTGTGTTTAGTCTTCGACTTCTCCTTCTTCTTCTCACGCTTCCTTTGCACCCCTCTAGCTCAAGAACCAAAGTAGCCTCGGGGCCCAAACTTGGTATAGTGATGGCCCGTGACCCCTAAAAATTTCCTGGGGTAGCCGCGACCCCAGAGGTCAAAGGTCATGGGCTACAGGGGGCAATATGTGAAAAATTTCAAACAGCTCTAGCTCAGGATCTATAGTGCCCTCAGGGTTCATACTTAGTATAATGATGACCCATGACCCCTAAAAGTACCCTATGATAGCCTCGACCCCAGAGGTCAAAGGTCATAGGCTACAGGGAGCAATATGTGCAAACTTTTAAAACAGCTTTAGCTCACGAACTATAGCGCCCTCGGGGTTCATACTTAGTACAATGATGGCCCATGACCTTTAGATATTTACTGCAGCAACATCGACCCCAGAGGTCAAATGTCTTGGGCTACAGTGATTAATATGTGTAAAATTTCAAACAGCTCGAGCGTAAAAACTAGAGCGCCCTTAGGGTTCATACTTGAAACAATGATAGCCCATGACCCTAGATGTATTCTGTGGTAGCCGCAACCCCAGAGGTCAAAGTTCAAAGGCGTTAAAAGCAAAGTAGGTACGACCTATTAACGCAATAGGTAATATTTTGTTAGCTACCTGTTTTTCCAATGAAAAGGAAACTGATCACTTGACAAAAACTGCCTTAAAAGGGAATAGGGGAAGGGGGTTAGGTGTGGTCACGGGCATAGATATTCGTGTTTGGGCAAACACAACTGTGGTTTCTAGTCTAATCTCTCTGATTATGCTGCACCATTGGCAGAAAGTATTCTAACATTATGACTAGAATAGTTAGTATTGGTGATTTGACTACCACTTACAGTGCTCATTGCCCTTGGTACAGTCAGTGTACCATGCTTCAAAAGCACTGCTGTATAGATGCTTATGCAAACCAGCTGATGTCACTGACTGTATAAGCACTATGGGCTATTTCATTTACAGGGGAGCAGTGTTCGAAATATGCCTCAAAAAGTTACAGGCCAGCCGGGCTTGATCTTAAAAGTTACCGGGCAGCCGGGCGGCAACTAGATGCCAGTCAGAAAAGTTACCAGCCAGGCCAAAAGTTACAGGCCAATGGCGGCTGACCGCCCTATTTCGAACGCTGCAGGGGAGTATGAATTTCAAAAGGAATGAACACATTAGGCAGCTCAATTTGAATTTCATACACTCTCTGAGAACGATTCTATCGGAGTCTTCCACAGAGGGAGGTTGAGTTTCAAATGCAGTTGGTTAATGTGCCAAGTCCATTTGAAATCCATACTCCTCTTGTAGAAGGTACTTTTAACATTTTCCACAGGGGTAGTGTGGATTTTAAATGGAATAGCACTATTATAAATGGTTATTGGAATAATTTTAACTTTTACTAAATTGAATTGGTTACTGTATAATGGGCAAAAAAATGACATACATGTAATACAGGCTGTAGCAAAATGATCGCTCATTATTTTTGCATTGTTGAAAAGCCTGCCTCTACCACATGCGCCATTGGATCCACTTGACACAACTAGACTTTATACCAGGGCTTCCCAAACTCTTCTTAGTGTTCCCACACTTTAGCACAAATTCACACACTTTTCCCAGATTTTCAGGTTGGAATTCCATTTTAGGTCTTGGGGGGGGGGGGGGAATGTATATTTAAGAAGAAAGGTCAACAATTTTTAATCTGTCAGCTTTTCCTCCCAGATACATATCATCAGATTTATAAAGTTTACTTCAAGGGCTGTTAAAATGTCACAAATATCAATTTTTAATATTTTGCCATTAATTTGGTATTTTATTGCAAAGTTTAAAAAAAAAAAATTATTTGATATTAGAAGATACTCCTGTTCAAAATGCAATTTGGTGTCTAATGAGCTCTCAGGTACCACAAAAATACTGTGCAAAGGTGGACGACTGATCCCTTAAGCTGCACTTGATAATATATGCAACAAAGTAGTAATTGACATTTCACAATAACAATTTTAGAATGAATGAGTTGGTTGTGTGTTTGTTTGTGTGGGTATGTTTTATTGTGTATATTTTGTTGTGCATTATGAAGTGTAGTATTTATGTTGTCGTGTTTTTGTTGATGTTACTTTCAATGTACAATAACAAGTGTATTTTACAAGATATTAATAAGTCGTTTCATATATCACAGCCAATACTTTCTACATAATATTGTGTATTTTTGTCTAATAATAGATAATGGTGATGGAATGAAAACAATAAAAATATTCAACCACTTGATATTGTTTCTAGCATTTCTTAATTACTTAATTTAGTTTTGTTCTGCCTTAATTGTCTTACACTATGGAACAGATATGAGAAACATAAATGTGTATAACAATGCCCCATAGTTTTAGGATATCTCAAGCATTAAATGTTACTGGGGTAATGAGAAAAATATGAGCTTTCTCATAGGAGGATGTCTCCCCTAAATATCATAATAGAAAACATAGAGCAATAAATTGCCCTGTCGTGCGCATCTTCCTTTTTAGCCTCCAAAACAACAGCCAAAATAAGGTTTAATTCCAGAATTCTGCACGTTTAAGTTGAAAGATGTCCTGCACAGCATCATCTACCATCCCCATCTTTGTCAAAAATTGCTGGGATAGTAGGTTGAATTCATTAGTTCTTCAACAGCTACGCATGGCGATTTTGTTCGAGATAGGCCGAGCGACACATTACAGCGTGAGATAGGCCGAGCGACACAGGCTAAGCACATTACCTGTGCGATATGAGATACCACAGCGTTTCCATTCATTAGCTGAAATGACATGTTTTTACGATCTGCGCATGCTCATGTGAGTAAAATGGACCAAAATGACAACAGTTGGAACACCAGTTTTATGTAAAGGTCTATTCCCGGGGGTATTCCCAAAATAGGGTCCTAAGATGGCAAACACCTGATAACAATTCTACATACACAGAAAGAAAGACAATGGACAACTTATGTGAACAAGCTATTGTAAAGTTTTATTTATTTTCTGAAGAAAAACTGATAAGCTGTTGAAAATAGTGATCAAACATATCATTAGGTTTGTTCCATTGAAAAAAAAAAGATTTAAACTGAAAAGCAGAATTCCTTTGACAAGATTCTTTAAGCACCTAAGCCAACTTGGTTGATGTGTTATCAACTGCCAGAGGAGGAATTAAGAGAGGCCCACCACACACAATGCACTCTGATTTGGAAATCATATCAATCGCCTCATGAAGGCAATCCCTATAGATGTCCATACAAAATATCAATCTTGAAGCAGTTTGTTTGTGATCAAATTATCTGTGCTGAGGGAATCAACTTAGATTTTCTGATATGGAACATTCATATCTGTGTCCCTCAAGGGTCAATCTTGGGGCCGTTATTATTTATTTATTGTAAATGTCACTGATTCTGTATGTATTGATGTTTGAAAGTGAAATAACAGCAAGATAACACAGAATATGCATGCATAATGTACAAGGAATTGAGTCATTATTTGCATAGTAATGTGGTTATTCCTCTGGTCAATGTTAACAGGCAATAGTGGGTTGGTTATAACACTTGCAAAATTCAATTCAATTCATGTATGCCAAATGACACAGTCATATCACAGTCACTTCACCAATAGAGGCCGTCAGCGTGACGTCATATGCCGCCATCTTGTGGGTACACGCTGCGATGGTCATTCGATCTGCATGCGTGAACAACAAAATCGCCGCATCAACGCGTGATAACAGCTGCGTGGCAAGCTGCGCCCTACGTGTAGTGTCCGATGCATGAACACGCAGATCATTTGTACCCACAAGATGGCGAAAGGCTGACGGCCTCTATACCTTCTTTATTTGCAGGTGCATAGGTGGGACAGTGGCTGGGACAGGGAGGATGAGCACAATTTTGTTTACCTCCCTGGCTGGCTGGCTGGCTGCTCCTCATTTGGAGTGTGGAGTTGTAAGGATATGGGGGATATTCACCTACAGAACAAAAACATACTACATTGATGCTATCATAACTACAGAAAAATATAATTAATGTAAATCTTTATAGAAAAAATAATAACTTGTGTGGACCCAAGGAATTTAAAGAGCAGAATACGGACTAAGCATAGCCTCATGCCTAATGCTATGTAGAGGTATGAAAGTGGTCATGTTTGAATGCTGTGTATGACTATTTATACCTAAAAAAGAGTTTGTGTAAGAAAAGTGCATCAGTGATCCACTGATTATAGGTTGTTAAGAATCAAAGAAAAAACATGCCATGACTATGGAGACCAAAATAGTGAACCTCTCAAATTTGTCAGCAAAATCTGATGATGATTGGCATCTTAATGCTCTGCGTGCTAGCCATAAGCTTCAACATAAAAAGTCTTGAGATATTTTGAGCTATCTAAAGAACCACTGAACCAATACTAGGCTTGTTTGTACTCATTTTAATGCATTTTTCATGCTGATTCCAAATATGGTAATGAAAAATTACAATTCTGAATTTTTTGAAATTTTGATTTTTTTTTTTGTTGTTAAACTTGTCGTCTGAAGCCCGGGGTCTGCAGTCGACACCCGCGTGGAGAGAGTTAAACTATGAGCATTATAAAAGATTAATGCCATAATCACCCATAATTGGTACAACACATTTCATGCTGTATGCAAATCACAAACAAAAAGACACTGAAGAATGTAAGTATACAGCTTAAACAGCTCAAAATACAAATGGCATAGAACTGTCCACAGCATCACACAAGGAAATGCAAACATTGACCATACCAACGTTTTCTCCTCAGGCAACCTAAGACGGGCAACTTTGTGTTTCCTTGTTTGGTTGCACTTGAGCCAACAGCTATTATTATTGTTGTTAGAAAACAGCTTAGATGAATACAATTGTTTACGCATGTATTTCCTTGTGTGGTTCCTTTAAGGGATCCAAAATGAGCGTTTATTATGTTTCGACAGTATTTTTTGTGGGACATGAGAGCACCTCAGACCTATCAATTGCATTCTGAATACTGAAGCATGTCTTTCTGATATCAAATAATTTTCATTTTTTAAAATCACAATATAATACAAATTTTATGACAAATTATAAAAATTTGATATTTTTCAAATTTTGATATATAACAGTCCTCGAGGTAAATTATATAAATCTAATTATATATTCTTAAAGTGTATGTAGCAGGGAGGAAAAGCCGACGGTCAATTGTAAATTTTGACCTTTCATATTGAAGATATGGATTTTTTTCCCAAAAAGACCTAATTTTTTTTGGTGTTTTGGGGAAAAATCCATATCTTCAATACTGAAAAGTCAAAATTTTCAATTGATCGTCGGCTTTTCATCCCACCTACATACACTTTAAGTATAAAGCATCAGATTTATAAAGTTTACTTCAAGTACTGTTAAATATCAAAAATATCAATTTTTAATGATTTGCCATAAAATGTGTATTAAATTGTGAATTTCAAAAATCAAAATTATTTGATATCAGAATGACATTCTTCGTATTCAGAATGCAATTCGATATGTCTGATGTGCTCTAATGTCCCAAAATAAATACTGTCCAAACGCTCATACCCCAGCCCTTAAAGATATTATACCCAAAGATTTCCAACACAATACTGTGCTATCCACCATCTTGGTTTGTCACACATGGAGGCCACTACCTCCGGCATTCATCAGCAAGGGCACAAAATCAAACAATAATTTGAGCATTTCAAAGGTTACCACATGCAGTGCTTATTGCACTATTTGGATAGAGCACAAACAACCATACACTTTGAATCCAAGCACATTGCGAAATAATCCAGAGGTACATTATGTGGCCTCCATGAGCGACACACAATGATGGTAGAGTCGGTACTCTTTGATTCTACCTCATTAGGTTCCATGGACATTCCTATGGTCTGTTTAGCTACCAGTGTATCAATTTGGGAGTTACGACATATCTGCTTTCCCTTCGGTGACTGCAAACATGACATAGAATGCTTTCCACTATTAAATTCCTTGGGTCAAACATTTAGGTAGTACAATTACATTACATTCTTGATCAAAACAACATATAGCCTTAAATAAACTGAAAATGAGTTTAACATGTTTTTTATGATTACAGTGAATTGCACTTTGTTTTTTATCTTTTTTGTTCAAATCAGGATTTTATCTTTTTTGTTCAAATCAGGATTATTTACATGATGCATTTATCCACGATCAACTTGTTAGTGTTTACATCCCATCTAATTTACTTTTATTTACAAACTTTGTTCACATATTAACTCAACAGTCTGTGCAAGTCTTATTTTTATATAATATGATGAACTTAGCCAAGGATCCATATAGTATTATCTGAAAAAAAAAACCCAAAGACATTATATTAAGAGGCTGGACTCAGCCATAGTGCTTATGTTGTACACCATCAGTACCAGTGTGGTTTTTTATGTGGTGTACAAAGCAATAGAGAAAAAAGTTCCTGTGTACATTACTATACTTATACTTGAATTAGCAAAACTTCTTTAGGTTTTAAATACAGTGAGCAAAAAACCTTTAATTAAAAATACATTGTAATGTAATAATAAATGTATAAGCAATTTGAGTGTCTACTGCAATTGTTATGTGTTCAATTTACTATATATGAAAAACTTATTTTATGAAGAAAAATCTCATATCCCTGGTCCTCAAACACATTATGTGTATGACAGATTGATTAGAAGATTCTGTTGATAGGTTAATAACTGCATATTACTTGCTCTCAACAAGTACATTGAATAATGCACACTCACTCATCCATTGAGATACTGATGCATGCAATGCATGAGCCTGCCCAAAGGTGCTTTGTATTAGGTGCTTCAAAATCTAATGCACACTCACTCATCCATTGGGATACTGATGCATGTAATGCATGAGCCTGCCCAAAGGTGCTTTGTATTAGATGCATCAAAATCTCACTGCAAGTTTAGTATTTTGTACAACAAATATATGCAGTTTTTAACCTATACATTTCATACACAACATAAAATCCTGTGGTATTGACTATTTTATAACAAAATCAATAAAAATGTTGGAAAATACAAGCACCAATACATGGCGGTTCCCATAGTGCAGCTACATGTATGACCCAATATTGATATAAAATTGGTTGGATTGAGGCCATATGTATTAGTTGAGCTATGAGTTTTAAAAATATTGTACCAATATTGAGTCCCAATATTTTACAACTCATAGTGAGGTCAATAAATATTGGGAGTAAAGCATCCAATTTTATCATTACATGTACTATGTTTTGGATCCAATATTTTCACACACTTGGATTCATCCGAACATAATAATGGTTGCAGTAGGATATGAACGGTTTATATGAGACCAAAATTGAACCAAAAGTCTTACATACTATGTTATTATTGACTGACTGACACACACAACTCATGATGGATGCCATAAGGTCTTTTCTTTCAGACAACCTAATCAGCTAGAATTCTCAACATATTTCCATTACAAATGCACAATTTCCCACTGCGTATTGCTTAACACACTTCTTGGCATATACTAGCTTTGTCTAAATAAGAATCAAATGTCATGCTGCTCAATGGGGTATTCCAGTTGAGGGTACATACCACAAAATAGCTTTCCATAGACTTTATGTGCAAAATAGGGGTCATGTTTTAGGCTATAAGTCGAGTTACGTCTTACTTTGAAATATATATTTGATATCATTTAATCAGAACAAAATTCTGCATAACATATCTGAATATGACACCAAATTTTAGGTCTACTTTTTGAGAAAAAGAGCGCTATATAAAAAGGCCCGATTTTCCTGTGTTTACGTCCGACTGCTAACGCGTTTTGACCTCGTGTGTTCATGCGCTCATCATCGTAAACATCACTCAAATTTTTTATGTTTTCTGTTCAAATTAGTAGAGATCACATTCACAAGTTCTAGCAAAACACGATTTGCAACACTAAAATTGTTAATATTTTACCGATTTTGCACAATTTTTATGCAAAGTTGGAACTATAGGTGTGATAAACTTTTGCCGGAAACCGCTTCACAGGCGGATTTAGTGGTATGAACCCTTGAATCTTCCACACAGGGGGTGTGAATTGCAAATAGGGTTACCTAAATGGGTGACTCCATTTGAAATCTGCACTCCTTGTGGGGAAGATTAATGCCATCGAGTGTCTATCATAGGAGTGTATAGATTTGAACCAGCATAGCCCAATCAAGCAATACTAACCTTTACTGATGTGTCTTATTGGAAGATCTGTTACAATACATTATTAAATTAATAAAACCACCACCAACAAATTTGAAATTATACATACATACTAGAGTAATAAAGCAAGTTTTGGCAGAAAACAAAAACAAAAAAGAACGTGAAACCCATCACCATCACAACCAAATTTAGTTCAAATTACTGAGTAAGATTTGGCTGAAACAAATACATGTTTTTTAAAGCACACTATTTTGCAATTTATTGGAGGGGGGGGGGGGGGGGGGCTCTTTGTGGAAGTGGAAAGGAGAGATTGGGTATATTTTAAACAGAATGGTCCAAATTAATATAATTTGGGGTATAGTCTCACAATCTTAGCCACACGTACATCCCTACCCAGACCCCCTGGAATTTATTATGTTAGCAACATTTTTCTTGTGGGGGAAGAATCCCAAACCAAAAACTTTGTCAGAAATGCAAATTTGAATCCAAAGATTATTTTTAAACTTCAAGCTTGTTACAAGAGAGAGGCATAATCTACACAGGATCTTGAAAGTGTGGTTGCCATAGTAACATGTGAAATCCATATCAATAGCAGCAAATAGTAACAGTGCTGAACACAACCAAAACATTAATATATACTTGTTTGCAACACATACCAGAATATAGCCATAATGTATGATTTCTGTCAAATTTCAATTTTTTTGTAATATGAAACAATATTATCAGCAACTGTCAGGAAATTTTTCTGTCCATTTTAGCTAAATATATGAGGTAAAATGGAAAGCCCAACTGTTACCTTAGCCGTACAACATAGAGCTCTATGGAGGATTTCATGTTATAGTTATGACATTAATTCAAAATTGCTGTTGTTCTACAAACACAACAAATTTGGCTGATTCCAATTTCATGTTAAGTTGGGATATATGTAACATTACAAATAAAAAATTGTATAATATTATCATGGTTTGACAGGATGCATTGGGGCATTCCAATTGGAATTGCCCCAGCTCATTGCATTTGCCACAATGTACAAGATAACTGCCTATGCAGACAACAAAAGTGCTTACCGTGTTTAGGTCAAATAAACGCCCGTGCATGCTACATTTTCCCAAGGGGGGGCATTTTTAGAGGTCATTTTAGCACAACAATTCCCGTTAAAATCATTAGGTAAGCTTAAAAGTCACGCTAAAATGACGAACTATGAACTTTTGACACTGACTTCTGGTTCACTTCCGGGTTGCCGATGCAGAATTTCGCCATTATCAACCATGCTATTATCACCCATGTGAGCAACTTGGTAAACTTACTACACAAGATAGCATGGAAATATCTGAATTTTTGAAACATCTTGGTTGAAAAAAAAAAGTGGTGGGGCGTTTATTTGGGGGCGACTATTTGACTAAATACGGTATATCAACTCATTTCTATAATTTGTTCAGAAGATCTCTGGTATTCACAAACCTGCTATTGGGCTATTCCATTTGAAAGGCATACTCAATTGGACAATTCTTACCAAATTCAACAGTTTTACCCATAATTCCAGATCCAACAAGCTTCTTCCAATAACAGTGCAACAGATGACGAAGGATTTGCATTTCATTAAAAACATCTAAAATATGATCCAAATTTGTTGAAATCCAGTAAACCATATGCACTGTTTAACCTAAAGCCAAGAATTTTCCGCGTTGCGGAAATTCCGCGAAAATCGCGGAATTCTGAGGTAAAGCGGAAAACGCATTTCTGAGAAAAAAATTAAAAAAATAAGCAAAAATGACCTAGAAAAAGGAAAAAAACACAATTGAAAACAAATAAATAAAATACTAAATGAAATGGATGAAATGGGTCTTCAAAATTCATCAAAATAAAGTAAAATCCGTCATAGATTTACCGTACAACGCCCCATTGCAGCCATGATACCCAATTACCCATCCCAACTTTGCAAATCGCAATGATCGTCACAAGATTCTTGTGAAATTTTATTATGTCAGAAATGTGCTAAAATTACAAAGCGGAGAAAAGCGGAATTTAGCATTTGTAAAGCAGAAAATTCTTGGCTTTAGTTTAACCAAATACAATAATGCACCCCTATGGGTATGCTACACTACAATGGTAGATAAAAAAATTATGATGACTGAAAATATGTTGTAACCAAGGAGATTAGACTTGAGTCAAGACTCTGCCAGTGTCACCCATGGCAGGTAAAATAGTGTACCTCTGGATTATTGCACCTCTAGTAAACTGATCAATTGAATGCAGATTGAATGTGCTAAGTGATATATGCGTAAATGTTGACTGTCCTGCAAAAATTCCCCGACCATTTGCATTTTTGCTATTTCAGTTTGGGGCACTGCTAATTCAAAGACGTCTCTGATATCAAATACTCTTGAAGCGTCATGTCACATAACAGTATCATATTTCAGAGACGTCTCATAAATCGCATACTCCCTAGTTTCAAAACCCAGTCGCAAACGATATAAGTAATTTTGATGAACGTGCCAGCGCAGTGGGAATAATTTTGTGCATAGTCCTTATCAGGGTTGTAGCTAGCCCAAGTTGAGCATGTTGAGTGCCTGCTAAATTTACTATCCAATTCATGAATTGGATAGTAAAATCGAGATTTTTTTACTTCAAAACATTTGATTTTGGCCATTGCAATCTAAGTGTGTTCTGGGACCATTTGTCAGAATTTGCACAGATAGATATAATTTTTGCACAGGTATATATTTGCTAAACATAGGAAAGCTTATTCTAATACACTCAGCTTCGTTCCGATGTGCTGCATCGAGTGCCGAGCTGTCAACAAAGCTCGACGTATGAGATATCACAGACCCCCATATGTGAAATCACTGACCCGTCTTTGAAATCAGAGACGTCCGGTTATTACGAGTGCCCCCGAACTGATTTGCGTAAATCTTTGTAATGCTCAAGCTGAAAACACAAAATGATTGTTAAAGTTTGGGTTTTTACCAGCAGTACACCTATTTTGGTCTCCATGCATACCAATCCAATATGGCAGATAGCTTTATGCACTGGGCTATTTGAAGTCCAGACTTATCTCTTTGGTTATAACTAAAATGTTACCATTTCAAATATCAGTCCAAATAGAACAGATTGGCGCCCATATTTTGAGCAATCACATGATGGATGCATATAATACAAAACAATTCATATGGCTATAACAACTTTAGTTCTCTTAAATAACATTTTTCTAGCCAACGTTGTTTCCCACGTTTAGTACAATTTGTCCTTTTCTGTACAAAGTAATGACCATATTGAGTGGTTAATGCAAGAAATAGCTGCTCAATAGACATTATAATTAAAGACAGAGATAAAAACAATTTATCGCGTCTGATGTCACTGTCAATTACGATCCTTGATTGGTTTACACAGGTTAATCAGCGGCGTAAAAGGAAGACCGATCTATCTGGTGCTGATCGGAGAAAAGGAATAGCAGCAAATGGCGAAAAAGTCCGTACTTTTA
Organism: Amphiura filiformis; assembly: GCF_039555335.1. Taxonomy (NCBI): domain Eukaryota; kingdom Metazoa; phylum Echinodermata; class Ophiuroidea; order Amphilepidida; family Amphiuridae; genus Amphiura; species Amphiura filiformis. The sequence goes on from NC_092646.1 coordinate 46,199,414, forward strand.
CAAGGCAAAAAGCAGCTTTTCTAGGCATTGTGGACATGGTGCCTTCACCAAAGAAAGTTTCCTACTATAAATACCTAACTTTTGAGATGGTTTGCATGTCGAAAGGTGCAAAATTAACAATAAGCCGCCCGGTTATAAATCCGCGTTCAGCAAGTCATCATCACGACACTTGTAAACAAACCGTGCTCGAGTTTGATTGACAGGTGACGTCAGACGCGATAAATTGTCTTTATCTTTGTCTTTCATTATAGTGAGCATTTTTGCATTCTATATGGTACACATATAAAAGTAGCCATTGCAGATGAGGCTAGTGTGTGAATCCATATTGGTTCCTTTTTTTTTCAATATGGACATTGGTCGGAGAATGAGTATGCAGTAATTTACTATACACAGGATATATGGTAAACTAGATTCCATTGAAAAACATGCATGCTTGGGTCTAGTGCTGTATATAGTAGATTACCCATACCCATTCTATGACCGATGTCCATAATAAAAAAGAAACCGGTGAAGAGGTAAGCTGATTCTCATACTAGATGGGGCCTTCTTGCATTAATTAACTCATTGTTCATATAAATGTTTGTCCTCTTTTAGGAGCAATAATCATGAAAATTCATGGTAATCATGCAAGCACACAATGTATCATGTAAAGTTTTAAAAACCATACCACAAAGGGGTTGAATTTATCACATTTTTTGTGCATCAAATCTTTGATTATTGCATGCAAATATCATAAGACTCAACAAATTCTTAATAAAGGGACTCAAAATAATTTGCCTTTTTAAGCTTGATCATTATCATGATTATAAAGGTTTGCATGTGCGGTGCTTAGGGCGTGGTATTTCCACAAAGCATTATATGCAGTGGCGTAGCCAGGATTTTGGAACCAGGGGGGCACAACTTGTAAATGTACCAACGGAAATATTTTTTGCAGACGGAAGTTGTGAGTGATTGCCCCAGTTTTTTTTCTATGGTTTGAAAAACTGAAGAGCAAAAAAAAAAGGATATCAGGCACTAGCAACCGAAAAACAACTAATTTTGTGTATAATTCAATTGGTTTCACAAATTGTAAACATTTTTTTATACAATTTTTTTTTCTTTCACCACCATGCATAAGCAAATTAAAATATTACTCCATTGATCACCCACAATTTTTTTCACCAACACCTTCCATCTACCGACGGCCTCACATGAAACGACAGCCATCATGAGTCGGTCCCCCACTAGCTATGCCACTGATTATATGCACATGCAAACAAGCACAACCTTTAAATCAAAGTTTGCTGTGTGTATGGTGACATAATGAGATATAAATACACTAAATAACTTTCTGATGTATTACAGATTTGATATCTGTATTTTAAAAGCTTAAAAAGTATACCAAACATGTTAGGGTTGAATCTTGTTTTGGTCTTCAAAACTCAATATTTCCTCCAGTCCTTTTTTGCAGGAGCACACAACACCATTTTTATTATAAAGGGCTCAGTACAAAACTACCTCAACTACATTTTAGCCATTTTGAGAAATGAATGTAAGAATTCTAGCCTTACAGCCCTCCATGGATAATTGGATATAAGAATTCTAGCCTCGTCACCGGCCTCAGTGGATATAAGAATTCTAGCCTCGTCACCGGCCTCAGTGGATATAAGAATTCTAGCCTTGTAGGCCTTCATAAAGCTATGTATCATTGGTTTGTGGGTTTTATGTTTTTGGAAATGGACATGTTTTTTGTTGGGTTTTTTGTCACTGGAAAGTCCATTATTTCTGAAAATGTTGATACCAAAATCTAATTTTCAGGGATGAAAGTGGCCTGAAGTGACTTGGCAGGAAAAGTCTGAAAAAGCGCGTAAATTTGGGCTATAAAGCCTCAAAACGGGCTGAAAATAAATAAAAGTGCAGAAATTTGGAGTAGCAAAAGGCCTGAAATCAGGCAATTGCCTGAAAACTGACATCCCTGAATTTTGGCCAGAAATGGAGATGAGGCAGTGTTGCGCTGAGCCAGCCCTCAATTTGTTAGGCATGAGTAATAGACTAATTAGCTTTCATGAATATGCAGACCATACAAACCACAGAGGTTGATTTAATGCACCCCTCAGTACACTTTACATGCTATTGCAGCCAAGGAGGTTATATAAATATGGATAAAATAGCATTTAAACCTGAACTAGTAAAAATAGCATTTAAACCTGAACTAGTAAAGTTTTTCTATTAGCCAAGATATTGCTGATTCTACTACATATCACATTTACGACACAACCCCTTTTCTTTTTTTTTTCTGAAAGCAAAATGTAATTGCTAATCATGAAAGTCGATTTTATGCGATACAGGCTTGATATGCGTGAAAATGTCTAAAGTAGCCTAACTCGTTTTCTGGACGATTTAGTTAATTTAGTTGTTTTTTCATGGGCTCTTCCTCCATTTTGAAAAGGCTGGTAATGAAACCAAGTAATGTTTTTCTGTTAACCAAAATATTACTGATTACACTGCACATAATATTGTTACCATGATCTCTGTAATTTCTTTCTAAAAAGCAAAATTACAATTGTATGATTTTTTTGTTATATAGTCTGTATGACACCTCAATTAAGCCAAAAAATTGTTTCATCGCCTTTCCAAGATGAAAATTTATTTGGAGGGTCAGTAGGTCAAACTTTTCCACAGGCTCTTCCTCCTCCTCCAGTATTGACAAATGCTTGAACATTTTATGGTAAAATATTGTGCATTTTTTGACTGATGGAAATACTTCTTGTTTTTTAATCAATTATGCATTTAATAAATAAAATGAGTGAATAACAAAAATAAAATGTCTTTGATACTGCCAAAAGTTAAGGTTTCTTTTTAAAAAGTGATTGAAAAAATAAATAAATAAATAAACCTGACCCAAGATGTCAAATTTGTTTTGGTCGGTCACGGAGGGTAACCAAACATTTTTTTGCCTAATAAAGTCGTCTAATTGTATAACTACAATAGGTGTCGATCACACAATTTTATGAATATTGATTGGTAACCATTATGTCAGCCCTCAAATTGGATACAATAGATCAATAAAAGCTTCAGTCTGTTGATTGCAGCAATCAACTAAAAGTTTGAATAGGTATGATATAGTTCAGTTCAGTTTACCAGGGTAAAGCAATATTCAGACTTTTTATTGTACGTAAAATATTGTATGCAACATATCTACGTTGTTTAATCTATTGCCATTCTATTTCCAGTAATGTTGAAGTTCTAACGAATGTTTGATGATGTAAAATCGATAAGATATTTCTACTAGATATTATATGTAACATATTATCGATTTTTCGTCATCAAACATTCGTTAGAACTTAAACATTACTGGAAATAGAATGGCAATAGATTAAATAACGAGATATGTTGCATACAATATTGTACGTACAATACTCGGAGTCTGTGGAGCGCTTTAGGTTGTTACACAGCAAGGTAAGTATACACAACTGCTGTACTATTTTTCCCCTTTCCAGTGACATCAGTACGCATTTCATTGGGTGCAGCTTCATGCCTGCCTTAAAAGACACCACATAACTGCACATGACAAATAGCTGTCTCAATGCGTTGATGTGACAGGCTCAACAACACGTTAATGCCGGTTTCATCTATTTTTCCAACATTATGTCTGAAAATGTTAAAAACAATCTTTTTGGTGTCACTATTACATAAAATGGTAACAGTCTTCATGAATATTGCATCCTGTACAAGGCGTTGAATTTGTCTCCAATATCACAGTGTATAATATATAGCGCACACTGGGAAGACATTGAATCCACCTCTGGGTCTGCATAGTAAACCAGGATAACATAACTTTGGTCTTATTAATACATGCCTCTTCATACATTGTAACAGCAATTTTGAAAGAAACTTTGAAATAACTTTACAAGTATGATGAGTTTTTATCATCATACAAATGTGTGCTTCTGTACTTGAACCTCCTAACAACCAATGCTTTCCTTACAGCATTTCTCATTGGTTAATCATGCAATATATTAATCTGAGTCACCAATTAGAATACAGCTTCTAAATACTTAAGCTCAATCCTCTTCAGCCCTACTATCATCATCAATGTTGCTGATTGGCCTAATAAAGCACAATAATCTTCTTGTAACCAATCATGTGGGTTAACTTCAATACATACAAACATAATTAGTTTCACACATAATAATCTTAGTAGCGCACATCACAGCAGCTGAAAGGAGTATCCCATCATGCACTGCAGTATATCTGCATGCCCCATAGCAAATGTAAACAAAATATAAACAAGAGCCGCTTAGATATTGAGAGCTATGGATAGTTTCACAATACTTTAGGGGTCATATTTTTGCAAACAAAAGTCTAAGCTTCCCTGATTTAAAGGAGTTATTTCAAGTTGAAGTGAGGTATTTTGTGTACATTTTCTATGGCATATTCAGTTCTATTATGGTAGCGCAAAGCATAATGGGATACTCCCTCCAGCTGCTGTGAGCGCACATACTTTAACAAACAAAATTGACAAATGTCTCATAATATCTTGTCATTTCTAGGTTCTTTTGCTTATATAGCCTACTATTTTTCATCAAGGCATCTTCAATATTTCTTCTTCCTATGGCGTCTTTTCCTATTTGAGGAGGTTCTATTTGTATTTTGTTGTCCTGATGAGCGAGGGTCGTTGGCAGTACGACTGGCACGGTCACCAAATAGGTGGCGTAGTAGATCATCTAACTCTTCATCACCATTCCTGCATAATGACAAAACATAAATAATCCGCCCAAAGGTTATCACAAGTCCATCACACATCAAAATCCTGAGACGAAAATACCTATATATGTTAAGAAATGAGGTACATTCTAGCGGTACCTCTTGTCCAAGGAACTGGATTCCTTACCCCTATAATATACATAACTTTTGTTACCAGTGTGTTATTATTTTTGAGGAAAAATGCAAAAAGAGTCACAAATTTATCAAGGGGTGTAGTACCACCTTAAAAGAGTACTAATATGTTACATTTTGACCATGCTGTTTCATTTTATGCTTGTTTTGTTGATTGACAATTTACATTCTGGGCATCAGTCTAATGAATGCATGGATGAAATGCACCATGTATATCATGTCGTAACTACCACGGCATCCGTATGATATTTCTATATAATTAGGGCGGTGATGGTTATGCCTTTATTCTTTTATCTCTAGTACCTATCTGAATACTGTCAAGGATTGTGTTACATGATAACAAAACATAAATACCTGAATTCTTCAAATCCTGGTTGAAATTGTTGCCATGGTGGTACCGGTGCCTCATCAGCAGGTCTAAATGAACCAGGATGGCGCCGTCTATTAGAACCGATGCGATATCGTACCTCGCAGCAATTAGATTCCATGTGACGTAGATTCTGAGGGTTTAACGGCAGAAAGATATTGATAATAATAAAATCAGCAATATCCTCAAAAATATTATTTGAATTCTTCCCAATGAGGTAGAATCAAAGAGTACCACATCACAATGTTTGTGTGTCACTCGTCACATCATGTTAATCTACATTTGTAAATTTTACACTTACACAAGTAACTACACTGCACACTCATAACACTGAGAGTTCATTCATAAAAATAAGTTCTGATAAATCTCAGGGATAAATCGATAGGTACAGCTTAAAGGTGAACCTCATTGAAAATAAAGTTATATATCAATGGAAAGCTTATGATGTCAGGAAGCAGAAAAGAATATTTTTTATTTGCATAGCGTACCAGGCTAGACATAATCTCCATGCAAAGATTGGATATTGGCACCCCCTAAATTACAAAACGAAATCGTTCAAATTGGGCGCTTTTCGTTGATGACGCCAGCCCAGGGACACACAGTTACTTCCGGGTTTGATTGTAAACACAATGTCCGTGTATTACTGTGGCATGCATCGGGCCAATGCACGAATTCAGTCATTGTCAACTTACTTTACATGAAAAATATCTTCAATAAAATAAGAATAACATGCAGGAAATATCATGATCAAATTAAGAATGAAGTTCCTGAATAAAGTGTGTGGATTTAAAAATGGGAAAAGTGCTGGCGGGTGATTTGGGATAGGCCAAGCCATCCACGATATGCATAGGGAATATTTCAGTAAAAGCACGAAGAGCGAAGATTCGCCAAGAACCGGAATGAAAACAGATTACAAAAAATAACTGCTAGTGCTACCAGTTCAGATCGTCACACCAAGTTGAGATGAACTTATCACAATGAGAAAATGAAGGAATAGAATAAGGTACATGTACAGGATTTTTTAATTATTTCTTAGTTTTACAACCGGTCATGGCGGTCATGTATGATAGGCGAACTCAGTATAGATACATACGGGATGAGCTCAGTGACTGACTGAGTCTCACTACGCTACGCCGAGTGTTCAGTATCCGCGACTGTACTGTACTAGTACTTGCAGAGAAAATGACCGATTTGATATTCACATTCTGATATTTCCAACTTATTGCTACTTCATCAGCAAAATTTATTCCTGTAAATGTTCCAAATATAAGGGAACGATTGATCAAATCTGCTGAAACACCCGGGGAAACACCCCATGAAACACGGAGGACGAAGCCCCGAAGCGAGTCGCTGTGTTTGTGCATATCCGTCCCTGCAATTCAGCAGCAATTTACGCATCGTGTTCGGTAATCCATAAAACATGAATGTTTCACTTTTTCAGTACCGTACACTGATTGTACTATCATTAAAGAATCATGACACAAGTGACAATATTTTAATTTTATTCAGATCAGAATTCCATCAAATAACGGTCTACTAAGTCTAAATTGTATTTATTTTATAATAAAGTATTTGCCCGAGTATCGGTTTCTTTCAATCGCGATTGTGTGGAAAGAATGTATTACCGCAATACGCTAAATATGAAAACCTTTTATGGGCTGGATTTGATGAAATCGGCGTTTTTTTATTATTTTTTTTATTACTGCAAGACGATATTTTTTTTTAATCAGACATTTTAAAATGAATCAAGAATATATAGGGAATGTCACAAACAAGAGTATTTAATTTGTTATTCGATCATGTTTATTCAGTCCATGACATGAACGGTAGCAGCATTTGCGCATGGGATTGATCCCAGCGAAATTCAAACTCAATTACCCAGTTATATCCAGCCAGTTATGACTGATTTTGTCAAAAATTTACGGAAAATTTATGTGTTGACAATAATTCTATTATTTCTAATATATATAGAAGGAACCAGCAATTTGAAGATTCCTCTAATTTCAAGCTTTATTGTGAAAATCAGACTTGCCGGGCAGCTTGCAAAGTACAGGAAGCAAGTCTTGTTTACGTGTTTCCTCGAGTAGGATCACGTGACTCACGAACCCTGAGCTTACGCCACGAGCATTCCCAAGGTCATAGACGATTGATTTGGGTGCTTTTTGGCGCCTTTAAAAAGACCAAAAATTCAATCATTTTTTAATTTTTCAGCTTTATTGGCCATCAAAAAATCGGAAAAATAATTTTAATATCCTGACATCATAAGCTTTCCATTGATATATAACTTTATTTTCAATGAGGTTCACCTTTAAGGCCAGTAATGGAAGACACATTCGTTCACGCCCGAATTTGAGATTTCTCGGTATTTATCAACACTAAGATGTATTCTTTCACTTAAAACTGATAAAATACAACTTGCTAATATTTATTCATATTTTTGCTTGAGTTTATTTCACTCTTTTCAACTCTAAAAAGTCACATGGCTCAAGACAGCTCAGTAAATTGGCGGGAAATAATGAGTCAGAAATGTGTGAATGCAAAATATTGTGATTACGCACGCGATTCGCATTGCGTGACGCGGCGCAACTCTGCGCGTATGTCCAACGCAGACAAGACGCATTCGGTATGTTGTTAATGCCAGCAAATATGGTGTAAACAAAACAAAAATTTGCAGTCAAAATGCCACTTAGATTTTTTAATTATTTTGAATTTTGGCGCACTAAAAGCAGACATTATAGATTTATTGGTGCAAAAAGATAGGCCTACATATTTAGACCATGCACCAGATACAGCCTTTACAAAACGCGAAAGTCTTACCGTTTTAAAATATAAGAACGTTTTGTGCATAATTTTGATATTTTTTTACTAAAACGTTGAATTCTCAGAGTTCACTTTTGACAATATTGAATATTGCACGATTTTTGTGACAAGATAACTCGAAAAATATGCAAGTAAAAGGTAAACTTTTTTCACTATCGTTTAGAGTACATTTTTTTTTTTTTAATGTAATCTTGGCCCAAACATCACATTAATCTTCCGCATACTAATGAATAACACCTTACCTGACATTTAGCCCATTCAGTTATATCAAAGACTTCATCATCCATACAAGCATAGTAATGCCATTTAAATCCTAGATGCGTTGTCTCGGCCCACATATCACCCTGAAAAAAGAATTAGTATGTCAGATATATGATTAATCAATATCAAGCTATTTTATTGCAATTATCATTTTTTAACTAAAGATATAGGCCTACAATTTTGCCTGATTGCTTTCAGATTTGAGTATAACTGGACCTTAGTAAGCATGGCAAAACAATACACAGTGATGCTAACGCTGCGCCTTAGGCGCTAAATTGGGCTACTTGATCACTTGCCGCTACTCACTAAAGCATGCCGCTACTTGTCTAAAATTGAGCTACTTTTGCCAGTCTCCGGACGCGGCAGTAATTTGATGTAGTTTCCTTTCAATTTAGCCGATTTATAAAGGTTTTGAGTCTTTGAAGTCTTTTTTGCAATTACAATGGGTTTTGTGACCATTTATTGATCGATCAGTAACTTCCCATTAAGTACCGGAAGTTTTAAAGTCAAGTGCTTTTCCGCCCAATTGGGTGTTTTGCGTTATAAAATCGGGTAAATCCGCCCAAATATCCGGTATTGGGTGCTTTTTTGGAAGCTTAAAAAATTGGGCTACTTGCGAATCCATTACCGCGGCCTGGCGAGTCAATGCGCCACGCCTTGACGCTGAAAAGTTTTGGCAACACTGACAATACATTGTGTCATTTTCTATGCAAAGAATGAATAGAATACTGCAAGATCTGTTCATTTCTCTGCTGGTAACAAAGGACATTGGCACAGTAGGATGATGCTTTGTGACTAATTGAAAGTGCTAAGAGTGACAAAGCTGGAAATGATAAATGAATGCATGATGCACATCAACCTCTGAGCAACTAATGCACTGTGTAATGGTTTGATTGTGTAATTGCACAGAGTGTTCTATCTGATGTTGAACAGTGAGAGCATTGAATTCAGTTGAACACACTCCAGCAATCAACCTCTTAATAAAGCACTTGAGTTCTCTTCTTTATACAAGGCCCTGATCTGATCAATAGAAAGGTTGAGAAAAGGACATCAGTTCCTCTTTACAGCCCTCCTTATGTGGATGCCGGTTCCAGTGATGCCAACGCCGCGCCTTAGGCGCACAATTGGGCTACTTGACGATCACTTGCCGCTACTCAAAAAAGCATGCCGCTACTTGTCTAAAATTGGGCTACTTTTGTCAGTCTCAGGCCGCGGCAGTAATTTGATGTATTTTCCTTTTAATTTAGCCGATTTATAAAGGTTTTGAGTCTTTGAAGCTCCAAATTGAAATTACAATGGGTTTTGTGACCATTTATTGATCGGTCAGTAACTTCCCAGAAAGTACCGGAAGTTTTAAAGTCAAGTGCTTTTTCCGCCCAATTGGGTGTTTTGCGTGCTAAATTCGGGTAAATCCGCCCAAATATCCGGTATTGGGCGCTTTTTTGGAAGCTTAAAAATTGGGCTACTTGAGAATCCATTACCGCGGCCTTGCGGGTCAATGCGCGGCGCCTTGACGCTGAAAAGTTTTGGCAACACTGGCTGGTTCTAGATTGTGATCTCATTTGTGTATAATAAGTTACTCACCTCCGTAGCACCATGTAAAGTGTCATGTCTACTGCAATACCTAGCTGCATAACATGGACGCTCCACCGGATAACGCTTGTGTTTATTGTCGCACATATTACAGTTGAGTGTATTCATGGCCTGTGAGCAACAAAAGAAAAACAAAATAAACAAAATTGTCATATATGTTTCACAATACTGCCAACTTTCCAGTTACATTGTGAGACTTGTTCCAGCAAAATATACTTTTCAAGTAGCCTGGAAAAATACACCAGGCACAAAAAGAAACTCGTCAGTTATATTCATCCTTGCTGTTCAATAACTTGATAATGTTGGATTATTCTGAAATATACATTTTGTTAATTGGACTTTGCTTTCTCATTTGACACCCTGTTCGCATTTAAGCACACAGTGTAACAGGCACAATTGAATCGTTAAAATTGCAACTTTACATTTTGGGGTTTGAGAGTTTGGAGGCGCATATCTTGGTCAGTTCTTGCTCAATGTTCACGAACAGGGTGTCAAATGAGAAAGAAAAGTCCAATTAACAAAATGTATATTTCAGAATAATCCAAAATTATCAAGTTATTGAACAGCAAGGATGAATATAACTGACTTAATTTCTTTTTGTGCCTGGTGTACATAAAATTGACAATTGAATTGGAAGCTTGAAAAATATAGAGAAAAACAGCCACGACTTAATACGCAAGCTGTGCTTTCTTCTGTGATGGTGCACCATTCTCAACATAAGCAGGTGTATAAGAGTGGTGTACCAGATTCTATTATTGTGCCAGCAAAACAAAAGAAAACAATGGCCAAATTCATCAAAACTCCCAAATTTAAGCTTCAATATCAAAAGCAAAGTACGAGGGGTATCAAAAGTTTTAGAAATCGCCCAGAAGTGAAAGAGCTATATCAATGAAATTTTGTCAGTGCAATCACTGGTCCTTATGTACACTATGGTGCAAAAATGGTCTCATAAGAATGTTTGCTTTTTTTACAGGCGACGCTAGATGCTAATAACCTGCTGCCCCAGTTACTGCGCATAAACTGCAAGATTGAGAAAATTGAGGCAAGCAGCATTATTAAGATCCTGCATTTGAAGGGTTTCAGTGCCTAGAAAATCGATGATGAAATGAAAGTTATCTTCGGTGGTGATTGTGATATTGTCACTGTTGCTTTTTGGAAAATGAATTTTTATTTCATCACAGATTTTTTGGGCACTGTAACTCTTTAAATGGAACTTAATCATGCTACATGCCTCAATTTTCTCCATTTTGCCGGTTATGCGGTTACATAGGCAGGTACTGACATCTAGCGCCTGTAAAAAAAAGTAAACATTCTTATGAGACCATTTTTGCATCATAGTGTACATAAGGACCAGTGATTGCACTGACAAAATTTCATTGATATAGCTCTTTCACTTCTGGGCGATTTCTAAAACTTTTTGATACCCCCTTGTATCATTGAAAAGTTCATTTTGCTTCTTTCAATTAATTTTTAATCTCAGTTTCATCACATTAGATTTGGCTAGAACAAGTCAAATATTTCCAATATGAACAGCAGGACAGGCCTCACCATACACCAACATTTCTGCTGGCTCTCCAGGTCTTTCTTATAAAGTCAATAGGCTTGTTGGGTACAAAAAACAGGAGGGCCCTCCAAGAAATTCAGACACCCTTGCATAATGTGAATGGAATTTGTCGCAAGGGCTCACCTTATTATGAGGCCTTAATATGGGGGTCAAGGTCATAGGAATCTTGCATACTTGATTGATGTATGTCAGCCTACATGCATGAGCAGACGACATGTTGGGAAGTGAGAATTATGAGCCACAATGGCAGTGATGTACTATGGGGGGCCAAAGTTGTCCTGTGACCAGCTCAAATAATCACTTTATCACCTTTGGTTGGGACAAATGTGTGTTGATATGCGATTTCAGCTATGTTAGCGCTAGCGTCATAATGTATGTTAGGCCGGCAACACCGTGTTTACATTGCTGTGATCAGGGGTGTGATTGGAGCTTTTTGAAAAAAACCCCAAGGCAATGAAATTGCGAAGCGGAGCGAGCGAAGCGAGCGGAGCTGTCGCCTGTTGCGGCGGGGGGTCCAGGGGCCCGCTTAAGGGCCCCTGGTGGGGTCCAGGGGCAACGCCCCGGTGGGGGTTGAGGGGGGGCGAAGCCCCCCAAAGCCAGAGGGGTTGTACACACTTGAGCACGACTGGAGATGCAATTTCATGGGGTAAAATGCAAAAATGAGAAAACATTTATTACCTGTGAATACATACTTCCAGTATCATATCATTCACATACACATGAGAAATTGCATCACCATTTTTGCACAGTACAGTGTGTCTATAAATCATCCAGTCAGGGTTCTAAGGAATTTTCATTTTAAAATTGGAGATTTTCTCATATCTGGAAACTGAAAATTCCTTAAATGTTACATCTCTGTTAAGCATTTAGCTCTTTGTCCAGGGCCACTCCAAAAGCGACAAAAAAAATTTTAAAAAAAAAAAAAAAAAAAAAAAAAAATTTTTTTTTTTTTTTTTTTTTGAAAATCCGAATTTTTTTTAATCCCAAAATCCGGAAATCCGGAAAAATCCGGAAAAATCACACCCCTGTGTGATAATATACGTGACGAGAGTCAATACCGGTAGTTTTGGTTCGGTTATTTAAAGTGGTTATAAATCCCTTATAAACCCCTTTCTCAAGCCCAAGGAAATAACACATGATGTCTGAAAAATCGACGGGTGAAGAGTACAGAACGTACGCAAAGTGTGAGCACTATAGCTAAAAATAGACTAAAAACTTTATGTCAAAATTTTCGCCGCTCGGACCAGTGCACCCACTCCACGCCAAAATTTCTAATTTCATCCAGAGGGCGCTGTTTATATACCAGCTAGTACCGGACACGATTGAAAACAAAAATCAAAATGAACTCGTTTCACGCACCAGTAATGAACTGGGACAGTCCAGACCTCCCAAAAGAATTTAAGAGATTCAAGCAGCACTGTCTTTTCACATTTAAAGGCCCACTGGCAGATAAACCAGAGCTACGTCAAGTCAATTATTTGATGACATACATGGGTGATAAAGGCAGAGAGGTCTACAGCACATTTGAATGGAAGCCAGCAGTTCCAGCGGATGAAGCAAATAACATCGCAGCCCAACCTGCTGAGGATGCCACGCTTGATGGAGTGTTTGGTAAATTTGAAGCATATGTTGCACCAAAGAAAAACGAAATCAGAGCAACGGTAACATTCAATAACAGATATCAACAGTCTACAGAGAAATTTGACAATTTCGTAACAGACTTAAAAATTCTTGCCAAAGCATGCGGGTACCAGGAAGAAGACCGAATGATCCGGGACGCCATAGTATTACGTGCTAGGGAAACGGTGGTCAGAGAAAAATGCCTGGACAAAGGAGATGAGCTGACACTATCTAAAGCAATTCAGATTGGTCAAAACCAGGAAACAGCCAAAGAAAGCATGAAAGCGATGTCTCAAAAGGCTGAAACTAATCTCCACACAATCAAGAAGACACAGAGAAGTCATAACCACGGTGCAAAGCCGAAGAATGGATCCGACAGAGGTCCAGACAAGAAGAAACAGATGTCGGACAAGACATTCCAGTGCAAGAAGTGCGGTAGAAAGCATAAACCAAGGTCATGTCCTGCATGGGGAACAACTTGTAAATCCTGTGGACAGAAAAATCACTGGCTGTCTCATTGCCCTTTAGCGAAGAAAGTCGACCAAATCGGCACAGCTGAAAGCACATATGAGCCTGAAGAGTTCTTCGTAGATGCGTTAGTCACTGAAGACAGCGATGAAGAAGAGTGGATTTTACCAATGAAGATTAACAATATCACAGTACCGTTCAAACTGGATACTGGGGCTGGATGCAATGTTCTTCCAATAGGTGAATACAAAAGACTAAAACCCAGACCAGAAATGAAGAGGACGGAGGTGAAAGTTAAAGGGATTACTGGAGCACGAATACCCATAATAGGTGTTTGCATGGCACAAGTAACATACAAATCAGGAACAGTACTATTACCATTTCACATCTCAAAGGAGGGTGGAAGACATAATAGGTATCAACCAGTGTTAGGATTGAAAGCCTGCAAGAAGCTAGAGTTGGTCAAAGCTATCTGGAACATAGAAGCTTTAGGTGGACCATCAGTCACAAGATACAAGATCCTTCAAAAAGAGTTTGGAGATGTGTCGAAGGCCTCGGATGTCTACCGGGTGAACACAAGATCAACGTAGACAAAGAAGTGATCCCCGTGAAGAATGCCTGTCGGAAGGTTCCATTTCCGGTCAGAGAGAAGTTGAAAGCACAACTCGACAAAATGAAACAAATGCAAGTCATTGCCAAGATAGATGAACCAACTGATTGGGTTCATGCAATGGTAACAGTGGTCAAGAAAGATGGCAACCTAAGAATATGCCTTGACCCCAGAGACTTGAACAAAGCAGTCAAGAGAGAAGATTTCAAGTTACCATCAAGAGAAGAGATGATGGCACAGTTTGCAGATGCCAAATATTTCTCCAAATTAGACGCCTACTCAGGTTTCTGGCAGATCAAGTTGGATGAAGAAAGCTCCAAGTTGTGTACATTCATCACACCGTTTGCCAGATATAGGTTTTGAGGCTCCCATTTGGAATCTCAATGGCTCCAGAAGCATTCCATCACAAGATCCACTGTCTGTTTGAAGACCTTGATGGAGTTGACACAATGATGGATGATTTCATCGTGTGGGGTGCTACAAGAGAGGAGCATGATGAACGTCTACGGAAAGTGTTGGAGAAATGCAGAAGTGTAAACCTGAAGTTAAATCTTGACAAATGCCAGTTCGAGTCAACGAGCTGACATACCTAGGAGGCGCCCTTAGCGACAAAGGAATTAAACCTGATCCTAAGAAGACTCAAGCAATCCACGATATGCCACGTCCAGAGTGCAAAGGTGATATTCAGAGATTTCTGGGTATGGTTAATTATCAAGCCAAATTCATACCAGATGTATCAGCCAAGGCAGCTCCACTTAGAGCACTGCAAGAGAATCAGAATGAATGGTTATGGGGTCCTGAGCAAGAGTCGGCATGGAACGACCTGAGAACAACACTGACTACAAGTCCAGTCTTGAAGTTCTACGATCCGAAGAAACCAACAAAGATCTCCGCTGATGCTTCACAGAACGGCTTGGGCGCAGTCTTACTTCAGCAAGATTCAGATGGATGGAGTCCTGTAGCCTACGCGCCGAAAGCAATGACAGATGCGAAACTTCGCTACGCTCAAATAGAAAAAAGAGTGTCTGGCGCTGACAAATGCATGTGAAAGATTTCACCAGTTTGTACATGGTATGACATTTGTGGCAGAAACTGATCACAAACCGCTAGTCTCAATCTTCAAGAAGCCGCTAGCAGATAGTCCGCTACGCCTACAGAGAATGCGCATAAGACTCCAGAAGTATGACTTCAACCTGACATACACACCAGGAAAGGAACTGTTCACAGCGGATGCTTTATCAAGAGCATTTGATCAGTCAGAGTCCGCAAAGAAAGATCCATCGCTGGAAGAAGAGGTAGAAGCATATGTAAATGCTATCATGACAACATTGCCAGTAGCTACTACAAGAATGGAGGAGATTAAGGAAGAAACTCTTAAAGATCCTAATCTTACAAAGCTAACCAATGTAATCCTGACTGGTTGGCCAGATGAAAGAAGACAATGTCCACCAGAATGCAGAGAGTACTGGAACTACAGAGAGGAGTTATCAGTAGTTCAAGGCATTATCTTCAAGGGTGACAGGATAGTAGTACCCTCAAGTATGCACAACGCCATGTTGGAACAGATCCTCAAAGGGCACTTGGGAATTGAAAAGTGCAAGCGTCGTGCAAGGGATGTACTTTATTGGCCCAGAATCAACTCGGACATTGAAGCTATGGTACAAAGTTGCCCAGCATGCATTGGAAACCAAAGAAAACAGCAAGCTGAACCAATGAAACCACACAAGGTACCAGATCGACCGTGGGAGAAAGTTGGGGTGGACCTTTTCACAATAGATGGAAGAGATTATGTTGCTATGGTAGACTACTATTCTCAGTACATAGAAATCAGCACCTTGACAAGCAACACCACCAGCAAAGCTGTAATCAATGCCATGAAGTCAAATTTCGCAAGACATGGGACACCTATGGAAGTGATTAGCGACAACGGACCACAATTTACAAGCCAAGAATTTGTAGATTTCAAGAAAGTGTGGGACTTTAAGCACACAACGTCAAGTCCACACTATCCAGCGTCAAATGGCCAGGCAGAGAATGCAGTAAAACAAATGAAGTCCATGATCAGAAAGGTGACTGCAAGTAAAGAAGACATTTACCTTGCATTACAGATCTATAGAAGCACGCCACTAGAGCATGGAAAGTCACCGGCAGAACTTTTGTTCAATAGGCGCATTAGATCTAACCTGCCAATAGCCAAAGTCCTATTAGGCACACTAACAAAGTCTTCAAATTCAACGAAGAAGATGAAAAATGAGTTGAAACGGAGACAGAAAGCAAACTATGATAAGAAAACTGCTTTCTTAGCTCCACTGAAAGTGGGAGATACTGTAAGAGTACAGAATATGGACAAGCCTACTACTAACAATCCACTTTGGTCACAGAAAGGTGTAATCTTGGAAGTCCTTCCAAATAGATCCTACAAAGTGAAGACTACAACTGGTGAAGTTTACAGAAGAAATCGGCGTCATCTGATGAAAACAACAGAGTCAACACTTCCTGAAGAGTCAGATGAGGAACCAGCTACAAACCAGCAACCAAGTCAAGCTACAAACCAGCAGCCAAGTCAAGCTTCTGTGTTGTCGCCTGCTGCAAGCAAGTCACCAGCAACAGCAACAGCACCAGTTCGTAGAAGTAGTCGCGAAGTCAAGTTAAACCCAAAATACTACAGCGAGGAGTATACCGCTTAGACATTTGTTAAAGTTACATTCATTATTGTGTGGTAGCAAGATAACTATTACATAAATAATATGTTTGTTAAAAAAGTTGTAAAACAAAGTTGGACAATTGTACATGCATCACAAGAAGTTTGAATGTATGAAAAGTTTGAGCAGTTTTGTATGGTATATTATGCAACTTTACATACCATAAAAGTTTGAGTTTAAAAGTTACTCTAGAATAGTTAAATGAAACAGTGATTGGTAACTAAGCAGATATGTTTGGATTTCTTTTCTTAGAACATGTTTGGAAATCAGCATGTCCAAATTCATGCTAGCAAATTTCATTGTTTTGTCAAAAGATTTTACTAATTTGTAAATCTGCATAGTTAAGATCTCACTGCATCATACATGTAGTTATGTTTGTTAGAACTTTGAACATCTTAATTTGTTAAAGCAGAATGTATTCTATAATTCTGAAATGTTAAAAGTGTTTAAACATCACACATGTCAAAGACAATCAAAGACTCAAAAATGACTCAAAATATAGATGTAAACACTGCAGTGAAGCTTTATTCATCACTATAATATTTTACACTGCACAGGATTTGAAATGCATATTTGTAAAGCGTTTTATGGAAAACAGCTAAAATGCAAGGATACAGCAGAACTGAAATAACTCTGAACATTTGAGAACTTTCAAAAGCATTGTGAACTTTCGAAAGTATCTAGTTTTGCTGAACTTTATCTTTTCCGTCAAAAGGGGGAAGATGTGTTGATATGCGATTTCAGCTATGTTAGCGCTAGCGTCATAATGTATGTTAGGCCGGCAACACCGTGTTTACATTGCTGTGATAATATACGTGACGAGAGTCAATACCGGTAGTTTTGGTTCGGTTATTTAAAGTGGTTATAAATCCCTTATAAACCCCTTTCTCAAGCCCAAGGAAATAACACAAAATGCACATGAGAATTCATGACTAATGCTAAAATGGCCAAATTATGTTAAATTTGGTCTGCCAGTATGCTACTGAGTACTGCCAGTATGCTACTGAGTACTGCCAGTATGTCACTGCAGATTGGGAATGCTCTGTTGTGATGGATGTAAAATAAAAGACCCAAAACTGTACCATTTGATACCAACAGACTGATTACCGTATTCGTCCGAGTATAGTCCCACCCCCCATTTTTCGAAAATATTCCAGAAATTGTAAAAAAAAAAAAAAAAAAAAAAAGTTTTTTTGTTGGTTTTGGAGTGTCCCTGGACCTAGACCTGACTGCTAGGGTCATTCATGGTTGACCTAAAAAAAAATTTAAAAAAAATGCAAATATCAAAATGCATTCAAATTCAATGCATTTTGAAATCATTAATAGAGTATGACATGAATACAAATTATCAATTTTCATATTAAAATACAAAATATCTTTTTTTTTTTTTTTTTTTTAGGTTTTTTTTTTTTTTTGAAATTAGTATAATCCCACCCCCAATTGTGAAAAATGTTCACCTAAAAAACGGGTGGGACTATACTCGGACCAATACGGTACTAAATAGGTCATAAGCTCTTTGGATTGGGAAAGAGCAGACCTGTGCTGCATCAATCTAGATTTGAGCCATTGTCTGGGATGTCATAACACAACCAACTTTTATTTGAATCATGCTGTTTAGTGGGCAACCTGACTGACAGCCTTATTTCCTATTAAACTCCATCATAATTGAAATAATTTGTTTAAAAGATCTGAACATTACATGTAAAGTGTACTCACCTCTTTCATTTTCTCATATATATCATTGAGCTGTAAAGAAAACAATAACAAAATTAACAACATTTATCACTCATTTCCATCCTTTTTTTGTATCGGCAAGGGCTGGACAATCTCGCACCTGGCAAAAACGGGTGAAAACAAGCTGTGTGCCAGTGAAAAAAAAGAGAGTGTTTGCAAACAACTTGCATGACTAGGGTAAATAAGGGCATGCACGCATGTGTTTTTAATCAACGCTATACGTTGCTTGCGCAACAAACTTTTAGCAAATGCAGTACGCAAATGTCGGCCTGGTCTATACATAGGTGTCAACCATTGTCACCACAAGGTGTCGCCACAAAAACTGCATCTAGAGTACAATATTCCTATTATGATATATTATTGTTTACATAATAAAAAAAAAAGCAGGAAATGATATGTTATTTATTAATTAAACCAGCAATATGCGAGACCCAAAATCATCAATTAATTTACACTGGCATATGCACGGATTGGTGCAGCACTTTGCATAATGTGTGAATGGCGCATGTGCACGGTGCATTCTTTTTTATTATTATTATAAAATGCTAGAGTGAACAATAGCCCATGAGAAGTGATACAAGTCAAGAACCTATATAGGTACCTGCGCACTATAAAAGACAACTACATGGGCCAATCAGTGGTTCACAGCAGCTTAGGAACAACAAGAGTGTAGGGGTACAGTAATTTAAGCTTCAGACACATGAAATGAGATGCTTATGCATTCTGCTTTTGAAGGATGATGTGCCATACTCCATCTGGTAGGCTATTCCAAACGTGAACTGCAGTGTGGATGAAGGTCCTGCCAGTATGGTTCTAGAAACTGGTACTGTTAGAGAATGGCAAGCAAGGGTAGCGCTAAGTTGCTTTTTGGGGTCCCGGACCCACCAAAATAGAGTTGGGACCCCTGTTTTTAAATTTTCTGCAAGTTCAGGGGTCCCTGCAGACCCCGGTTTTTCAATCTAAGCGCTATTGCAGATATACTATTTATGCTGCATTTGTGCAACTGGGACTCACCAAACTCTACTCCGGACCCCTACTTTTTTATTTTTTTGCAAGTTCGGGGGTCCCTGCGGACACTCGAGTGTTTAGTTCTAGCGCTACCCCTGATGGCAAGACATGGACAAGCTGGAGCAGGTAGCTCTTCTGACTACAAATGGCTTTGGGAGCAGCGCCTTCAGATCTGGTGGGCACAAGCTGGTGTGCATTTTGTAGGACAATAGATAACTGTCATGCATATTCAGGTGGAACTATGTTTTCCTATTGATACTACATGTAGCTGACAAATTCTGAAGCTTAATCCTTCATCTAGAAGGATATATTCCAATAAAAACTCATCACTATTAGCTGGCTAATGGCAGAAATGCTGCTGTTTCTACTGAACAAAAGTTTATCTTACATAAAATAGATCTGAAACATACCAATACACAGACAGAGAAATTGTCCTTGCAAGTTCTAAACACGGTATTCCTACAACTTACCATATCTTCAGCCTCGCAAGCGGAAGCCCGTTGTCTATCCAAGTCATAACGTTTAACCTGTGGGAAATCATCAAAATTTAACAAGTTGATTCAAACACTTGTTTTTTCACTGAAATATTTTTAAAGGCCTTGTATTCTATTACATTCATTATACTATATCACTTTTACTCCAGCTAGTGATGTATGTGTACATCTCACTGGGAGATGCTTTAAACTGTGAGTATTTATTCAAAGTGCTGGCATATAAACATGTTTCATACCCTCCTAGATAGTGAGAACCAATCAGAGCAAACGTTAGTAAATTACTAGCCGTGCATAAATGTTGTACAATTGCACGGGCGCGCACTCCGCGTAGTAGACGCAGTACTTTCGGACATGTTCATTTTACTTGAGGGTTGTTGCATTTATATTTGCTTGCATTTTCCAACAATTTAGTGACAATTTTGTTATAAAAATTGCAAAAATATCATGATTTTTTCTCGGGTATGAAATAGGTTAATAAATGCGTATTACTTGTTGCTCGAGAAATTGTACAAAATAATGCACTTGTACAAAATAATGCACTTGTACTGAGATGTCGATGCGTCTAATGCACTCGGGCTTGTGCATTAGACGCATCGACATCTCAGTACGTATGCATTATTTTGTACAATTTCACTCCCAGCAAGTGATACGCATGTATTAACCAATAATTAAAGATACCACATACAAAATAGTTGCCTCAATGTCAATTATTTGTCAAACCTGAACAAATCAAAACCAATTACAAATGGCGCAATACTTACAGGATCAGTCAATGTTTCATAGCCTTTCTGTAGCATTTGGAATGCGTCGTTTGCATGACGTAGATTGCACTGCAATAAACACAATACACAAACTCAATCAGCATTTAAGGATGTTCAACTATACATACCTATATATAGGGTCAGCTTCTTATGGAGTCTGACACCGACCCAAATATCAAGGGAAAATATATGCCCGCACTCTAGCTATGCTTTGATTCATTTCAAAGATTTACACTCACATACTTCCTAGGCAGCAATAATGGCTTCAATTTAATTGCAGGTCAGGACTCTTTTGAGCCATTTATCAGTAGCAGATTCAAGGGGTACACCATCCCACTCCACATATTTATTGGCAAAATCAGCTCCTCCCCCACCCATATTTTAATCATCCTGAATCAGCATCAGCAGCTGTTTAGAATTTTTTTTTTTTGGGGGGTGACGATCTTAACATTTAAAAGGCAATTAAAACATCTTAAATTTAAGGGTGGTGCAATAATTATGTGTACCCCGGGGTGAATTATAGGGGGGCAAAGATTTTTGGCAGGCCAAAAGGGGGGGGCAAGCATTTTTGGCAGGTCAAAAGGGGGGGGTCAAGCGATTTTTGGCATGTCGAAGGGGGGCAAGCAATTTTTGGCACAGATATTTTGGGCACCGTTCTATATTACGCCCGAAAAAGGCCTAGGAAAACGTCACGAACACGTCCAAATATGCAAAATTTCCTGCTACGCTCTTTCGCACTATATGATAAGACAATTTAAGGTTTTAAATTCGGGTTCCCCAAAATCTTGCATGTGTAAGGGGGGCAAAGATTTTTGGCACATCAAAGGGGGGGCAAAGGTTTTTACACGTCGAAGAAATGACAAAAGATTTTTTAGCACGGCCAGAGAGACAGCGATTTTTGGCAGACCATTTTGAGAATTCACCCCCCCCGGGGGTACACATAATTATTGCACCACCCCTAATGATTAGATATATGAATTTTTGACATTCAAATGACATATATCAATGCATTTGTAAAAAAAAATTTCATCACAATGCATGACTCCAAAATTTTTCTGTAAAAATTACACCATGTGTGCATTGATCTTTGTCATTTGTTTGAACTACACAAAATCAAATCCAGTATATATAGTCAATAACCTGTAACTATATCAATATTACTATAATATTCACAAATAACACCAGGCATAACATGGGACTGTTGCATTTTGTGCTTCAACTCTTCAAGAGACCAGTACTGCAAACATACAATGGTAAGTGTATTCAAATGTTTGCCAAATGAATTTACCATTTCGAAGGAAATTTTGCCATTTGGAGGGAAAATGTCCTTCCTCAAATAAAATAGATCCTACAATATATCATTCTGCGAAATATGACTACTTCAAAACTTCCCAGGAAATAGAACATTTTGTTCTAAGCCCGACTGGTATCTTACTTTGAATTCCACATACAGAACCACAACTATGTTAGTTTTCACACTTTGAGTGAACTTGACCCAACCATGGCACAGTTTATTTATAGGCTGCTTATAGTACATATACATGCAGTGAACTTTGGATATTTGCCCTGGATGACTCACCTACATGTACATGTATAGCATGTTTTCCACTTGTTTTCTTTGTTCCATTGTTTTATAAGTCAATGTGACAATTTAAGTACCGTAATCAATATTGGATCTGTTTATGTTTTTCAAATGGTCTGTCATCTTGTTTGCATCATTGCAACATTTCCAATTAATTAACTTAAATGCTAATGTAAAAATTGATCTGATAATAAGTAATCTTGGTAATATTTTATTTTATTTCCTTTAACTTGAGGAATTTGACACATTTTAATATTCACTAGTAATATAGGTTTTCTCAGTTAATTTAACACATTTTTTGTTATATTTAATATCCCGTTAAGTTTGAATTCGTCCATAAAATTTAAAAGTGTCTGTTTGTAAACTTAAATTTCGTCTTTGGGTCAAATAAATTCATATGTATTAAATATAACAAAAAATGTGTTAAATTAACTGAGAAAACCTATAATAAAAAGCTGAGGTGTATCAATTAATATATTTTCATTGCTGTTATTCAACTTTTTTTTATCAGCTGAGGTGTATCAATTAATATATTCCAAACTTGGGCCTCAATGTGAGGTAGAAAACACAATGTGATACAATCAGAAGACCCACTTTTAAAATATGCCCGGTGGGGTCACTCCCTGGCAGGGGGGACACATAGGACCGTTACCACAAGTACAAATTACCCCCTTTTGCAGTCGATTTCAAGGACAAATCATGACATTTTACCCCCTTTTTTACTC
Source organism: Amphiura filiformis (assembly GCF_039555335.1). Taxonomy (NCBI): domain Eukaryota; kingdom Metazoa; phylum Echinodermata; class Ophiuroidea; order Amphilepidida; family Amphiuridae; genus Amphiura; species Amphiura filiformis. Next base: position 46,222,601 of record NC_092646.1, read on the forward strand.
TAAAACAAGGACAAAATGGTACTCTAAAACACCCCTATTTTTTAGATTTCGAGGACACATTTGCTATTTTGATCCTATTTCAACATTTCAAGGACGAGGATTTTATGAATAGTTTTTTCCATCACAAAAATTCAAGTACATGTAGTACCCCTCGCATATAAATTGGCTATTGCAAAATTTGGGATGAGTACGAAGTAGGAAACCAAATTTTTTTTTCTTTATCTGGCCAGCTATCCACGTGATCGGGAGAAAACAATAAGAACCCCCTTTTTTTTTTTTTTTTTACATTTGTGCAATAAAACACCCCTATTTTCCAATTTCACAGACAATTTTGTCCGTGGACAAGCCCTAAAAATGACCCCTTTTTCCACGATTTTGGTAACGATCGTGCGGTCAGTATTGCAAGTTGAGTGACCCCACCGGGAAAATATGGCCTAGTTTGATCACAACATTAAGATGGTTGGCAAGTTCACTCATCAGTGAGTGTTTAAATCATCCTCTGCATATCCCTAGTAGTCTTATATATATTACTGTTTAACAACAAATTTTCACAGAGGTTTAATTTTTCGTGCTTTTCATGCTTCAACAGGTAGTCTGGCTGCCAAACATAATTTTTTAACAGAAGCTTATTTTGGTGTCCATAGTTTTGTTTTTTGATGGATTTTGCTTCTCAAGACCACCAATTTCAAAAATAAGTCAGCATTAGCCATTAAGCATGTTGAGATATGGAAGGTCAAAGTTCATATAGAGGTCAAAATTTAAACTGCTTAAATGCTGTTGGAAAATTCACCAAATTATTCTGCTTGTCATATCGGTCCAGAAAAAAGTATACCTTTACCTATCAGTGACCTACCATTCTAAAGTTATAAGCAAAGATGAGAAGATGAACAATTTGAGACTATTTTTATAAAAATCAGGGAATTTTTTTTTTTTGATCGCTATGACAAGAGAAATAAGTAATTGAACTTTCCTACAGCATTTAAGCAGCTTGAATTTTGACCTCTATATAAACTTTGACCTTCCATATCTCAACATATTTTTAAAATAGAGGCCTTGCATGTGACGTATCATGCCGTAAATATGGCGGACTACTCAAATGCATTCCACAAAAGCATGATTGCAATCTACCGTGACAGTTCGTCTCACACACATAACCCTGCACTATGATCAAATAGGTTGATGACAACATTTGATTGAATGGACTGCACTCTGCCATAACTACGGTGAAGGACACCGGCTCAAATCCTTTGTTTGGAGCCAATCAATAATTTCATGCAGGGCCTCTATTGGTGATCTTGAGAAGCAAAATCTATCAAAAACAAAACTATGGACACCAAACAACATCAAAACCACAACCAAGAATGAAATTAACCGGAAAACTGTTTTTAGAACAATTACATTTTTTGCGAAATTAGTCCCACAAAAATAACGCATTACACAGTATTTAGGACACTTACTTTATCAGGGTGGACCATAACACACTGTTTTCTATAATATTTCTTAATGTCGTCATCAGAGGCAGCATCACCTACTCCTAAAACAGCGTAAGCGTCATCTGGATCACACGCCATGATTCTAGCTATGGCTTCAGAACCTGCAAACAAATAAACAAACAGTTATAATATATTCCTGTCAGTTTTATATTGAAGGAGCGGGTTATCGTAGCAATTCTGTTCATGCTTTGCAGCACTGTCGTCCCTGGTTCGAGCCCTGGCCATTCCCAGACAACTATGCACATTTGATTTCCAGTCCATACTCAGTCTCTCAGGATTTCCCTGAGTACTTTGAAATCCTCAGTCCAGCATCTAAAACTGGGTTTCCTTCCCCGAGTGTGCTGATCCACCTTGTCTCCCATATTACTTGTGATAATTACAAAATGGCCAAAATGGTTTTGAGTAATTAAATAAGCAAAAAATAAACCAAATAAACCCATATTACTTGTAATAAAATAAAAGCATTACAAAATGGCCAAAATGATTTTGAGTAATTGAATAAGCAAAAAATTAACCCAAGCACCCAAACTTGAGCCAATTTTATATCACTTTGAAATGGGAACTACATGTAGATCAAGAGATTATTAACCATGACCTCCACAGGCCGGCTCTACCAGCTGTATTATTAGCCTCCAACATGTATTTGGATTGGTTACAAAGAGGGTATGTGTATTGAGCCAATCAGAGTAGGGTAATAATAGTCAGTCATGAATGGGATATCAAGCTTAATGCTCTGCGTGCTAGCCATAGGCTTCAACATAAAAAGTCCAAATTTTGAGATATTTTCTCAAAATATCAAGAGCTATCTAAAGAACCACTGAACTAATACTAGGCTTGTTTGTACTCATTCCCATGCATTTTTCATGCTGATTCCAAATGTGGTAATGAAAATTTACATTTCGGAAATTTTTGAATTAAAAAAAAAAATTTTAAACATGTCGTCTGCAGTCGACACCGGCGCGAAGAGGGTTAAAATAGTCTAGTTTTGCTGCAGCAGGATGATGCTGTAAGAAAATTGCTGCTGCAACAATACCTAAAAGCACGACTACTGTATTTCCCATATTTTTACTGCACAAAATATTTGCTATTTGAAAAGAAGCATCATTATGATATTCTTACAGGCCTGCAGGAAAAAGAAATATTTGTGAGCAATGCTCACTGAGCATGCAAATTTAGTAAATTGATGAAATCCTCAGTGACATCCATGGTAATATTTCATGTTTGTCAGGATATCTTGACACTTCAGCATGGGGCTATTACGTCAAACAATCTCAAAACAATTTTCTTATAAGGCAATCTTTAATTAATAGTTTGTTTAAAAAAAAAGTTCTTCCGAAGTTGAAAACGTAATACTGAATGCGACTTTGAAAAAAAAATTTTACTTTAATACTTTTATCTGTGGGCCAAGCTTTTTGAGTCAAGAATAGACCACCTTTTCATCTGTCAAGGTTGTTTTATTGTGAGATTTACGATTTAGGCTATTTTGACGTCTGACAATGTCAGGCGTGATCGGGGGGCGTGATATTTTTGTGTGGTGGATTTGGAAAAAAAACTGAAATTGACTCAATCTAATGCACGCGGAAGCTTTGAGACGAACTATTAAATAAAGATGGCCAAATACAAATATTATATAATTTCTTACTTGCTAAAGGTAATTCCACAAATTCTGCATGTTTTCCGCGTCCTTTTTTACATCCGCAACCATCGCTGCCATGATGACTGTGACCATGGGAATCATCTTTACTCTTCTTGAACCATCCAGGCCAGGAATTCCACCATCGCAGTGATCTATTAGGATCATTGAAGCCTAGTATTTCAGCAATAGATTTCCACAGCTCATTGAGTATGTGTAGAATGTATTCTATCCAAACTTTACATCTGAAAAAAAGAAGATGAACAAATTGAAAAATACAAAAATAGATCAAACTGATTACTTTCCTTAAGGGCTGGGGTATGAACGTTTGGACAGTATTTATTTTGGGACATTAGAGCACATCAGACATATCGAATTGCATTCTGAATACGAAGAATGTCATTCTGAAATCAAATAATTTTGATTTTTGAAATTGCAATTTAATACACATTTTATGGCAAATCATTAAAAATTGATATTTTTGATATTTAAGGGGGTACTACACCCATTGGATTTTTTTGCGGGTTTTCTGCATTTTGTGGAGAAATGAGAAAAAAAAATTGGTCAAAGTGGTATGCAAAATGAAGGGGCAAATCTTCTCGTTCTATTGGTGGCATCGGTATCAATGTAGCTTACATGCTTTTAAAGGTAGAAGCTCGGAAGAGGTACATAGACCTCGATTCACAAAATCGAGTTTCTTTAGAATTTCAGAATTGATACCGTTAATCCAATCACTCACACTTGTTAAGCATTTGTGACAGACCCTTAAAGTATAAAAATTATTTTTTGGGGGAAATTAATTAATTATGCACAGCTTTGAAAACATTAATATGCATCAATTTCATGTTATCAATGAAATTAAACTTATTTCCCCTTTTAGTTGACAATGATATGCAAAATTTGTGTTCGCAAGGCAGCATATTTGTTTCAGGTTTGATAAGGTTGAAATTAAAGAACAGTAAATGCCTTGGTTTTCAGTATTAGGTGATTTTTTGCTCAGTTTTCTGAGGACATACGGGAAGCTTACAAAACATGATTTATAATGCATTTGTAATGTGAATCGGTATGTTCACAATGATAACAGCTAAATGGGACACCCTACTAGTTCACGTGTATTAACAGTTTAAATCACTTACCTGTACCGCATGCTGAAATCATTCCACTTTAAGAAAATCCATTATATATCCAGTATAAATCCATGAAACTCACTGTATTAAACTTGCGAAAGACTTCCGCATACATTTTTGTATAGACGCCATGATTTGGTTTTTCTAGCGGTGGGCGATTCGATACCATTTTGGTATCGTTCAATTTCCGATAAAATACTTTTATTTTTATGGAACGTAGGCCTATTGAAAACAAAAATAATTATTCGAAAATTGAAAACAAATATTAAATAAAAAATCTTTCATTCTCTATTAGCGAATTCAGGTAGCGAATAAATTGTGTGTGGTAGGCCTATAGGGACCGTCGACCGTTCACAAACACTTGCTGGGGGGGGGGGGCTGAAGCAAAAAAAATTCATCACAAAAATTTTTCGGGGCCCCCTTTAGCCTACAGACCTCCTATCATTCACATTTAAAAGTGTATAGAAACTAGTTTACGCTAGGAATCCTCATTTCATACAATTTTTAACAATGTTTCACACACCCGAAGTTTTCGTGTTCTTGAGCATTGTAAAGTTGCAATGTTCGAATCCAATCAAAGTAGGCCTAATTGCAAATCTTTTACAAAATATTTTACAAACACCACGGTTATATGTTATGAAAGATTTGAAACTATAGCCAATGTATTGGTTTTGTTTAATGTTTACAATTAATTTCAACACAAAAATTGTGTTAATAATGTTTTAAACTTAAATTGTCAACAGAAAGAGTCAGCTGATCATCAGGTTTTATGTCTTCTTTTAACAAGAGTGGAAACAAAGTAACCCGAAGAATGTGCAAAGTTATTGACTTGGGCTAGCATCTTAAATTTAAACTCTGAGTCAAAAATAAGCTTTGTTTCATTAATTAATGGTTGCGATTCGAAATCCCACAAAGAGTAAGTAAGTTCGTTATTAAATGTGGTAGGCCTCAGTAGGCCTACCCCCCTCCAATCCCCAACATAGGCCTACACATGGACTCAATTAAGGCGCGGATTCAGGTGGCTGGCGCCCCCCCCCCCCCCAATAAATAAATAAAGAGAAGAGAAGGGGAAGAAAGGAGAAAAAGAGAAGAGAAAATGGAGGAAAGGAGGAGAGAAACTAAATTGCACGTAATTGAGTAGGCCCATGTGTAAATAACCGCACAGTCGGGACGATTGGAAGTAGGTCCTATAGAGGCCTGCGACTAGGCATTGCTTGAAGGCGGGTCCTCGTCCTAAAAGCACGTGAAAATTACTGGGTCCGCCGATATGCAGGGCCCCTCACATTTTGCCACCAAAGTCAAAAATTAAGACGGACTCCATAACGACTTCATCGATTTATGCATGTTTTAGTAATTGCCACTTGAATCTCAAGTTTTGCAAATTGATTTCGGGCCCTTTTTTCTGTTTAAAGCAATTGATTCAAATAGTAGTGTAAAAACAATGCACCGAATGGCTTCAATTCGACCTTCATTTTGCAAATTTTTCAAACTTCTCAGGGGGAACATCCCCTCAGACTCCCCCTGTGTAGTGGATAAACATATGATCATTTTCGCTCTTCTTCCAACATTTGCAAATTTAAGCCCAATTTGCGGTATAGGCTTACAGGAAAACTTGTCCAAGGAAGGTTTCATGGACCATCATTTTACAAATTTGCGGCTTTTTCAAACTAAAATTTTACACACTAGTACCAAAATGGTCCACCAAATCACTTCAATTTAGTCTTCATTTGACCCTCCCCTGCGCAATCGATATACAAGTGGCCATTTTCTCTTCTGCTTTCAGCGATTTATGTTTAAAACAATTTATAGGCCCTACGATAATAGGGAATTGAAACTTGTCCACGAAAGGCTCTCACAAATTTTCGGCCGCCAAACTAAAATTTTACACTAGTATATAGGCCTTGGCATAATAGTGCCAAAATTGTCCACCAAATCGCTTCAATTAGATCTTCATTTTGCACACGTTTTTTTTTTTTTTCTGAGGGGGAACACCCTCCTCAGACAACCCCTCTGTCATGTCATAAGCATAAAGCGCTCCATGACCATTTTTTTTTTCATTTTGTTTTATTTTTCTACAAATTCGACTCAAACCCCTGACTGCTCTAGTTCGACAATGGGTACCAAAAGCTGGTATCGCCCATCCCTATGAAGATTGACTACGTACTCTCGCTGAATAAAAAATCCCTTAAAAAGGGATGAATAAGCGTCCTTATCAACCAATCAACTTTTAAGACAAATAGGTGAAAAACGATGTTTTTTCATAATTTTTTTAATTTCACATGATCCGTGCATATATCGCCTAGCTATAAATGAAAAAATATTTTTTTAGACCAATCAAGCCAATATATGGGTGTAGTACGCCTTAACTGTACTTGAAGTAAACTTTATAAATCTGATGATTTATACTAAAAGTGTATGTAGGTGGGATGAAAAGCCGACGATCAATTGAAAATTTTGACCTTTAGATTGAAGATATGGATTTTTTCCCCAAAACACCAAAAAAATTAGGTCTTTTTGGGAAAAAAATCCATATCTTCAATATGAAAGGTCAAAATTTTCAATTGACCGCTAACATTCCTCCTGCTACATACACTTTAAGAATATATCATTAGATTTATATAATTTACTTCGGGACTGTTATATATCAAAATTTGAAAAATATCAAATTTGTATAATTTGTCATAAAATTTGTATTATATTGTGATTTTAAAAAAAATTAAAATTATTTGGTATCGGAAAGACATGCTTCGTATTCAGAATGCAATTCGATAGGTCTGAGGTGCTCTCATGTCCCACAAAAAATACTGTCGAAACGCAATAAACGCTCATTTTGGATTCCTTAAAGTGGAAATATTTATGTGATTAATTTTTGCACTGTGCCCATTTGTACCCTTTCCACTAGTTTAAATCACAATTCTAAGCTTCTTTACAATAACCAATAGATACACAGAAGGAATAAACATGTATAAGCACATTGTTATTTTTGCAGTACATGTAGATGCTTGGAATGAAAGCATACAAATTTCAAACTTTTACAGTATTCCTGATCTTCTTTTTGGTCTGCCAGCATTGCAATATGGGGTTTACCTGGTAGAACACTATTTGCTCATTTCTCAAGTTTGCTACCTAAAGTAATACCGTATTGTTTGTAATAAACGCTCCCCCTTAAATAAACGCCCCCCTCCAATTTTTCTGTGAAAAATTGACAAAAATGCGAACATTTCCATGACATATCGTGTAGGTAAAGCTTAAAACTTGCATCAGTTATGTCAGTCACGATCGCTAAATTGAATGGACAAAACCTATTATGACTCAACTCCCATCCATTTCATTGCCTAATTATGGTAGAATTTCACTAATTCCATGCACTTACAGGTGTAATTTTGTTGTATTCCCCACGAAAATATCATTTTCCGTGGGCGCCGCCATCATGTATAGTGTAAATCCTCCTTTTAATAGGAGCACCATCGGAAATTGAACACGATTTTTAAGCTTTTTTCACTGACAATTCACTTCCAATAAACGCCCCCCTTTTGGAAAAATGCAACGCCCCCGGGGCGTTTATTACAAACAATACGGTACGGTATTCAGATTTCCTTTGACAGCATAACCATCGCAGTATCGCCTGGCGGCGTCAAGCGCGTGCATTGGACCTTATGCAAAATAATAATACGCTGGACGGCTAGCAGTACACGTAATTTGTAAAAGGAAATCTGAATATTACTTTACTATATTTTTTTACTATTTAGCTATGTGTACATGTACTACTTGACCTTTGCATCAATTGTGTATTTTGAGTTTCAACATGAGATTTGAAATCCAAGTTCTTGCTAGGGGATTCCCTTTGCACCACATGCCTACCACATGCAACACATGTACATGTATGAGAGTTTTTCAGAGAATAACATGTTGCATAATTATTGCTCCAGCAGCTGCACAACAGTTTTAACAGCAATATTGTCAGTTTTATTACCTTTCCAAATTTTATATTGTACTTGCTATTTTATTGAAAAAAATCACTGGTTTAATATAACAATATGTTTTAATTAATTAAGCAGAATCTATGGATTAGTCAAAACAATCCAGTATGGCTCAAAGCAGAGGATGTTTAAAGACATTAAAAAAAAAAAAATGTAGATATTTATATAGCGCTTTATGCCGTAAACAGCCTCAAAGCGCTTTACATTTATTCCGCCGTCATTAGAATATGTCAGAACCACGTTTGCAGCCTACAATTGGCGCAGGGTTCATCAGTACAACGACTGTGACTACCCCTGACAGCTTCCCATTGCACCTGGGTGGGGTGAGGCAAGCGAGGCAGCGCCTTGCCCAAGGGCGCAAACACGGTGGTGGGACGGGGACTCGAACCAACGCACGTCAAGCAAGCTCTCAGATTATGAGTCCAAGGCCGTAGCCAATGGGGTTTCTGACCTTGTATGTCTGGCTTTTGTACACATGTGGTACAGTTGATCACGCCTTGCATTGGGATTGTGTGCAAATATCTGGTGTTTTCATCCTATTATTTAACATTCAAAACATCAAGACTTACAATGTAGGAATAAAATTAATGCAGTGGGACAATATGAATGTTTCCTGTCAGAAAATCAAATATCAGTCCTAAGTCTCAACTATTAGCTCGTTGGCTGCAGTTTTAGAATTACCATTTTGTGTGTGTGGCAATGGGGACTTTGCCTTTAAAATTAGGTTATATTGATCAAATTTCCCAATCATAGTGCATTGTAGGAATACCTTTAAGCCTCCTCTGGGCTCAAAGCTTGTGATTTTGAAATTCAATGCAGAATGTCATCCCTATTTTCTTTTCTTTTTTTTGACTCAAACTCAGTCAATAATGAAAATTGAGACTCTCAAACGAAATGATCAAAGTGAAATGCTTCCAATGCCAAGCATATTTAATTTTAATTTGAGTACCTTTTTTGGCCCTTGACTCTAAATCAATATATACATGTAAGCGATATCACTCATTTCCTCTGATCATGTCACATGTATATGTTCCATTTCAGAGGATGATTTAAGCACTTCCCAGCAAGTCTTGCGGTTAGCACAGCTGTGTGAGTGAACATGACACCACTGTCCGCCCACTGCATACACATGTGCATGGTTAAATTTGAATTGGGACAGATATATTTACAATAAAAACCCTTCAAAAAGTTGGTCGATTTCACATTTTATGTTATCTACAGAAAGTGTGAATTATCCTTCATGCATACATCACTTTAGATCTGAAATCGACCAAGTAATAATGACACACGGGCAATTCTAAAACAACATCTTTTGCACAGAGTTCAATGGGATTTGAGAAGTAAAGTGGCAGTTGAAACTCTAGTGATAACACTTTTACAGTGCATGATGGGGCTTCCTTAAATCATCCTCTGGTTCCATTTCAAAAGATGATTTAAACAAGTTGAATAATTATACAGCAATTATTAAACAACTACTTCCCTAAATGTGCTGAAAATAAATAAAAGCCAGGAAATTTTAACTTTAAAATAACCTGCTTTCAGGCTAAAACTGAAAGCGGCAGATCTGTTATGTGTTACAAAATCAAGGAAATATATCATACATGTATGCTATATTCAATACATGTATGATTTTCGGAGCTGATATACTGTCAGTATGCTCAATAGAGTGGGAACAATTTTTCTTGCGCCCAGTGTTTTCATTAACGAACAAATAGCGTACACATTTACCCAATTTGCGTCCAAATTCCAATGTGTAAAAAATCTTGAAAAAGTACGAGTTCAAATATTGCATGATTTGATCTTAGAAATACCAGGACCGTGACACTCCGGCACTTGTTGGAAGACATCTAGTACAGCAGACAGTACATGTACAATGTGATTTTCTCATTTATAATTAGGATTACGTCATTGCCAGAGCTTGTTTATTTGTTCATTATAATGATTGACAGCGGTGGGCGGACTTATACTCTTTGTTTTGTGAGCGGTACAAAAATGTGATTCTCTGATTAATTATAGGTCAAGGTAGGTCAATTGGGACCGTCTCTTCCTCAGACCTCTATGTAGGACTCTATGGTATCTTCTCATTACACGTTCGTAGTAAGACTTGGCGGCGACGGCGCTTGCGAATTGCCTGTCTTCAACTGCGGTATAGCATGGTATAGGCAGTTTGTAGAGAGTGTCTTATCTCATTATTATAGGATCTCTGGAAATACCCAATATTTTGTTTATTATCATCAAGATTCCTGAGCACCCTGGTGAAAAAGAATTCAATGAAACTGAGACACACATTGTTTCAAGAATTCTTTAAAAATACCCCCTGGGCAACGTGTTAATTACAAATTTACAATTCATTCATTCATTCATTCATCATTTATTTCCATATCAAATTAATACACAATTGCAATGTATACCCTTTTAGAGGAAACATTCACCACTGGAAAGATACAAAAAAAAAATTAATATACCCCTTCAGCAAAATGCGTTAAAAAACCTGCTTGCACCATAACCCCATAGATCAATGGCATAGCCAGGGGGGAAAGGGGTATATCCCCCCTTGGGATGTTTTTTGTACTTTTTAGCCCATTTTTGTCAAAGATTGCCACCCTTAAAAGTTTGCTCCCCACCCCCTGAAAAAGTGCTGGCTACACCATTGTCTCTGATTGGTTAGCCAATCAAAATAAAGCCCCTTTAGCCCAATTGACTACATTATATAATTTGATTGGCTTATTAATGCATTGATAAAGCGCTCTTTTTAACCAATCAAAATAGTTCTTACAGGCTGATAGTGCCCAGATACTTACGTGCTAAACAGATAGGCAGTCATAACCAAGAAGAAAAATAATGAACCCAACAATCCAGGTGGCAAAATGTGCTATGGCCTTCATCCATTGGTAAATCTGGTCACCTGCAGCAGTAAATAAAAACATGAACCAAAATTAAAGGGCCAGTGGTCACAGATTTACAAAATAGTTTGCCTAACTGCTCCACTAAAGGATTGGCAAAAAGGGACAACTTTAGCCTCTGGTACACCATTCCTGTCATAAACACTTTGATTATTTCAGAACACTGCTTATACATGTAGCACATACGTACAATATACATTGTGTGTACTTACTGGAATTATGGGTAGTTTGTGGTAGCCAGCAAGTATAATTATGTCATTTGTATAATATTCTGTCGGTCCAACATTCGGGCTATCTCTAGTCTCGGGCCCAAACTGCATGTGGCTCACGGTTTGTTATGAACAACAGAAACCGGCTGTGAAGGAGGCTACGTAGCGATGTTGTTGGAGTGACATTCAATTTTGGAAAAAACGACACTCGACCATGGAATTTAATTTGAAGTTTGTCAGTATATAAACGGTAAATCAAGTAAGCTTCTTCCACTCTGAAGACTTAGAAACGGTTGTTTGATTCTACTGACTATTTGCGATCGAAATTTACATAACACCAATGACAGAATCACAGAAATCATCAACAAAATAGAATGTTTTCACTCGATGAGTCGCATCATCAACCGGAAGTGACGTGGCACGGACCGACAGAATACCTCATGCTTATTTCATTAAAACATACATGTAACATTGTAACAGTATGTTACATTGCAAATAATGATTTGTTCTAAACATGTTGATGGATATCCCCAGCATTGTCTTCTCACATTAATTAATTTCTTAGGGAACAAACCAAAAGTTCCATGTCTTATAAACAAGTCTGTTTATGAGGAAGCTGACACTCTCCCTGAAATGTTGAGTGAAATGTTGAAAATTCCAACTCAAAAGGTCACCTTTGACAGACATTTTGACTAGCTTTTTAAAAATGTAATCTGACTTTCTGACCCCCTCCCCTTTAGGACTTTATTTATTTATAGGACATCATCACACTTTTAGTTTGTTCCCTTTTAAACCATAATTTGATCCCAATTTGACAGCTTGACTTGCACAAAAATTAAAGTTGCATATGATATGACACCTACATTGTAAGTAGATCCATGTCATATGATTGGTTGATTGCAGGTCACATGTCATTCAATAAATAAACATTCTGAAGTTGGGTTGCAAGTGTCCTCCAACATGGCTGCCATTTCAATTGTTGATTTATTGCATGGTGTCTATTCTTTCTCAATCACAAATAATTTAAATCATCATTTTTACACATTTATGTAGAAATACATCCTGTTTTCAATCCCTCAACATGTATATAAACACACAAAGAAAGAAACAAAAAGGAATTTTCTCTGACTCACTCACCATCGTAATAATGAGCTACACTATCAGGTCCTCTGGCCCCTTCTGAATCCTGTCTACTCCTTCCTCCTCTCTGCTCCCTCTCTTTTTGTCGGTTTGTTCTTGCGCTGCCATTACAATTGTCACCAGCTGGTGGGGACTCATAACTATGGTGATGATGAGACTTGTCTTTCTTCTCCCTTCCATGCTTGCCAGTTCTTGATTCATACTTCTGACTCCTGGCTGTCTTATTCTTTTTCCATCCTGGCTGTGACTCATTCTGACTCCTTCCAGAATGTTTGGTGGATGATGACGATGATGTTTGTTGTGGAGGCGACTTGGAAGTTTTGCTTTTAAACTTCTCCGTACCTGGGATGTTGCTATATGTTGCACTTGAACTGTCTTTGGTATGGGAGTCTTTCTCATCATTGCTGAATGTTTTATGTCTTGAAGGCTTTGAAGTTGATGAGTAATCTTGATGAGGTGAAAACTTCCGACTTGAAAAATGGATTCCATCTCCATTAGCTCCTGGCACAAAGTGGTGGTGTTCAAAAGCGGCTTGCTGAGCCTCTCGTCTGCTCTGACTTCTAGTGCGCATTTCTTCCTCTTCCTTCTTGCCTTTAGATGGTATGAAATCTTTGTGAACAAACCTTGAGGGAGATTTTGCCTTTGCATGTTGACTTTCAGCTGAAGACAAGTCTGGTCTTGCCCCACTTGAAGACTGATGTCCTGTCACTGTGCTATGCTTCACTGACTGGACCCCTGGAGTGGTGGAAGTGCCATAATAACTGGCATTGTTCTTAATTGGTTCTTTGTTGTTGTTATCACCTAATCCACTCAAGTGCTCTCTCCATAGTGAATTACCAGTATGATTAGGAGATGATGATGATGATGTTGTTGTGTTGGTGGTAGTGGTGGTATCAGTACCAATATCTTCTACTGGGATGGTGTATTTGCCTCGGTTCACATGGTTTGGTTCATTTGGTTGTACAGGCACACTTCTAGTAAAACTATGTTGCGATTTCCTTGCTGCTTGATCAGTGTTGTAATCTGATGTGCTCCTATCACTAGTCATTCTAAGTACAGGATCATCAGCACCTATCCTTGATTTATTCTCATCTTTACTCTCCATTGTCTTTGACTGAAAGATCCTTTTTGGGTCAAAGAAATCCTGCGTAGGTGTTGCATCAAAGCTGGCTTTCGTTTGGACTTTTACCTTCTCCTCTGGTTTCTTTGTTGTTTCTTTGAAAATTCTTTTGGGATCAAAGAAGGCCTTATCCTCTTTCTTGATTGGAATATCTTTTCTCTCTGTTTCACTGGTATTATTGCAAGTTTCATTTGCTGGTTTTACATTGTCAGGAGTATGTAGAGTTCTTGTTTTGTAAGAGGCCGATATTTTTGTCAGATCTTCAAGCGAACAAGGATCTGTGCTTTCACTGGTTCCTGAATTCCAGTCTCTGATAAAAGAAGCCACACTTCCAGCGAGAGGATCTGGTTTCTTTGATTTCTTCTTTTTCTTTGTGCGCTTTCTTTTTGTCAAATTGGTCTGATCATCAACCTCAGATGATCCTTGAGACTGGCTTTGCTGCAGCCATCGTTGGACTTTGGCCGATGTACCCATGAAGTCATCAAGACCATACTCAGAATCTGGTCCTTGTGCTACATGTAAGGTGCTGGACTCAAATCCAGGAGGTGGAGTGACACTCTGTTGATAATGACTTGGTATCTTCACAGATGCAGGGAAGCCTTGGTTCATATTCGATTTCACTTTGGGTTGAGTCGCATTTTTTCTTGTTGTTTCATGAGTCGTTTTGTTAGGTTGTCGACCTTCTTTCATAATATCGGAGTATGTTTTGCTTGAGTTAGAACAACCACCATCTTTTGCACTTGGGTTTCCTTTTGACTGCCAACTAGTTGAACTTTGAACACTTACAGAGCTTTCTCCTCTGTCCTTCCGTTTTCCACCACTGAAGAAAGCAGCACGTAAGTCTTCCACATCGCCATCACCGTACTTGCCTTTAATACCTATGGGATTTTGCTGCTTTACATTGACATCAGGACTTGATGTGTGGCCAGGACTTGCTGTGTGGCCAGGACTTGCCGTGTTGCTATGACTGACTGGTACATGTTTATCCCATTCATTCCAGGCATACTTATACATGTCTCTACCCTCAGTAGCTGCTGCCCCATAATCAACACCTGATCCTCCTGTACTTGATCGCATGCGGCTTCCACTCATTGCGCCATCACTACTCCATATTCTACTCAGGTTACTCTCCAAACCAGGGTTACTGCCAACAAAACCTAGTGTACCTGTGTCAAAACCAGGGTTAGTAGTTGCAGTAGTAGTAGTAGTAGCACCATGAAAAACTGAGTTGCTTTCAGTTGCTGGCTCCCAAAAACTGGAGCCATACATTGAAGTTCTAGGATCTCCGATTCCCCCAAACTCGGTTCTTTCTGTCCCCATAGGTGACCATCCTCTGCTAGAATATGAATCTGGCATCCCATAGTTGGAGATGGGGTTGCTGGATCTTTTCACATCTTGCACCCTCTGCGGCCAACCATCGTCCGCGGGTTGTCTGTCTGCCGAGTTTTCGGGGACGCGAGGTCGATTTTCAAGGAGGGAGCTTATGAAATCGAAGTCTTCAGGCACACTGGAAATGGAATCTGAAGTTGGGTTACCAGTGGCAAAGTTATACTGTTGTGTCATTTTGGCAATGGAAGGAGTTGTAGCCAAGCTAGACCTGTAGATAGGAGGTAATAGGAAAAAAATAATACACAGAGATACATTTGGGGGGTGTTCAAAACACAACAGGGGAATTTATATTTTGTTTCCACCCATTCTTATTAACCCAACATTGTTCATTTTCTTCATGTACATATTGCACAGGGAAACATATTTTGTGCCATTTCTACCTGGAACGGTACTGCATGGGACAGGTGCGAATAAGAGCCAAAAATACACCTTGGAAAAATAATAATAAACTTAGAGAGATTTCTAAAGCACCCAATGCCTCTGGGCGCTTTACATAAAATTATATAAAATACCAACAGTGAAAAAAGCTTCAAACATTTAATACAACCAAATAATATAACAAGATTAAAAAATGAAGTGATATAGAATAGTAAATATTTACTAGACTAAAAAGTACACATGGTTAAAAAACACAATATAATATACAGGTACATAAGAATATAAAGTACATAAGAAAGATAAAAGCATGGTCAATCAGGTGTTCAACGTCTAGGCAGATTGCCATCTCAAGTCTGTTTTGAAACGATATTGGCTGTTGCCGCATTGAACAAGAAATGTATTATATGCATATATACTGCCTGGGTACACCCATGGATACTGCTCCCGATTCCACAACTAGAAACATTGGCAAAGATTATAACAGCTAAATGTCATCTGTATAAGTGCCAAGTGGTTAACAAGCAAACATAAACTCAAATGACCTTTGACCTCTGTATGTGACCTTGGATACCACCAATCATGGACGAAATAGATAACAGACCGTGTCCAAGCAGTCAAAGTCTCAGCATCACTTTCGATTGAGGACTGATTGTTCCATGAAATGCGACAAAGCGAAACTGCTACACACATACAAGATATTTTTACGGTCTTTTCGCATAAATGCGAAGACACATATAGAGGCAAGCAATGCTGGTGTGATTGTTAGACAAGGTGCGATCAAACCTCATGAATATGCAAGAATTCACAGCATACAATGCACAGGGACTTTGACTGTTCATACATAGTCTGTAGTAGTGTAGTAGTCTGTGCAACAAATACATGTACATGAAGGTACCCATAATGCAGCTACATGTATGGCCCAAGTTTGCATTAGGATTTAAACTGCTCATATGAGACCAAATTTTAACCAAGTCTAAATGGTATTTAACAAATTGACCTCAAATGACCTTTGACCTTAGTATATGACCTTGAACACCACCAATAGATGAGGGTTCCCATATGACCCAAGTTTGATATAAAATTGGATCAGTTGAGCCCATAGCAAGACCAATAAATATTGGGCGTAAAGCAGTCAATGCATTTTAAGGCGCGCGAGTGCGATCGCGCGCATAGAGCACACCTTAAATCACTTTACCGAGTGCGATTTATAGCGCACCTTGTCACCTGAAGGAGTTTCCAAAGTTGCAGCGGTTCCCGAAAGTGATTTGCATAAAATAAATCGATGTCATGGCCTTTACAAAAGTGACGACCCAAACAATATCTTTTCTACTCGCTGATTGGCCGTTTTCGACAATTTAATATGTAAATTAGCTGACCTTTCTTGTGAGGTCACGCTACCGAAATATGATAACGTGCTGTTCATGTCACAACAAAGCCGTGACATGCCATTGCCCACCGTAGTAAATGAGGTAATGTTTATGCATTCAACTGAACTGTATAATTATTTAGAAGCTGAACAAGGCTGATTTAATATTTTGACATGACCTACACACGTGCGATCTGTCAGCGGTGAGTGTAGCGCTATGATAAAATTGTACCGAGGTTTGCCGATAGAAATATCAGTTTATACTACTCATCATGGATTCATGGTGGACAAAAAGAACAAATGGGTCCAGTATAAGACATGGAAAACCTACAAGCTTAATGATGTATGGGGTTTGAAAAAACCGAGGCAGACGGGACGATATTCGTGTCGAAAGTTTGGTGTTTGAGTTGTTTGAGTAAGCCCATCCCACGAACGAACTACCCCCATTCACGCTGTACGAAGTTAGAAAAAAAGGAGCCAGTTAGCACGCCAGGCACCACTAAGCATGCAAAGTGCATAGCATCGGACTTTGGTAATCCCCGTTATCTTTTTTTACCATGTCAGACAGGAGCGGGCTGCTCATTAAATATTCATGAACCCAACACGTCACAAACATGTGGTCTTATTCGGCCGATCAGAATCGTTGCAATTAACCCGACATGGTTTTATGAATGAATTTTTGACCTTACTGGGCTCAGACATATGCATATTCATATATATTCAAGATGGCTGCTGGGTCCTGGCAAAGACGGAATGAAAATCAATGGTTCCGTTCGAAAAATATTGCCGTTTGAAAATTGACTTTTTTCTGGCGTCAAACGAGCAAAAATTTTGATGACTGAAGATACTCAAATTTCATTTATCTGTAATTTTGGTTATAATTTTTTGTTGGACATGGTATATTTTTTCTGACTTTGCTGGAAGCTTATTTCAAGTGGTTGTGGTGGATTTTACTGCAGAGGATCCAGTTTTTCAAACGGAGACGGACAATATGCACGAGGTGTTTCTTACCAAATTTTACAAAAATATCACCGATCCTACGCACACGATTCGTCAGTTCTGTGCACGCGATGTCATGCAGTGGGTGCGTGGGGCAGTGCCAGGAAATTTGCATAATTTTAACTTGGTAAGAAGTTTGATTGCCCATATATACATTGTAGTCCCACATTCCACACCAATGCTTCTTATCTGAATATCAAGTGCAATAATTCAAATAGCCCACCTAAACTTCTTACCGAGTGCAAATGATAGCACACCTGTAGCTCGCCTGACTATTTCCAGGAGTGCGATTTATAGCACACCTGCTTTTTTTCAAAATTCATTGACTGGCGTAAAGCATCCAATTTTATCATTATTATGTTTTGGATCCAATACTTTCAGCCTTTCACACACTTGGATCCATCAAAACATAATAATAGTTGCAATAGGATTTGAACTGTTCATGAGACCACACCAAATTTTAATTATAAGTTGACCTCAAATGACCTTTGACCTCAGTATATGACCTTGAACACCACCCAAAAAAATTATGGGGTGCTTATTAGAGGGCATCTATTACAGACATAATGGTCACTGGCAATACATGCATAATTAATTAAAGGTGTTTTGTACATTGTATGCTGTGACAATCAAGCCCAAAGACTCGTACCAAGTCTAAATCAATGTATGCATAAGGACTGTCAATTTCAGGATTAAGGGTAGGTTAAATAGCCTTTTAAAAAGGGTGATGTTTCATATTTCTTAGGGAACAGGCTTATTTGATGCAGTATGATCTCCTGAGCATTTTGACACCATTTTGACATTTTCATCCAAATCGGCCAAAAAATGAGTTGGTGCCGGGTAAAACAAGTAATTGGACAGGGGGGGTCTGAAAATCAATATTTTTGACAATAATCATTATTATATGTCTAAATCTGTTCAAGTTGGTGCTGATTTGTATGTAATTGATGTCTAGAATTCCATTGTTGCATCATTCCAAAAGTTGCATTAAAATTGGAGTTGTCGTTTTCTTAAAATGGTTGTTTTACGTCCAAATATGGATGTGAGGGCGCTTTGCATAAAATATGCAAACGATCTTTCAAACAGAAATTTCAATGATGTATATGAAGATAATCATAGTTAGTACCTGCTCAAGAAATTTGAGCGGTTTACATAGTACGGTTTGATTTTGGCAGCCATTTGAATATTTCATAGAATGCTCCCATTTAACTGTACAGGGGTCAATGCACTTTAAAACGTGTACGATTCAATGGAAGGCTTCCTGGGAATACGAAAAATGGTGCCACGGTCAAACGAAAAGCAATATAATGCCCAAATTTCTTGAGGATATGCCACATGTGATTATCTTTAACTGGCATCATTAAAATTTCTTGTGAAAAGAATGTGTGCGTGTTTTATGCAAAGCGCCCTCACATCCATATTTGGACGTAAAACAACAACTTTCATAAATAGAATTCTCGACATCAATTACATACTAATCAGCACCAACTTTAACAGATTTAGGCATATAATTATGATTATTGTCAAAATATTAATTTTCAGACCCCCTGTCTAAAAACTTGTTTTGGCCGGCACCAACTCATTTTTTGGCCGATTTGGATGAAAATGGTGTCAAAATGCTCAGGAGATCATACTCCATCAAATAAGCCTGTTCCCTAAGAAATTTGAAACATCAGGATTAAATAACCCACCAAATTATATCGGCCACTCAATATCAATAAAAATCAATATATATCGATTTTCCTCCCAATTTTTCTGATCTGAAAATTCAAGTCACTAGAATATGGAATATGAACTTCGAAGTTCAAACTGCGGTAAAGTAAAGCAACAGTTATTGATTCCTCAGATTTTGACATGCACTTCATATGCCCGATTTTTTGATACTTTTCATTATCGGCAACTTGGATATCATATCATAATACTAATCACAGAGTGTCCGTCCGCGCGCTATCGCGTTCGCGCGGTGTGATATCGCGTACGCGTGGTGCGATATCGCGTGCTCGCGGTGTGATATCGCGGAGTATCAACGGGGGTGTGCGCAGAGTATCGCATTACGCATCGGAAAGCATTACAGTGGCTAACAGATCGGACCAATAGGCCTATTTTAAAGACATGATTTTAACATAAAAATCATCAGTTATGGTAAGGCCTATATAACCCGTTATGCGTTCACATTTCTCCCGATTGAATTGACAGCCTACATCCAGACACTATTTCGGGGTATTTTTGGGTCCTCCGATGTGGTAGCAGGACAGGGCTTGAAAGAGGCGAACGATGGGTTTTCAGATTATGGGTTCCGAAGTAAGCGTCACAGCTAAAAACAGTTGATAGTTGTGTCTTAATCATTGAGAGACGTATATCGTAGTAATTTGAAAGGTCAGGACAAGTATTATGTGTAACGTGTGTTGGGTATATAGGCCTATCACGAGAACCGCCCAACCCGAGAACCGTGAAATCTAGTATATTCATATAAGCTATGTAACAGCGCATGTGATTGGTCGAGAGCCGCCGGGCATATGCCCTCGGGCCGCAGCCCCTCGGGCATAAACAACCGTTTATTTAGTCATGAGAATATATATGAATGAACCTATAATTGATTTCCTTCAGAAAGTGATATCATCAGTGATATTGATATTATTAGAGTTGATTTATGGATTATTTATGGATTATTATCGATATAGCAACAGTCCTTCTATGCATAGCACACAAGTACTTGACAATGACAGAGATGTGAGAAATGAGCAAGTGCAAAAAATATTTAATGGAACAACCCTGACTGAGAGAATCTAAATTGTAGACTGCATGGCCAGCCACTGCAAATTAATTTTAACTTTACAAAAAGGTGAAAAACAATAACAAAAAACCTGGCCATCAGACTGGTCATAGCCACCATGCTAGCCCGAAACATCATGATTCATGGCCCTAGTTGTTCCTTCCTCACCATAGGTCTGTATGTACAAATGTATACAGGGCACCATGTGAACACACCGCGCAGTTCAATTACAATGTACATTGTAGGGGGAATTCAAAACATGGCGACGATCGATACAGCATGTGCAGTCATAATTCTGGTCATTTTGGACCATCTTACTTTAGAAGCCCACACCTCAAGGTGGAGAAGTCAGTGAAAATTGTAGTGAACATGTGACACATAAAATTAAAATAATATAATTAATTAAATAATTAAATATTAACATTTAAAAAATAATGAAAATTTCATGCGGTAGATTTTGAAGCATGCGGGCGGTGGACGCAAAACTTTCATCATTACAATCACAAATAATGTCAATGTATGGAATGGCATCATGGATTGTAGGTATAAGGAAAATTCAAATTTGTCATCAAACCATATCATTTTATCCCTTTAATATAAGGTCAAGTGGTATAAGGCCAAGTAAAATATATAACATGTATATCATGCCCGCCCTCACCAATTTTTGGAGATTTTCAAATATTTTTGTTATTTCTCCTATTTGCTTCCTTACTTTGTTTCCAAAATTATTGTGATGAAGAAACATGTTAAAAATTTCTTGGTTATTTATAAACACATTGCAAACACTTTCTTCAAATTAGGGGTAGGGATTTTGGGAAAATAACAAACATATTAGGGGGCCTCCCCGATTTTATGATGTGTTGACAAACACTTTGCAATTGTGCACAGAAATGAATGGAAAAAAATAACATAAATAACAATAATAAGGACCTCCGGCCGGACGATATGTTATTTTTGTTACTTGGCCTAAACTAAGTACAAAAAATGTAGTACCACCGTAAGCCCTTGACTGAGAGCCAAAACAGAAAACCGATACCGCTTTCCGTAGCAAAGTTACAGACTAAGGGTGTGACCTCACGGATTACAATCCGGTTGGTTAATAACCATGTAAATGTATGTAAAAAAAAAAGGTAAAAAAAATGTATTTATCTTTTCCCAGTGTATATTATCAGAATGCAAAAATATGCAAAAATGCATACTTTACAAAGTAGGCCTGTGTCATTTTACAGGCATGCAAATACAGTATTTAAGTCAAATAAACGCTTCCCCGGCGTTACATTTTCCCAAAGGGGGCGTTTATTAGAGGTCATTTTTAGCACAACAATTCCCGTTAAAATCATTAGGTAAGCTTAAAAGTCACGCTAAAATGACGAACTATGACCTTTTGACACTGACTTCCGGGTTTCGGATGCAGATTTTCGCCATTTATTGCTGCTATTATTGACCATGTGAGCAACTTGGTAAGCTTACTTCACAAGATAGCATGGAAATATCAGAATTTTTAAAATATCTTGGTTGAAAAAAGTGGTGGGGCGTTTATTTGAGGGGGGGGGCGACTATTTGACGAAATACGGTATGTGTACTAGGAAAAAAATTTCTTGAGAAAGGCAGTAATTTGTGTTGAAGCCAAAGTCAAGCAGGGATAAGACTGAAAGATTATTGACTCAAAACTGCAAGGCTCACTCCAAAAGCAAAGCAAAAAAAAACAACGCGAATGCACTATATCCTAAACAGATCTCATTCGCGGTCGATTAACATTAACCGCGAATCTGTATAACCGCTCATATCCTTTAGTTACATCTTGTCAAAGATTGACTTTTGTCAAAAACATTCTGCCAACAATTAATGCCAGGGTTGCCAAACCCACGATTTGGTAGCCCAATTGGGCGACTTTTGAAGATTTTTCCCGCGACTTTTGACAATTTCCGGTCCCATAGAAACCAATGGTTAAGAAAAAAACTGGGCGACTTTTCAACATTGCCTCCCGCGACTTCCGCTAGTTTCCTGCCCCATAGAAACCAATGGTAAAGTGAAAAATTGGGCGACTTTTCGATTATTTGACCCGCGATTCGGGCTGAAATCTTTTGGCAACCCTGATTAATGCATCAATTGCAAAACAAAACAACATAGCAAACTAGTCTCATGCCTGGCATGCCATGGCATGGGTTTGCCCAGTGCCGTAGGCCTACTATTACGCTGACTTTCCTATTCGGCGAGGATGATGATTTCGACCTCCTCGTTTGTTTACAAACAGAGAGGTAGATGGACAAAGGGTCTGTCAAAACTGTTCCGCTTGTCCAAATACTCAAGTATCAAAGGGATGGTCCATAGAGTGATTCACACAACATGAATAGGGGATTAAAAGCTATTAAAAAACTGTGAAGTAGGACCATGTGCTTCTTTTGTCCACTTTGCCATCAAGATTTCGAATAGAAACAGTTCAGACCCAGAACAGGATCATGTCAGAAATTAATATTTTGTTCTGGGTCTGATTATTCGGACTATGTTTGCCTTTGTACCTGTCCTATCCATGCTAGTTCGCAACACAAACTTAGAAAAACGGGCAAACAGACGCATCATTTATCGGTATGACATTTTTGTTATTGGTGACGCCCTATCTAAGTTTGCACTGAAGTGCCATCTCAGTTTTGGTGCGCCAACTTGGATCATGTGCTAATGAATTTTTATTTATTCTGGATAAAATAATGGAGTATTTATTACAATTTCAAGCATAGAAGTTTAGGTAAGAAGTAGTTCACCACGTAAACTTGTATGGCTCAAAATTCGGACCGCTCGCCATTTAAGTTTACTGCTTTCTGTGTTTTGACATTTGTTGACGTTTTAATGATCCCCGATTTCCGGTCGATTATTTTAGCTGTGTCTCGTCACATGCATGACGCTGGTGGGTACCAGCCAAACTTCAGAAAGAAAAAAAACCTCGATCGCCGATAACGATGTACGTGCTATGGGACTTATAGGATTACACAGAGATAATTCTTGCCAAAATTTGACCATTTCTAGGTACATTGTAGCTTGGCCCTACTTTGTCTGCGTTATATATGAAAAAGGACAGTCTTAAGTAAGTAAACGTGCAACGCTTTTGATGTTTTGGGAGACTGGGAGGGATCAGAACAAAAAAATGACGGAGCCTATTCTTGACTGTGTAATATTCCTTCACCACATTGCCGTACGGTAACAGTCTTATACGATGGACAGATAGTATCAGTTTGTGAATGAGGACATCGTATAAGTTCCTTGTACTACAAATGTAGGTAAGAAGTACAACTACACTGAGTACAAGAAGCTGTGTAATTAATATTAGGCCAAATAAAAAAATAAACATGTTTAAGGTCCCCTCCCGCTTCCTTTTTTGAGGTTTCCTCAAATATATTTTTATTTTTTGAAATTTAGCTATAACTTTTCAAAAAATATGTCTAGGAAGTTGGGATGCTTTTTATAGCCTTATTAAGATACAGGAAACATTTTAGGAAGGTTTTGTGATCATTGGAGGGGGTGTAACTCCCAGAACAAGAAATAAAAAAGGGCCTCCTCCTTTTTTAGGCATTATTGTATACGCTAAAAAAGCTCTAAGTATGGGTATTTACACCAATTTTGCGATAAAAATAGAAAATAAAAAGCCCCTCTTCCTCCTTTTTTTTCAAAACCCGGACGTGAAACATGTTTTATTTTTTACTTGGCCTTATGACAAACATGCAACTATTTATTTAAAGGAGTATTTCGTGATCCTAGCATCCTCTTTTTATGACATTTTTCAGTACATACATGTATCCACGAAAAAAGCATATTCCCAAAATTTCAGTTGATTCCGATTTTGCGTTTGCGAGTTATGCATGATTAGGCCAAGTAAAATAAAAAACATGTTTCACGTCCGGGTTTTTGATAAAAAGGAGGAAGAGGGGCTTTTTATTTTTATTTTTATCGCAAAATCGGTGTAAATACCCATAATTAGAGCTGTTTTAGCATATACAATAATGCCTGGAAAAAGGAGGAGGCCTCTTTTTATTTGTTGTTCTGAGAGATAGGCCCCCTCTAACTATCACAAAATCTTATAAAAGTGTTTCTTGTATATTAGCAAGGCTATAGAAAGCATCTCTACTTCCTAGACATATTTTGTGAAAAGTTATAACTGAATTTCAAAAAATAAAAATAAAAATGAAGAAACCACAAAAAAGGAAGCGGGAGGGGACGTGAAACATGTTTTATTTTTTATTTGGCCTTATGTGTATTACACTGCTCCATAGCCATAGTCTAGACAATACGTTGTAATTTCGTTCTGGTGCACCAGAACGAAATTCAAATTTCATGATATCTTTGCTAAACGAATTAATCTGCAAGAAATATTTTGTACATAAACATTATGTAGCCAGAGTATTCCAGTGATATAAAAATCTCAACTTTTTTTTGAGAAAAGTGGGGGATGAGGCTGTGGATCACGAAATGCCCCTTTAAGCTACAGGAGCCTTGTATTTTTTAGTGCAAACTCTAATTGAAACCATGCAATTTTGTGACCCCACTACTCTTTGAAATATCATCACATCCATCAATTACATACTAAACACCTTGTTTCTGAATAAGAATGACATTGACTGTTTCAAGAGGTTTTTAAAATCCCACCTCAAAATGCAATATGTTGTGAAACGTGATTTCCTTGTTTCCAACTCCTGTGGTCCTTGACTTTGACGGTGAGAAACTCATATCAGGCTGGCCTCTTCGATGCATGGTTAATTAGACATTTCGACTATTATAGTAGAGTAGAAGAGGACATAGTCATGACATTTAATTTCGCGGCAAAAACTAGAAGAACACGGCACAGGATTCTGTTTTGTACAGTCATTGATCACATTACTTCATGCAATAAATAAAGCAATGGGATTTATTGAGGTCACAGGTCAGGTACTTGCTGATCTTTGTCGCTGAGCGGCGCTATCTATGTTTTACATTAACTAGTAACAAACGCACGGCGCATGCGCGAGCCGGGAAATTCAGTTTTGGTTTTGAAACGTAAACAAAGCCAAATATCAAAACAACTCCATGCAGAAAATCACTTCTTTTATAAAACTAAGCAAAATGACAACAATTACTTCAGGAATATAAACACCAAAGTCATATCTACCACATATGTCAAAAAGAAGTTGAAAATTCATCAGATAAGCGAGAAAGAGTCGAATTTTCGGTCCAAAAAAATTTCGAAAAAAATCACATTTTTTGGCCTAAAACTTGGCCATAACAAAATTCCCGTACACCACCAATTTCATGATTTTTGTCCTCAAAAATTAACTGAGTAATCCTCATAGTGTTTTCAAGTCAATTCCCCGGGAGACGGAAAAACGGACATATAGAAAAAAAGATATTTAATTTTATTTAATTTTATCCACAAATTGACACCTGAGTTAGGGCGTTGCAAACGTGCCATATATGTGTAGGGACCGAGTCTACAGCAAGCTTCAACTTCCCGGCTCGCGCATGCGCCGTGCGTTTGTTACTAGTTAAGTTTTACATGCTCAGGGCAGACGATGGTGGACTACATTATTCACTGTGGCAACAGCCAATATCGTAAACAAAACAGACAATATGACGGCAACACTGCCTGGACATTGGACGCCCCGTGCTGAGTTGTGTTTTAGCTCTATTGGCCCCGTTACAGAAAAAAAAATGCACAAAATATATTTCTCAGTGAATGTATAAATTTTCACATAAAAATAAATATTTTGGATTCAAAATAAATGTGAAGAAAAAAAAATTATAGCCGGGAGTGAGGGGACTCGATCTCGGGACCCTATGCACCGCAGGCGAGACCCGTTACCATTAGACCAAGCGAACCGTGACACACAATGGGGAAAATTTTAAATATATATCAAAAACATACCGTGCGTTATTCATACAAAACATTCAAAAACAGTACTTACAATGAGGTTCACTGGCGAACCTCAACGGATTTAGACTGATAAAATAGTGCTTAATAACATACGTACAGTTTTGGAATAATTTGAGACATTTTTGTGTTTACGTGTAAAACCAATGACAACGTCAAAATTCAGCCAATCTTGGCCGGCCCCCCCTGGCTCAGGGGAGGCAGTGCTTGAGAAAGAGAAGAAAGTCAAGAAACTTAATTGATTATTATCCACAGCATCACCCCCCCCCCCCCCCCACACTTTTCCAAAAAAGCCATAAAAAAGTTGAGATTTTTATATCACTGGAAACCTCTGGCTACATAAAATTTCTTGCAGATTAATTCGTTTAGCAAAGCAATATCATGAATGAATTTTACTACCAGAACGTGAAGTACAACACATTGTCTTACTTTGCCTATAGGGTATTTTGGGGGTAAATGGAACGGTGGGGTAAATGGAACGCTGAGTATACAATTTCCTCAATCAAGAATAAAATTGGGCAACATCATACCGAGTGTTCCATTTACCCCCAACGCCATACATTCTGCTTCAGTTGTTGGCATACCCCAAATTTGGGTTTACTCGGTATTTGAGTGGAAGCGGGAGTGGAAGAAAATCTCAAATGCTGTCACTGACCATGAAGTGGTGCTACGGTTCAGTGAACATTACTAATTTAAGGGTATTGATTCCTAAATATTTGAATGTTATGCTGAGAGCACGATCATAAAATATTGGCAATATGTTTGTTATCTACAATATAAACATAAATGTTTTAAAATAGCAGATTTTAATGATGAAATTATGCAAATTAATATGCTAATTAGCTAATTAATTAGTTTGGTGTTCCATTTACCCCACAACAGATCCACTTGAGGTAAATGGAACACGGTTGACTGACTTCAAATATATCTAACATGTTAATATATTTTTACTGATCATAGGGTTTATATGAAATTATATAGGCCTACTACAAATAACTAATTCATGGTAGATTTGGCTCCCTATTGACTTTTTTTAAAATCTGAAAACCATTTTTTTCTGTTATGTACTATAAGAAAGTGTATTTTTACGTGGTATTTTACATGATATTTATAAAAACACACGAAAACAAAATTATTGTTGTTATTCTTTTGTTTAGTCACAAAATATACGGTAGGCCTATG
Organism: Amphiura filiformis; assembly: GCF_039555335.1. Lineage (NCBI taxonomy): Eukaryota > Metazoa > Echinodermata > Ophiuroidea > Amphilepidida > Amphiuridae > Amphiura > Amphiura filiformis. The sequence goes on from NC_092646.1 coordinate 46,250,186, forward strand.
TTAAATAAAATATTCTGATGTTTTTTCAATGTAAATATAGCTATGAATGTAGGCTCCTTGCAAGTAATGCCCCTTGTTCCATTACCCACCCCGGTGTTCCATTTACCCCAATTTGTAGGGGTAACTGGAACACCGTGACCATGTATGGACCGAGTACAAGAAACAAAGCATAAAATGGGAGTTTATCTGTTAAACCAAGTTGTAAAAACATATTATCTACTTATTGAAACAAATAAAAATCATATATGGATACCCTCCCGACCACAGAAAGTGATTTATTGCTTAAGCGTTCCATTTACCCCAATTTACCCCTATGGGTCAAAACCACTAAAAACGAGCAATTCGGCGAAAATCCTGTCGCAACCATTCAACTTAATAGGCCTATATTGTACAAATGTGGATCGTAATATAAGGAAATGATCTTGGAATATCTTTAACACATAACAGGCTATAATATCTGAAAATTTGATCATTCAAATCGTATTATTTTGGAAGTAGCGATGTTTCGAAGTTGGCCGAGTGGTCAAAACCCCTATGTCGCAAATCATGAACTTCACATATTTGTGTAATGTGCTTCAAAGGAACACAATGAATAGGCCCCCTATGCCTTGAAATAGTATTAAAATATAATTTATAGTGTATAGAAAAAAAAGGAAAAACCCATCCCTAAATTGTTAAAGATGATTTATTTACAATTGAAATTTGTCGCAATACTCTGTGTAACCTACGTTACATTGACATGTTTTCTAACCCTTGATAACCTTTTTATCAATTTAGGTATCATGTTTTGCCTTTATAATGTCAAATTAATAGCGTGGAAATAAAATTAATGACTGTAAACGTAATGTGGGTATCCATTTTAGAGAAAAGCAAGACTAAGTACCATGATCTATGACCGTATGGTTATAAGGAAAGTAACCTACGTTACCAATTTTCTGAAAATCAAACGGTAGAATATATACCTGGTAGGTAGTAAACATTAGCATGTGATACCCTGATAAAAGTGAAATAATTTTGTTGCACTGCTATCATTAACAGAAAATGTGGAAATTTTAGAAGTTTAACTGAAACAACCGTTACTGAAACATACGTTACCAGTATTTGTACGACCATGATTAAATTTAAGAAAATCACATCAGACTCTGCCTGCATGTTAATCTAGCGCCCCTTGCACGTCTAGCAATGTACAACAATTTTGGTTTTTTGAGTTCTATGAGTATGTAAACGATTTGTAACATACGTTACGTAACATACGTTACCATTCTTAACAGTGACACAATACAATATGAGGAACCGTTATGGAAATTATTTGGTGGTATACCGTATGTCAAACACATTAAACGAGAAACTTTTTGATCCAATACTTGCATAAGATTCTCTAAAGTACCAGATAATAGTCTATTAAAATTATGAAAGATGGATATTAGATTACTTATTCCACATCTCCTATGTTCAAATTCACACTCACTCAAGGATACCAAAGGTAAGGGTGAAATAAGTCTTTTGGGTTGAAAGAAGCAAGTTCAAACATCCATTTCAAATAGTGAAAACCGATCATTAGTAATGCGCTTCCACCCCTGACAAAAACACTGCTGCATTTTACGAACCAGTAGTAACGTATGTTACAGCAGTAAATTTCGCTAGTTTACTTGCAAGTGTCATATGATACCAATGGTAAGGGTGAAATAAGTCTTTTGGGTTGAAAGAAGCAAGTTCAAACATCCATTTCAAATAGTGAAAACCGATCATTAGTAATGCGCTTCCACCCCTGACAAAAAACAATGCTGAGTCTTACAAACGATAGTAACGTACGTTACAGCAGTAAATTTCGCTAGTTTTCTTGTAAGTGCCATAAATAAAAATGTTCACAATATTACGTGCTCATATTTGTCTGGGTCAAAATTTTATATGTGTAAACATGATTAGAATAACATTTTATTTTCCCCATTTTTGGAAATCCGAATTGCTCGTTTTTAGTGGTTTTGACCCAAATATGTCGGTAATTCCATTAGGAATTAGTCACATTTACAAAAAACATTTACATCATAAGTTTTCTTTTTGCATGAGTGCTTGAAAGGGATGACATTTTATGTTATACGTGAGTTTTAAAGAATTTGATTTTCCAAATATATCAGGTCACCAATGACGGTTAGATCAAATCAGTGATTATTAGCCTAAATTGTTTTGGACTAAGACCAACTGGGTATTGGACTAAATGTTAATGGACTTCGGGATGGACTCCGATGAATATAGACTCAATGGACCAAATTTGACTCAACGATAGTTTTCAGACCAATTTGAGGGGTCAGCTGCAAATATCCAGAGGATGTTTAAAGGCATTCCCATAACCCAATGGGGTTTCTGACCTTGTCTGGCTTTTGCACACATGTGGCCCCAGTTGACCATACCTTGCATTGGGATTGTGTGCAAATATCTGGTGTTTTCATCCTTTTATTTAACATTCAAAACATTGAGACATGAATAAAATTAATGCAGTGCGACAATATGAATGTTTCCTGTAAGAAAGTCAAATATAAGTTATAGGCCTAAGTCTCAACTATTAGCTTGTTGGCTGCAGTTTTAAAATTACCATTTTGTGTGTGTGGCAATGGGGACTTTGCCCGGGGGACTTTGCCTTTAAAATTAGGTTATATTGATAAAATTTCCCAATCATAGTGCATATATCTGGCTGTCACATTTATTGATGTGTGAAATCCTTAAGGTGGTACGAAAGGAAAAATCAAGTTGCTCTGATTGAGATTAAAATAGACTTGTTGCAGAGAGATATGCAAAATAATCTTAATTCTAAAATTTGAGCCAAATCGGACAAACGGTTTTTGAGACATTGCTGTTGAAAGATTCTTTGTATTCTATTGTTTTTGCCAATATATTGACGAAGTTAATGAAGAAAATTGGCCAAATGTGCTCATTAATATTAATTTTTGCCAATATTTTGCCAATATTTTATGAATACTTTTACCTTTAAGAATTTTGACCCGAAACTTTGCCAGTGTGTCTCTATAACCTAAACCTTTAACATGTGATCAAGTTTTCCCGCCCATCTAATTTGCATATTTGCATAATTAATTAGCCTTAAGTATAATGCTAATTAATTATGCAAATATGTAAATTAGATGGGCGGGAAAATCACATGTTAATGTTTTAGGCCATACAAACACATTGGCAAAGTTTCATGTCAAAATCATATAAAATAAAAGTAGTATGAAGGTTTATTCATAAGATATTGGTATAATATTGGCAAACATGAATATTCATGAGCACATTTTGCCAATTTTCCTCATTAAATTTATCAATATATTGGCAAAAACAATAGAATACAAAGAAACTAAAAACGTGTATATCTTGACAACCGTATGTCCGATTTCCTTCAAACAAAAACTATTTTGCTCAGTGTATTTAGCTTAACTTATTCAATCTATTCAAATGGTTCTAAATTCAGTTACTGTTTTCCAGAAACATCGTTTCGAACCCCCTTAAGGGCTGGGGTATGAACCATTGGACAGTATTTATTGTGGGACATTAGAGCACATCAGACATATCGAATTGCATTCTGAATACGAAGAATGTCCTTCTGATATCAAATGATATTGATTTTTTGAAATTCGCAATGTAATACACATTTTATGGCAAATGATTAAAATTGATATATTTGATATTTAACAGTACTCGAAGTAAACTTTATAAATCTGATAATATGTACTTAGAAGTGTATGCAGGTGGGATGAAAAGCCGAAGATCAATTGAAAATTTTGACCATTCGTATTGAAGATATGGATTTTTTTTTTTTTTTTTCCAAAAAAAATAGGTCTTTTTGGGAAAAAAATCCATATCTTCAATATGAAAGGTCAAAATTTTCAATTGATCGTCGGCTTTTCCTCCTAGCTACATACACTTTAAAAATATATCATTAGATTTGTAAAATTTACTTCGAGGACTGTTATATATCAAAAATGTGAAAAATATCAAATTTGTCATAGAATTTGTATTATATCGTGAATTTCAAAAAATGAAAATATTTGATATCAGAAAGACATTCTTCGTATTCAGAATGCAATTCGATATGTCTGATGTGCTCTCATGTCCCACAAAAAATAATGTCGAAACGCTCATTCCAGATCCCTTAGGGTACACGACGTATTGTTGGTCGGAGTAGCCAAAAAAATGATTTTCATTAGGCAAAAAAAAAGTTTGTCTCAAAGCTTGCACACGCATTTATATATGTAAAATCGCACAATTTGAAGAAAAAAAACACACAGAAAAATTTGGGAATAATAATAAGTCGGGAATAATAATAAAAATAAAAACAAATCGCATTTCGTATTTGTTTTCAAACCACTGTGAGCTTTTTTTGGGCCTTATTTAAATCAACATATTAATGGAAAAATAACACTTTGGTTCATTCTACAAATCATATACTTTGAAAACATGCTCGATTTATTGTTGTTAATGACTTTTGTATGTTTTACAATAGTGTTGTTTCAGCCCTCTTTACCCCGGCCTCTTTACAACAGAACCACAAGACCTACATAAGTATATATGTGATACTTGAATTCTTCTAGACGCTCGCTCTGAAATGATCAATGCAATTTTTGCCAAAGCTCACTACCATTCGCAAGATGCTGTGAACTACCAAATCGCAATAGTTTAAAATAGTTGCTAACCTTAATGCCATTCTACCTTGTTTTCTTATGTAAGAACTTATATGTTGATTGGGCTATATCTTGTAGGCTATACATTATATGTGACCATCCACCACAAAATGGTAGTAAAGTCGGCTTTAGACCATTTTTTGTTTATTGCAGATTTTGAACATATGTACTTTCAGCTTTAAAATGACACCTCAATCAGCTTCATCAGACATCTGGAAGTGAATTATGGTTCATCAAAGGTCAAATTCCTAATATATTTTACATAGAAATCCACATACTGTTTTTGAGTATCTCAAAATGGAAAATGCCGACTTTACGATCAGTTTGTGGTGGATGGGCACATAATATGTATTGAGCCAATCGGGTATATGGTAAAAACTGTCAGTAGCGCTGCAAGGGATTAAGCTTAAAATTGCCAAGAGATCTATAAGCCCTATTTTGATTGGTTACTCCAGTGGTTATATCATGTAATTAGCCAATCATGGGCACGTATAAGTGCACATAGGGTTAACACAGCAGACAAACAAATCAACAATACTTTTTTTCAATGTTGTCATAAGCAATACTTTATTAGAAACATGAATAACTTTCATAAATATAAAAAACATGATAACACAAAATCTGTAGAGATACCTTTTTAAAGTTCAATTTTATAACAATTTTACAAACATTAAAAGGCTACTTTTGGAAAGTACCACACTGACGTTACTTGGTGCTTGGGAATATAATACGAAGGTCACTGAAAAAGTTCTACCTCCATCATCACATCTCTGTTATCTTAGGTGCCAGGATATTGAAATTACCCATGGTTATACTCTTAAATCTTGGATACAAAATACAAGTTATTTGATTAAAATTTGTTTTTTGGATGTTAAGATGTGTTGGTTAACAATGGTTAAAGTGAATACAGATTTGGTACGTCGGAAACGGTCTGAAAAGAAAGGCTAATTTTAATTTTAATTTTGCCAACATCTATGTGGACATCATTACAGATTTATGTCTAAAAATGATTAAATTGCTTTATTTTTGTTCAAATAATTCAATTAATATCTAATGCTTGCAGATAAGTCTTACAGGGTTCATAGTGTCAAGACCACAGTGAAATCAATGACTTTTAATGACTTTCAAATACACTTTTCAATGACTTTTTATTAAATCTCATACCTCGGATGTGTTGAACAGTATTGTTTGTACATCTTAATATAAGTACCAGTTATGTTTGTACCAGTTAGTTTTACCCTATACAAATATACATTGATACTACAGCCTGCAGGTTCAGCTGCTGAATTCGGAAGGGTTACTCAACTAAATCTACTGTTCTAATTTATCTAACGGGAAAGTATAAAGTAATACATAATAATCACATACCTGCCAACCCCAGAAACCCCAAAAGTGGAACACATATTGCGCGGGAGCACTTGTGCGACCGAGCATATAACAGCAGGGGTTCAGGGGCAAAGCCCCGGTGGGGGTCGAGTGGATGAAGCCCCCCAAAGCCAGAGGGTTTTTACACCATTTTTGACCTGTTTTAGACTTCTTTGAAAAAATGCTTCCTTCATCCTAAAAAAGGGGTTTTAAATTTTCAGTTTCCTATACTATTGTACATGAGAGACATTCTTCAAAGTTTTTTTTTTGCCTGTATAACATGGCCTACATGACCGAAATTGATATATATAAATGCGCAATATAAAAACGATGATTCATTAAATTTTTTCCCCCACCCCCTCCTTCAGGTATGTGGGAGGGGCCCACATGGGGAGGGGGTACTAATGTGTATTTCAAAGCTCCTGGCTTGTTTTACACTTTTAATAAAAAGTGCTTCCTTCTTCCAGAAAACATGCTTTAAAGTTTTCAGTTTCCTATACTTTTGTACATGAGAGACATTCTTCAAAGTTTTTTTTTTTGCCTAATAACATGGCCTACATGACTAAAATTGATATAAATAATGCGCAATATAAAAACAATGATTCATCAAATTTTGACCCCCCCCCCCACACCTTCGGGCATGTGGGAGGGGGCCCACATGGGGGGTACTAATGTGCATGAAGAATACATTGTATGATAAAAGTAATTTGTAAAATTCAGTATGTTAAACATACAGAGTGATGTCACTACAAATTGGGACTAAAATAGTAGGCCCCATACACACACTTACCCACCCCCACCCAACCTCCCCCACCCCCACCCCAAGTCCACCCCGACTGACGGCCACACAAAGCCAAAGGATACAGCTAAAAGGTTCATAATCATATCAAACCTTTGACCCAAGTTTGTTTCAATTTAATTTAGACTTAAACATGACTTGATATTAGAGTATAGATATAGGCCTACACGACATCCGTCCAGCATCATCTCAAACGTCATCGTTCATTAATACACATTACATACTTCTTACTAAGGTAATATTCATTGAGGAAAAAGAGATGAGTTTTTGAACGCAAAACCTGATAACATGCAGGTCCGATAATCGACCAAAATGCATCAATTTTGGGAGTCTTTTGGGCATGAAAAGGTGACCACATGCATGTTAAATGAGTACCATTATCTAGCCTAGTCATCCAGTCAGGGTTCTAAGGAATTTTCATTTTAAAATTGGAAATATATGTGTCCAGAAAGAATCATCATTAATATTTCTTTTTTCTTGGGAAAAGCGAACGTTCCGCTTTTTACCGACTTTGAGGTTTAAAAAGTGTAACAGTTCCATCAAAAGGGGAACGGTTGGCAGGTATGTAATCATAAATTAAATTAAATAATTATTAAAATACATCGTATTTTTATTTTTTTCCTTCATACAAATATATTTCAAAGACTTTTAATGACTTTTTTTACTTTTCTACAAAATTTAATGACTTTTAATGACCTTAATGACCTTGCTTCAAATTCACTGACTTTTAAGGAATTTAATGACCGCTACGAACCCTGTCTTAGATACTAGTAAGTCTTATGCACAGTTTTTGTATTTTCATGATTTTGTAAGTATATACAAGGGTATTAACAAACTGTTAATTTTATTTCCATGTCAAGATGCATCCATTGCTTAAAATAAGGATGGACGTTATTACGTATTACCCTTAAACGTGGTCTAGTTGAAATTTCGATGTTTTCTTCTCATATAAAACATGTTTATTTTGTTATGAAGTCCCAAGTCATGTCAGGGAGCTCAAATAGGACCAAATTATTTATCCTGAGTAAAAGTGAGCATTCCACATCTTTAATACATGTTATGGACATTATCCAATGCTACAATAGGATACTTACTAAACTTTTGGCTTCAGTTTTTAACCGTTTCCGACGTACCAAATCTTTTAAGAGTATAATTTTGTAGCCACAATTTAAGAGTATAATCATGGGTAATTTCGATAGCCTGGCACATAAGATATATAAGAGATGTGATGTAGTTCAAATTTTCTTCTTAATTTCTAAATATAAATTCCATGTTATTCCATCTTCGATTAGGCCAAAAAAAAAAGGTTCGTCTCAAAGCTTGCGCGCGCGTTTGTAAAATCGCACGATTTGACAAAAAAGAAATGCGGAAATTTTTTTTATTTCAAAAAAAAAATTTTTTTATAGTTTTTTCCAGAAAAAATCGGCGAAAATCCATTTGTTTTTAAATTTCTCGTGAGCTTTGAGACAAACCTTTTTTGGGGGGCCTTATGGTCAAAAAGAATTAACAGTGCATACAATCTTTGTTCCCTGGATGCAAATATTTGTGTGAACTCAACTACACAGATATTGTCTGGTGAACCCGGCTGCTGAAGGGCCGGATATTTATTAAGTGTCACTTTTTCACAGAAACAGAAATGTTCTTACACGTTTCAAAAATATCAGTCTCATGATGAATTGTTTACCCCAGAAATTGCAGAAAATAAAGAAAAGATTTAGTGGGCCAGCCACATTGGACATTGTTGAGGGCTGCATTTGACCCATAGGTCACAATTTGGCCACCCTGGTTTTAAATGACACAAACTTAAAACATTCTCTCATAAGGCCCCATGGGAAGTGATCAATATTGATTATTCAGGCTATGAAATGAGGCACCTATTACAGACAGCAGCTATTTTACAGATGGAGGCAGCTATTATTACTGTTCTCTTAAAGCATACAATACATCATCTTGGCTAACATTCAGTCTTATTCTTTGTGCTAACTCATTATTACAGGTTTCTATTAAATAGTAGAAGTCTGCAGGCTCCAAGGCGACTACAAACGGCAGCTATTTCTGATGTACAAGGAGGCTGAGAACCTGCATACGATAGTAGAGAAAAACAAATTCAATTAAAAGTCAGTTCAAGGAACAAGTATAAATGTGCTAATGAAACATGAAGGTTTATTCATAAGATATTGGTATAATATTGGCAAACATGAATATTCATGAGCACATTTTGCCAATTTTCCTCATTAAATTTATCAATATATTGGCAAAAACAATAGAATACAAAGAAACTAAAACGTGTATATCTTGACAACCGTATGTCCGATTTCCTTCAAACAAAAACTATTTTGCTCAGTGTATTTAGCTTAACTTATTCAATCTATTCAAATGGTTCTAAATTCAGTTTCTGTTTTCCAGAAACATCGTTTCGAACCCCCTCAAGGGCTGGGGTATGAACCATTGGACAGTATTTATTGTGGGACATTAGAGCACATCAGACATATCGAATTGCATTCTGAATACGAAGAATGTCCTTCTGATATCAAATGATTTTGATTTTTGAAATTCGCAATGTAATACACATTTTATGGCAAATGATTAAAATTGATATATTTGATATTTAACAGTACTCAAGTAAACTTTATAAATCTGATAATATGTACTTAGAAGTGTATGTAGGTGGGATGAAAAGCCGACGATCAATTGAAAATTTTGACCTTTCGTATTGAAGATATGGATTTTTTTCTCCAAAAACACCCAAAAAATAGGTCTTTTGGGGAAAAATCCATATCTTCAATATGAAAGGTCAAAATTTTCAATTGATCGTCGGCTTTTCCTCCTAGCTACATACACTTTAAAAAAATATCATTAGATTTATAAAATTTACTTCGAGGACTGTTATATATCAAAAATGTGAAAAATATCAAATTTGTCATAGAATTTGTATTATATCGTGAATTTCAAAAATGAAAATTATTTGATATCAGAAAGACATTCTTCGTATTCAGAATGCAATTCGATATGTCTGATGTGCTCTCATGTCCCACAAAAAATACTGTCGAAACGCTCATTCCAGATCCCTTAGGGTACACGACGTATTGTTGGTCGGAGTAGCCAAAAAAATGATTTTCATTAGGCAAAAAAAAAGTTTGTCTCAAAGCTTGCACACGCATTTATATATGTAAAATCGCACAATTTGAAAAAAAAAACCACACATTTTTTTATTAAAAAAAAAAAATTGCAGAAAAATTTGGGAATAATAATAAGTCGGAATAATAATAAAAATAAAAACAAATCGCATTTCGTATTTGTTTTCAAACCACTGTGAGCTTTTTTTTTTTTTTTATTTAAATCAACATATTAATGGAAAAATAACACTTTGGTTCATTCTACAAATCATATACTTTGAAAACATGCTCGATTTATTGTTGTTAATGACTTTTGTATGTTTTACAATAGTGTTGTTTCAGCCCTCTTTACCCCGGCCTCTTTACAACAGAACCACAAGACCTACATAATTATGTGATACTTGAATTCTTCTAGACGCTCGCTCTGAAATGATCAATGCAATTTTTGCCAAAGCTCACTACCATTCGCAAGATGCTGTGAACTACCAAATCGCAATAGTTTAAAATAGTTGCTAACCTTAATGCCATTCTACCTTGTTTTCTTATGTAAGAACTTATATGTTGATTGGGCTATATCTTGTAGGCTATACATTATATGTGACCATCCACCACAAAATGGTAGTAAAGTCGGCTCTAGACCATTTTTTGTTTATTGCAGATTTTGAACATATGTACTTTCAGCTTTAAAATGACACCTCAATCAGCTTCATCAGACATCTGGAAGTGAAGTTATGGTTCATCAAAGGTCAAATTCCTAATATATTTTACATAGAAATCCACATACTGTTTTTGATTGTATCTCAAAATGGAAAATGCCGACTTTACGATCAGTTTGTGGTGGATGGGCACATAATATGTATTGAGCCAATCGGGTATATGGTAAAACTGTCAGTAGCGCTGCAAGGATTAAGCTTAAAATTGCCAAGAGATCTATAAGCCCTATTTTGATTGGTTACTCCAGTGGTTATATCATGTAATTAGCCAATCATGGGCACGTATAAGTGCACATAGGGTTAACACAGCAGACAAACAAATCAACAATACTTTTTTTCAATGTTGTCATAAGCAATACTTTATTAGAAACATGAATAACTTTCATAAATATAAAAAACATGATAACACAAAATCTGTAGAGATACCTTTTTAAAAGTTCAATTTTTATAACAATTTTACAAACATTAAAAGGCTACTTTTGGAAAGTACCACACTGACATTACTTGGTGCTTGGGAATATAATACAAAGGTCACTGAAAAAGTTCTACCTCCATCATCACATCTCTGTTATCTTAGGTGCCAGGATATTGAAATTACCCATGGTTATACTCTTAAATCTTGGATACAAAATACAAGTTATTTGATTAAAATTTGTTTTTTGGATGTTAAGATGTGTTGGTTAACAATGGTTAAAGTGAATACAGATTTGGTACATCGGAAACGGTCTGAAAAGAAAGGCTAATTTGATTATAGACCTTTTTCCCTCTTTCCCATCATGCACTATTCCAGGGGGGTATGAGTGTCGCAAAATACATCATCTCCCCGGGGGAGTACAGAGTTATGTTCATTACATTCTGAATACAGACATTTCGGCTGGTGCCTTCATCACAAAAAGGAATCCCGATAATCACGATAATGGCGCGATCACTAATACCTTTCGGGGCAAAAACAACATTTCTATGCCTTATGGACATGGTGTCCTCACCAAAAAAGTTTCCTGCTATTGAAACCGAACTTTGTATACATTTTATAGACCTAATGGTGAAAAACTAATGACGGGACACGCAGTGATATTTTGTCGGCGTCCGTTTCACTTTTTTTTCGGAGATGAAAATAAAACGTAAACACAATCTCTTATACAGATGTTCTGCATCGCTCCGTAACTGTATCGCTTTGTGTATTCAATAATTGCATAATTAGTAACATCGATGCCCTTTACGATAATCCGCATATATGGAATCAGTATGCCCATATTAAGACAAAATAATTGCAAAGGCCTGGCAAAGACCATCGGATGCACACGATCTATGAGGTTGATGAACTACGTCATACCCCCCTGGAATAGTGCATTGTGGGATAGAGGGAAAAAGGTCAATAAAGTTGCCAACATCTATGTGGACATCATTACAGATTTATCTCTGAAAATGATTAAATTGCTTTAATTTTGTTCAAATAATTCAATTAATATCTAATGCTTGAGATAAGTCTTAGATACTAGTAAGTCTTATGCACAGTTTTTGTATTTTCATGATTTTGTAAGTATATACAAGGGTATTAACAAACTGTTCATTTTATTTCCATGTCAAGATGCATCCATTGCTTAAAATAAGGATGGACGTTATTACGTATTACCCTTAAACGTGGTCTAGTTGAAATTTCGATGTTTTCTTCTCATATAAAACATGTTTATTTTGTTATGAAGTCCCAAGTCATGTCAGGGAGCTCAAATAGGACCAAATTATTTATCCTGAGTAAAAGTGAGCATTCCACATCTTTAATACATGTTATGGACATTATCCAATGCTACAATAGGATACTTACTAAACTTTTGGCTTCAGTTTTTAACCGTTTCCGACGTACCAAATCTGTATTCTTTTTAACCAACATATCTTAACAACCAAAAATCACATTTTTTATTTTATAGCCACGATTTAAGAGTATAATTTTGTAGCCACAATTTAAGAGTATAATCATGGGTAATTTCGATAGCCTGGCACATAAGATATATAAGAGATTTGATGTATTTAAAATTATCTTCTTAATTTCTAAATATAAATTCCATGTTATTCCATCTTCGATTAGGCCAAAAAAAAAAAAAAAAAAAAGTTTGTCACAAAGCTCACGAGAAATTAAAAAAACAAATGCGAAATGCGATTTTTTTTTTTTAATTCCCGACTTTTTTTTTAGTTTTTTCCAGAAAAAAATCGGCGAAAATCAGACTTTTTGCTCAAAATACCATGAAAAAAGTCGGGGAAAAAAAAAAAAAAAAAAAAAAATCGCATTTCGCATTTGTTTTTAAATTTCTCGTGAGCTTTGAGACAAACCTTCTTTTTTTTTTTTTGGCCTTATTGTCAAAAAGAATTAACAGTGCATACAATCTTTGTTCCCTGGATGCAAATATTTGTGTGAACTCAACTGCACAGCTATTGTCTGCTGTACCTGGCTGCTGTAGGGCCGGATATTTATTAAGTGTCACTTTTTCACAGAAACAGAAATGTTCTTACACGTTTCAAAAATATCAATCTCATGATGAATTGTTTACCCCAGAAATTGCAGAAAATAAAGAAAAGATTTAGTGGGCCAGCCACATTGGACATTGTTGAGGGCTGCATGTGACCCATAGGCCACAATTTGGCCACCCTGGTTTAAATGACACAATAAATGCAAACCTAAAGGCCCCATAGGAAGTGATCAATATTCAGGCTATGAAATGAGGCGCCTATTACAGACAACAGCTATTTTACTGATTGAGGCAGCTATTATTACTGTTCTCTTAAAGCATACAATACATCATCTTGGCTAACATTGAGTCTGATTCTTTGTGCTAACTCATTATTACAGGTTTCTAATAGTAGAAGTCTGCAGGCTCCAAGGCGACTACAAACGGCAGCTATTTCTGATGTGCAAGGAGGCTGAGAACCTGCATACAATAGTAGAGAAAAACAAATTCAATTAAAAGTCAGTTCAAGGAACAAGTATAAATGTGCCAATGAATCATGCAAATGGCAAACATAGAAAATATCATTAAAGACAAAACCTAGAGCACTTATACTTTTCAGTATGGGAATCCTGAATAACACCCTCTGAAGTTGCTTATTACATGTATGATACACAGAAAAACACAAGTTGTGAGCAGTGTACATGATTCTACAAACCTAGCCCAACATGAAGTTATGTTATTCTTAGCAATGTAAATGATGCAAATCATAGGAGACATGTCTATGAGTATCATCAGTCAGAATTAATAGGTAAATTTTCACGGAAAATTTTCTTGACACGTGACACCCATGGGCGCAGACATATTAGCATTATGGAATGTGACCCCGAGCACAGCGGTGTTCTTCCAATGTATTTGAATAGGAAGAATTCTTCCTTTGAGGCAAAATAAGTTACTTGTCGCAAGTTAATAACGTTATGGTAAGAGTTTCCGTGAGATAAATATTTTTTTCCGTAGATAGATATTTTTGAAATTACGTTTTGATGATAATGTGAAAAAATTAAGATAACATAATATTCAATAAATTTGCAATGCACACATTTCTATAAAAATCGCGGTCAAAAATACTATTCCAATTCAAAATTACTAAGACTTGAATAGCGAGGTCACTGCAGGGGGTCAGAGATCAGGCTCGAGGTTACACTCACATTGATACGCATTGGTCACATGTCCAGAAAATTTTCCCGTGAAAATTTACCTATTGATGTTGACTGATCATGGTCAAAATATATTCACAAGGTAAAAGTGATTATATATTTTGACCATTTAACATTTGTTTTATAACTCATACCTAAATTCAATAACATTTCAAGAATATTTTATATTTACGACACAACACAAAGTTGTGCTATTTTATCCAATTTATCCCTAATTTAATCGGGGTGCCCATGAGGTAATGCATACACAAATTACACGCAAGAGCAGTTTCTTCCCTGCATGTACAAAACACACACACTGTGTCTGACTAGGGCGCAGAGGCTTGTTACATATTACATGGCATAAGCATTGGAAGGATAACAAAACTATCAAATGGCAGTGGGTGGTTCAACTAATTAAGTGTCTAGAATTTATGTACAAGTAATATAATGAAAAAGGACATGGCAAAATAGAGAGTACACATCAACTTGCCCATTGGTCCAGTTGTAATGTTGGTCTTCAACTTACATGGCTCTTGACATATTTTCCATGTTTCACCAGGATTCAAATGGTGCTAGGGTCAAATTTACAAATCTTTCCAATTAGACCAACATCTGAACACAAGGTGTGAACACAGGCATATGTGATGTGTCATGTCAAAAGGAGACACTTTTGGGTAGGTTATCAATTTTGAGGGTTTTACATATCTTAGAGATATTTTGCTCCACAACACTGTTTTCCCCAATGAAATCGACATTCCTAAGCGAAGATATTGAGTTCGTAAGTTATGGTATTATGAAATTGGAAATTGAGATATCGGCCTTTAAAAATATTATTGACAATGTTGAGAGTAGGAATTTCCTTCAAAAATGTCTCAAAAAATACAAGATGCCAGTTATATTCCGGTCTGAAACTATCAGACAATATTTTTAACATTAATAACCTCACAAATTTGCCTAATATAAATAAATAAACCTAAATTGTGAAAAAATCACCCACCCATTTACGATCCTGCCCAAAAGTGTCTCCTTTTGACATGACACGTCACATATGAGCCAATGCAACCCAGTATTTGAAATATTACTACTGGTACCTGCCTCTGATATACTACCCTGCAGGCCCACAGGGCACATGAAATTTTGTCACCAAGTCAACAAGACAAGACTCAATACTGGCTTTATCTTTAAAATGACATTACCTGCAGGGATTCAAATTCAAGGAGAACCTGAGAACCGGTTCTCCTGCAAAGGGCTTTTGCGTGAACCTAAACAGATTCCCACAATTGATTGCGAATTTGAACCCCTGACCTGTTACTGATTTGTAAGCCTGACGTCTTAAGCTTAATTTATACTCGATCGCTTTTGCAGAAAAGCGATTTTCACGCATGCTCAATGTTTACTTATATTTCCAGAGCGTCAAGCCGATCAATCGATTCAAATCGCGGAGGCAAAAACGATGTCGCTTTTGCAAGTTGAAGAAATCTCAACTTTCCAGCGATATCGTTTGACACGTGAATGCGTCAACCAATCATATACAACCAACTGGATCTATTATTTTGCTAAATAATTTACCGTTCTCGATTTTTAACTTTTGGTGATGAATTAATTCAAAGCAATAATTATTGACAGCAACTGATGTTTTAAAAATGTATTTTGTGGCATTTAGAATATTTTAATTGTTGTCTGCAATCGCTATCGCCGTGTCGCCGTGATAAGTATAAATGCAAAAGCGACGGGCGATGCATCGCAAAATTCGGCGATTGCAAATCGCTTTTTCAAATGCGATTAATCGCATCGCTCGGCGATCCAGTATAAATTCAGCTTTACAATGTGTCACAAAATGTGGACCAGCTTAACAATTTGAGTTTGGGCACTTGAGGGCCCATACATTTTGGTTTATTGATTCACCCTGACTTTTGATAGAACAGTTAATTCTTAAAAGAACTGTTCTATCAATAGCATATGGCCACTCAACTGTTTAACAGCCATATTGTCCTTTATTTAAGGGGGTACTACACCCCTGGCCAATTTTATGCCTATTTTTGCATTTTTCTCAAAAATTATATTACATTGGTGACAAGTAAGATATGTATATTATAGGGGCAAGGACTACAACTACTGTACTGAAAATTCAGCAACTCAAAGCAAGTAGTTATTGATTTATTGATCAAATATTGGTTTTCACTCATTTTTGACTGTACACAACTGTTGTCTGTGCTGAAATAAAATTTATAGTGCAGTAGTTGTAGTCCTTGCCCCTATAATATACATATCTTACTTGTCCCCAATGCTCTATAATTTTTAAGAAAAATGCAAAAATAGGCATAAATTTTGGCAGGGGTGTAGTACCCCCTTAACTTGAGTTTTAAAGCACATACCCTCCAGATTGCCTGGTAGGTGGTCTGCACTTTTACTTCACTTGTCACTTGATCTATAACAATTTCAGTTGAAATTCATACACCCCCTTTAGGAGACATGACCTAAATCTCCCACACAGGGATGTAGATTTCAAATGGAATCATCCATTCAGGTAGTCCCGTGTGAATTTCACACTCCCTTGTGGAAGATTAAGGTCAGGTCTTCCACAGGATTTCAACTGGAAAATCCTTCTTACCTTCTATTCTGCACAGAGAGACATGTTGTAATAGCACCTTGGCAAAGGCGGCTTCCTCTAGCCCACTGGCCCTGAACTCTTGCACCACTGCCTTCAGGAAGATCTGTTCTTGTTTGGAAGACTCTCTGTTCAAATAAAAACATACAATTATTAATTTCTTATGTCATTGCATGTTTTATTTTCTATTGTTGATGCTGTCAACATCATTGTAAATTTTAGAAAACTGTTTAGAGAAGGGGTGCTTTTTCAAATTTGTGCAAAATATCTGAAAAAGTGCTCATTTTAATTGGTCTTTTAAAGCAAATTTTGCAAAAACTATTTCAGAATTTGTGCAAATTTACTGTTAACTTTGAACAAGAAGTTCAGAAAATTGCTTTAGTTAGTATAATTTTGGGTCTCTTTTTCATCAATTTTGGTAAAATTTTGGGACATGTATCCAAAATCCCAGCCACACAATCAAAAAAATTGAGAACCACCTGGGCAATCAGACCTGTCTCTAACCTCATGGCAACTATCTTTGGTGAACAAAACATCTCTTGGACAGCTACATCTACATGGCTCATTCCCACCATTCCTGATGCTGCCTTGTTGGATGCCGCTGCAGCCTCTGCAATCTCTGTTGCTCGGCGACATATATCTAGCGCCCTTCTTGCATCGCCAGACAATGCAGCTACCTGTTGGTGAAACAAGCAAGGATTTATTAGGGATTTCATACAATGCCGGTTAATTACAAAGCTAGTACCCTTCTTGAATCCCCAGACAATGCAGCTACTTGTCCGAGAAACAAACAAGGATGATATATGAAGGATTTGATACAACGATTCAAGTGCAGGAGTGCACAACTAAGCCTGGCGGCAAGACTTCATTGAAGGATTATACAGCTTTATTCTGAA
The DNA here is from genome assembly GCF_039555335.1 of Amphiura filiformis. Taxonomy (NCBI): domain Eukaryota; kingdom Metazoa; phylum Echinodermata; class Ophiuroidea; order Amphilepidida; family Amphiuridae; genus Amphiura; species Amphiura filiformis. Next base: position 46,267,990 of record NC_092646.1, read on the forward strand.
AGCTGTAGACGTATACTTGAGGGATATACACAGACTTGGCCTATGAGCAGTGCTAGGAGTAAAGCCTGACAAAAGATTGTCCTAGTCTGAAAATTAAACTGTCTCCTACCCTGCCCTACCCAAAGTGTACTTTACTTGCAGTAAGTTTGTTTGTGCAGGGGTGGAATTTCGGCGGGAGTCCTAGAGTCGACTCTCGCAGAGACTCCCGTAAAAGTTCTATTGCGAGAGTCCATGTGGACTCGTGCTGGAAATGATCGGCTCAGCGAACTTACGTGTAAGTTCAACACGCCTTAAAACTCAAAGCCTGCAAAATATAAAGGAAAAGTCGCCAAAGATGCAATGACATATATGGAAGTGAGAGTATGATGACACATATATTAAAAACTTAACTTTGTTAGTTTATTTGTTAGTTTGTTTGTTTGAATGCATTTTACGTAGGCCCACTGTACATATAATACCTTTTGGACTCCCGCAAGATTGTACAACGAGAATCCATTTACGGGAATCCATGGACTCTCGCAAAACTCTCTTGCGAGAATCCACTTGGACTCCTGTGGCACTTTACGAAATTCCACCCCTGTTGTGCAAGGAAAAACAACCTCAAGATACATTGTGTCACTATGTCTGATAGAATTTCTAACCCCAAAGTATTACTGACAGAAGATACATGCTACGTAGAACTTACACCGGATTTTAATATGAATCATATATGTGACATGATCTGGGCCAAAGGAGGCATTTTTGAAAATTGAGTTACCATAATTTGTACCTTATACAAACATTAAGCTATCATATACTGAAAACATCAAAGGTCTAGCACACCTGGTTCTAAAGTTATGAAGTTTTGTGATGCCTATTTTCTTATGTATTTTATTGTTTTTTTGACCCCATATTTTTGCCTTTATCTCAATTTCAAATTTGCCACCTTTGGCCCCCATGGACCAGATTGGGTCACATATTGAGTTGTCACATCATCTTACCTTTCTTGCAGCAAGCTGGATGGCATCAGGAGCAAAAGCTTCCAAACCCATCAGACGACTCTCTACTATCTCCTGTAATTGACGGAATGTGTATGGCTGGAATGTCATACGAGTCAAACCCTAAAAGTAAACACACAGCAATATTGTTAGCAGTTTTATTTTGAATAAGGAATTGACAGGAAGAAATCAATTTTATTAAATTAATAAGTAGATGAAAACCTGTTTTACAACAATTACGTACTTTTGCAAAAGGTTAGGCAGGCTATAAAGCTATATATGTAAGCATTGGAATACTATAAGCCGGTTTGAATGTTTAATACATTTACTTTCATCTATCACCACTACAAGTCAATATTGGCTCAAAATCATTTCTTATTGCTTAAGCTTAAAGGAGCATTTCGTGATCCACAGCCTCATCCCCCCACTTTTCTCGAAAAAAAAAAGAGATTTTTATATCACTGGAAACCTCTGGCTACATAATGTTTATGTACAAAATATTTCTTGCAGATTAATTCGTTTTGCAAAGATATCGTGAAATTTGAATTTCGTTCTGGTGCACCAGAACGAAATTACAACGTATTGTCTATGGAGCAGTAGATACACATAATCATGCATAACTCACAAACGCAAAATCGGAATCAACTGATATTTTGGGAATAGGCTTTTTTCGTGGATATGTACTGAAAAATGTCATAAAAAGAGGATGCTAGGATCACGAAATACTCCTTTAAAAGAAAAGACTCCATGTAATACACATTTAAACCTAGATCTTACTGTGCATACACTTCTCACCAATATAGTTACAAGGTTCAAGTGGATGTGGAGCATAGACTAATAATACAGACTAGGTGAAGTCCCAGCAACACCCGCTAATGAGAGCCAATCATTCCATGAAAACGCGACAGACAAAACTGCTAATACCACATATGATCTTTTATGATCTTTCACATAAACACAAAGACACACAATGCTCTATGCCGTAGGACCACAACACTAGCATGATTTGTTAGACATGAATTCACAGCATACAAATACAAAGTACAGCGACTATGCCTGCTGTTAGTCAGTAATATTTTCTTATCCTAAACTGTCTGTCGCTAGGAAGGAGAAAAGTAGGACTCCAAATGCAAAACGATCTTTGAATTTGAAGAACTTTACTGATCAGGAGAAGGACCAGATGAATGGGGCTACAGGAAGGAGGAAGTCCATAGCTGTTATGAAAGCAAAAACACCAAAAGCAAGCAAAACACCTGCAAAGGTAAGGTCTTGGGTCAAGCTAGATTAATGAAAATCTTGCCTACAGGCTGTAATTAGTGACAAGTATTTGGTTTAAAGTCCCAACTTACTTTCCTGTAAATTCACTAAAGCATGTGTCAGTTGCAGTACGCAAAGCACCCTCTGTCGTTCATTCAACTACTTGTATGGTATAATGATGCAAAGGCATCATACAGCTGATAGTAAATACTAAATACAGTTCCATGATAATCACATACAGTGTGTGCATGAATTGTTAAATACAAGTGTTCAAACAATCGGCCTCATGAATATACAGAGTGCAGTTGCCCCAGTCGTAAAACTCCAATCAATCTACAGAAGCCTGCTCTACTCATAACAATCACAAAGCAGTCAACATCAAACTTTTAACTAAACCAGAGGTATTTCAAGTAATTCTTAGCCAAGGTGGAACACTTGGCACGCTTGTAGCTCTTCATAAAGCGCTATCAAGAAGACAGCATGTACATGTCTCACACAGCTATGTATGCTTAGTCCTTTACATGGACGCAACAGGTACATTGTACTTCAACAAGAATTTGCTAACATATCCAGAGCGTTGTTCATCAGAAATTACAAGATTATGGTGACATGTCCGAGAATGAGATTGTATTCTTGAAATCATTTCTGGCAATTGACTTGGCTCGCATGCAAACATTGTCTCCTCAGCCATGACATCCTTTGGCTTACTACTACAGTTACAAATTGCATCTGATGATACACTGTCATCTTCTGGCTGCAGCTCAGTACTGGTCAAAAATGAATCCAATAATGTGTTCATCATATCTGTGGGTGATGATTTTGAACCAGACGTTGGAAAAATGAGCATTGAAGCCTTCTTCATTTTCTCCTCAAACACAAGTTTTTCAGCTTCAGACTTGAAATTAACCTGTATTGTTTTTCGCACTCGATTAGCATAATTGTATTCTGCTGTAGAGCCATCACTTCTTCGTTTCTTTACAGTACGTTGAACAGGAATATTTGTAATATCCAGTAATTCAGCCATTTCAAGATTTGAGTGGTAAATTTATTATAAAAGCAAATGCAAAAGGAATATCAGACGTTTGAAGACTGCATATACAGATTGGCAACTGTTGAATTTGAAAGTGCAACTGAAATTTTGAATTTGAAGGGTGAATTTGGAACAAACCATGTTTAGTAAAAATGGGGCATACATGCAATCCATTTTTTCACATTTTCCATCTAACAATGAATTCACTTTTGATGGGATAAATAAAACTAACTAAAGGTATATTCATAGACCCTAATTTTGAAGCTTTTTGAAAAAAAGTTCAGTTTGACACATTTTGATGATTATTATTTTCATTTTACTCATGACTAATATATAAATAACCTACACTTGAAAATGGTATTGTCCATAATGTCCTTGCGTAACAGACCCTAGAAACAAGACATTACATTTCATCATTCAGCAATACACCAGGGAGGTTGTAAACATTACTTTCAAAGTCATTCCTAGACAGAGTGTACATCACACACTGCAGTCTTTTGCTCCAGTATAGGCCTATATTGATATTAATTTTTCCAAGTCACAAAAGTAAATCAAGTTTTGAACTGTAGCAGTTGCTTCTAGACAAGATAATTTATATTTACTGCAGCTACAATGACTTCACAAAGTAAAAAAGTAATTTTGGAAGTGACCGAAGATCAGCTCGATATGCTGGATGGCTTCTACACTGCCTGTGGATGGGATTTTAACCCAGTCCCACTCACTGATCATGATCAAAATGGTATGTATGACCACTACATTGTACATTCTAAACTTTCTTTTGTATTTATTTGTTTTTTGTAAAAAGGAATTATAGGCCTATTTTGAAATTTTTGAAAAATTATATAGGAGATAAGGCATGCATAAATTAGTAAGAGTTTTTCACTTTGTTTTTGAACTTTTTTTTTTCATGTATCATTAATGTGATGACATGTTAATTTGAAAGAGTAATTTCCTAAGCAGTTCCTACACATATATGCTCATCCTCCTATCAGCATTTAAAAAATCATCATTTATAAATTAAATGATATTGTATAATAACACTGCCTTTTTATGTATTTTCTTATCGGTAGAGAGTCACAATGAGCCTGAAACGACCACCTCTGAATCTGAAGACACTGATGTGGATGATATCATTTCTGAAGAACATGAACATGATGGAGAAATATGCAAGTTCTGTTTTTTATATCCGTGCTGTACTGCCCATGAACATGATTTTATTGGAGGAGGACAAGAAGCATGCAATGAGAATCCTGGTCTTAGGAGAGTTCGTTACAGGAAATACTGGAACATTATCTCTAACCTAGATGGATGGAAAAAAGCTGACTACCAGAAGAAGAAAAGAAGATTGGCAAAGGATGCAGGTGAAAGTGTGTGGCACAGACGTGAAATTATGCCAGAATGTGTGCTGGAACAGCTACGAGGATTATACCCCAACCCAGAAGGGAAACCATATATGCATATTACATGTACAGACTGTACACTTATGAGCTGTTTTTATTCATAAATAACAACACATCATATGAACAATTATAGAAATCCTGCTGTCTACTTTTGCACTAATTTCTTTACCTGTGTAAAATATGATGTTCTTGTTTTGAAGAGTTGAATTACAAGATGACTATACACACATTCACAATGGCTGATAAAAACAACACAATTTTTCATTTAGATCTACATCATAATCAACCAGTAATTTTATTCTTGAATTATAAAAGATATAAAACAAAATTGATGTAGGGCCTATACAGTCAATATCATACAGAAAGTGTCAGAGTGATGTGATTGAAACATTTTGTAAGTCAACTGTTCATTTTTAGAATTGAACTATGGAGAAATTTGTTTCCTTTAGGGGGCCTATAATTTCCCCATTGAGTAAATAAACACACTAAATTATCAACACTTTATACTACTAGTATATTGTGATCATACAGAGACCCACTGAGCAGAGTATCTGAATCTGTGACTGGAGTAACCTTGTGGCTTGTCAATAATGTGTAGACATGGTTAACTCTTGTAATCATTTTTTAATCCCTCAGCTATGTGGTAGGTTTATCCTTGAACAGTTTGCCTGGTCAACCCAGTCCCTCTTTAAGAAGGTTCTTGGGATTATTGCGCAATTAGTCATCATAAAGTTGATAAAAGGCTGGTATCAGTTTTGAGTAGGTTGTAACTGTTGAAATTTAGTTAGTGAAAAATGTGGCTCTATAATATGATGTAAACTAATCAGAGCTCCTGTATAGACTATATGGTTTTCAGGGAGTCCAGATCCAAGATGCACTGACAATGCATGCAAGTATGTGTTCATATAGGGCCTACTTTTGAAGATCTTCTAAATAGCTAGAGTTATATCATATAAGTCATTAAAGCGTTTGTGGATGTTTCATTGGACTTGTTCCGTGATTTATTAACTTTGTATGCAGCCAAGTGCCTGTTGACTGTTGAGTCAAACTGCTCGACGATGAGGCAGTAGTTGAGTAATATTATTCTTGGGCATTATCTTGTCTACCCATTCTGTTCTCAATTACGTGCTTGGTAAGGTCCGTATGCACAAATGAGTTAGACCGGGTCTAACTGGAATTTAGTCCCAGGACAAGGGACATTTCCCTTTATATTTTCTTAAGCTATTTTGTATTATTTTTTAACTTTGCATGTAAATCTTTAGAATGTGAAGTAAATAAGAGTAAAAGACCATTCCTGATGGAACTCAATTCCACTTAGACCAGTCTAACTCTTTTGTGCGTAGGCCTACGGACCTTAGGGCCTACACCTTACAGAAATGATGGTCAGACATAAACCCAGAATCCAGCCTTTCATCAATAAGACTTTCTACACCTACACTATGAGCTGTTTGATCTGTGATGACAAAGTCTCTCTTTTTATTTTAAAGTGTTTTAGTTTCTACTCCAGTTGCTGCTTCTAAGATCACGAAGATAGGCCTACTCACTTTTTACACCACACTAACCTATAAATGTCCAAAATTGCTCAAATGTCATCATATGGAACTAATTTCACACTAGCTAATCAAGAAGGCCACATACAAAACCCATAGTTTTAGCGAAAAGCACTTTAATCAAGTGTTCACAGCCATTTGAACTTCCATTAATGTCGTCAGCTACATGCAGTAAGTATACAAGCCTGCGAATTCGAAACCTTGTTTCAAAATTTTCAAGGGCATGTACAGGGGGTTATAAATCTTTTTGAATAAAATTCTTTCATATTCTTGATTTCCAATGTTGATACCATATTTTGAACTGCAATTCATATTAAAAAGTTGAAATTTGCAAAATAACACACACCCCTATTGCTAAGGAGTTTGGTACCAAACTCGGTACCAAAGTAATTGATTGACAGTTTTGGTAGTTTGGTACCCTAAATTATGTTGATTGACAGTTTTGGGGAGTTTGGTACCCTAAATTTGTCCAAGATGGCGCCCATCGACTGCCAATTATTCGGACCCTTTCCAGTAAAAATACAGCTTATTTAGCCAGTCTCGTCATGGGGTCCTCGGTTATAATATTTTCCTAATATATTGAGCTAACTCCTCAGCTATTTGGTTTTTCACGATATGATAGTAATGGAAAGATTCGACCAAATGTTCGCCGTTTTTCGCCATTTAATTTTTTTTGAAACGATGACGTAAACATTGCATCATCTCTTCCACAGGTAATACACTCCTACACGTACATGGTACTATGCCATCACATTATGCATTATCGCGCATAGGCCAAATGACTGACTTCATTTGCGCAAACGAGTGGCTTATCCTATAGTATATTAGTACTCGAGAATCCTTGGTTCAAGTGGATGTGGAGCATAGACTAATAATACAGACTAGGTGAAGTCCCAGCAACACCCGCTAATAAGGGCCAATCATTCCATGAAAACGCGACAGACAAAACTGCTATGCACATACCACATATGATCTTTTATGATCTTTCACATAAACACAAAGACACACAATGCTCTATGCCGTAGGACCACAACGCTAGCATGAATTGTTAGACATGAATTCACAGCATACCATGGAAGTAATAGAGCACGAAGTGCGATGGAATTGCAACTCCGATCATCGATGTGAGGTCAGCGATCGTCACGCTTGCAACATGTGGACGTAGATGGCAGCAGCATTTTTCTTTAATTAGCATATTCGTGACGTCATGTTAACGTAAGTCTCCACAGCACTACACATATTTTTTAGGTAGCTTTTAGTACTGTCGTGGTGGCAGCAGCATTTTTCTTCACTTTTCCAATATGGCGCCGCCCTAGTCCAATAATGGCGATGCCCTTAATCCAATAATGGCGCTGGTGAGTAATACACGGGGGAAGCCGACGGTGACGCCATCTTTTTGCATTGCGCTAGTATACGAGTTGCAACGGCCTGATCATACAAATACAAAGTACAGCGACTATGCCTGCTGTTAGTCAGTAATATTTTCTTATCCTAAACTGTCTGTCGCTAGGAAGGAGAAAAGTAGGACTCCAAATGCAAAACGATCTTTGAATTTAAAGAACTTTACTGATCAGGAGAAGGACCAGATGAATGGGGCTACAGGAAGGAGGAAGTCCATAGCTGTCATGAAAGCAAAAACACCAAAAGCAAGCAAAACACCTGCAAAGGTAAGGTCTTGGGTCAAGCTAGATTAATGAAAATCTTGCCTACAGGCTGTAATTAGTGACAAGTATTTGGTTTAAAGTCCCAACTTACTTTCCTGTAAATTCACTAAAGCATGTGTCAGTTGCAGTACGCAAAGCACCCTCTGTCGTTCATTCAACTACTTGTATGGTATAATGATGCAAAAGCATCATACAGCTGATAGTAAATACTAAATACAGTTCCATGATAACCACAAGCAGCGTGTGCATGAATTGTTAAATACAAGTGTTCAAACAATCGGCCTCATGAATATACAGAGTGCAGTTGCCCCAGTCGTAAAACTCCAATCAATCTACAGAAGCCTGCTCTACTCATAACAATCACAAAGCAGTCAACATCAAACTTTTAACTAAACCATAGGTATTTCAAGTAATTCTTAGCCAAGGTGGAACACTTGGCACGCTTGTAGCTCTTCATAAAGCGCTATTAAGAAGACAGCATGTACATGTCTTACACAGCTATGTATGCTTAGTCCTTTACATGGACGCAACAGGTACATTGTACCATGGCCAAGAATTTCTTAAAATAACTGTAGTTTCAGTGATGCTGACTTGTACACAAAATATTCATGAATAATTGATGTTAACTTACCAATCGACTCGCCACCCTGTTCATCATAATTCTCTCGGGAAGATCCATGGTGTTTGCTATAGCAACGACTATCAAATGAGTCTTAGCCCTCGTTGGCCAATCAAAGATGCTGTACAATACATTCTGTTTTCTTGTCCACAGCAGATCCAACTGAAAAAGTAATTAAAACCGACACATTTAAACTCCCTCAAAATATCTTGCACCCTGGGTAAGAGCTTGACCCTGTAGCTCTGTAAATGACAACCAAAACTGAACCAGACTATAATGCTAAACAAATACCAGTTTAAACAACTGATGTGCACTCTTAATCTTACAGTATTTTTAGGATCATTGAGCCAATGCAATGATGACCATTGCACTTAACTTTTCTGAGTTGAAAAGCATTGTCGCTTATCATGTGACTGGCAATGACCTATCATGACCTACAACTGAATATATTATGTATTTCAAATAAATTTACCATTCTTGAACATGAACTTATTAAATAGTGAATATCTCAGTCATCCAGTCGTTAAAATCACTAGGTTTTAAATTGAATCTTTAATTGGAACTTACAAGTTGTAAAAGTAAGTTCCAGTAAAAAATCAATTCAAAACTTTATGAACTTATAAAAATACATCAATTTGAAATAATTCAAATTAGCAACTGATGTCCATTTTGTGATATTTACCATTTTGAATCAAACTTGCAAATAGCCATCATCCTTTGGGTAACAACCTTAAGTTTGACCATTTCCTATTAATATACTATAAATGATGAGCAATCTGTGGTTTTTCAAAAGTTTTTCAGAGGGCGAGATGGCCGAGTGGTTAAGGTGTTGCGCTGCCGGCCGGGAGATACGATCGACGAGGGTTCGAGCCTTGGGCTTGCCTTAGGTGAAAATTCTCTTCCCTCCCAAAAAGTTCCTATATGGTCGGGAATCCTTCAATTAGGTTCAGTAATTTAATTTCAGAATTTAATTGAAGAATTTCTTCTCGCCCCCATACACTGCTTATCACGTGCAGATATAGGTAGTGTATGTGCTTCAAATCCGTGATTCGAAGTCACGTAAAGCCGTTGGTCCCGTACAGGAAGAGTCAAACCCTGTGCACGTTAAGTGTCAGAGCTATTCGAAAAGAGAAGGGGGACCATCCCCAGTTCTGATATCTGCAATCAATCCTAGGTTCCAGGATCGTGCATAAGTAAAACTGTGCACGTAAAGCCCGTGCGTTGATACTCAACCATTTGAGGTAAGCACGTATAAGGAAGGAAGGAAGGAAGGATATTCTTGTTCATATGAATGGAAATTTCCATTGTGAGACAATCTCAGATTATGATCCATTCATAACCGGCCATTGCAGAGTGGTTCCAATCCATTCATATCCAGTTCAAGCTAGTTTGGAACAATAGAAATGCAAAATCGCTGAGCAATAGGGTATTTGTTGAGCTGTATTAAACTATCCACCCTGGATTTGAATCCAGGCTGTATGAACTATTAGAGAACCTGTTCCATCTATCAAATACCAAATAGGGTACTCCAAGAATTCCCAGCCTTTGACAAAACTCACCTCGTCAACAATAAGAACCGTTGTTTGTTTCTTTGTGGAAGCAGTACTGAAATGTTTCTCTAGTAACTCAGCAGCATGGGTAGCAGTAGCCTTCTTGCCTGTCAAAGACTGAAATATTAAAATAAAGAGAAATTAATTATCAACCAGGGAATATAAAAGATTGGGAAGTGTCACTCTATTATAAATAAAACTATGGAAGCCGCCATTACCCTTCCCAGTTGGGATTGGGTACTGTACGCGTAGCCATGGTAGCACCCCATGGCGGCCCCCATACGTATGTCAAATTTTGTGATTCGCTGCAACTTCTATACAGCATCCCATAGCGTGCAAATTTGGCTACTCCGCGTTTCACTGTCAGACAATCACCAACATTTATAAAGCATCAAAACCATAATTAATTGAACGAAGGTGCTGAAAACTAGCCACTATAAGCAAAGAAAACAATGACTATAATATGCACAGAAAATTCATACACACAGTACTATACACATCTCAAAGTGTTGCTGCTCTAGTGGTTTCCAGAATCAATTCACTTCCTCTGTGAGTACAGTTGTGGTGCAAATCATTGTGTTTACTTCCAGTTTAAATACCCAGCAGCACCAGGATGGATGGGGACAGTCAGGGGTTAGTACTCTACTCTTTTTGAAACTGACTGTGAAATAAATGTACATGTAAATGTACTAAATGCTAGCTTTTGTAACGTGATTGAATTCCATCATCATCATCATCATCAGTCGGCTGTGGAGCAGGTGACTACAAGCTTTCTCCAACTATTGCGATCTTGGGCAAGCGAAACAATTTTGTTTGGCTTCAGCATCCCTTCAGTATCTCCCAGAAGGTGCTGGACATACTGTAAGTACAGTGTGCGTGGCCGTCCCGGTTTCCTCTTCCCATGTGGTGGAATATAAAGGGCATATTCTTTCACAGGCTTGTCGTCTTCAAGACGCAGTATATGGCCGAGAAATATGAGTTGATGAATCTTGACTCTGGCTACCAGTGGAGTGGTGTTGGTCAGGTTGTAGATGGTTTCATTTGGAATCCGATCCACACGCTTGATGTTGATCTCCATTGATTTAATTGAATTGATTGAATTCCATACTATACTATGCATGAAACAGTTTTCTGTCATTCAACACTTGATTGCCATTTGGCTATTCCAGTTCAAATCCATATACATATGATAGACATGACGGTAATCTCCAATACACTCTCCAACCCTATATATACTTTGTATCTCTCTCATACCTAAGCATGGTGGCCCAATAGTTAGGGCGCGAGCTTCATAATCAAAAGGTTGCGGGTTCGAGCCCCACCACGGCCTATGATTTGATTTGATTTGATTTGAGTTTATTAAGCATATCATCGTAAGAGTCAAATAACATATTGCACAGAACATATATACAAAAACATAATTATTATAAAATACAAATTAAAACATAAAAATTGACACGATAATATGCCAAGGATATCCCTTAAAGTCAGCGACTTATTTCCAAAGGGGTCCTTATAACTAACTATGTGTTGCGTCCTTGAGCAAGATACCTTAATTCTCAATTGCTTCACTCTACCCAGGTGTAAAATGGGGAGATACTGGGGGGAATCACAATCTAAGTCACTGAGAATACCTGCGCATCAGTTGCGGATTTGGTGAAGCGGAAATGATTCTGATATATCCTAATGGCAGCGGGTGTGCTGATAATTAGGTCATACATGTACCTAGCTGAAAGGCCTTCCTTCCTTCTTTCTTTCTTTCTATTTATTTATTCATTCCTACCTTGAGAATTTGCACAAATGCCTGATGAGGGTCTGTCAGACGCATTCCATTGATATCAATAAATTTCACATCAGATATCTCTCCCTCATCTTGCTCTTCTTTCAGAATGGACAACACTTCTTGAACTGTGGCTGTTTTTCCTGTCCCTGGTACTCCCGATATGTACATACATCTACAATTGTATTGATCAAAATAGAGATGGAATCAAATTATGCGGGGGAACAGACCATCCAAGAAGTCATATGAAAGGATGTAGATTTGTTGAGGAGGGAGGGGTGAAAATGGTGGATACATTTTTTATATTTGTGAAGAGATTCATCAGGTTTGTAGATAATTATAATTTGAAGTTTTCATATACAAAACCAAAATTTTTGACACTGACCTGACAGTTTAAGTATGTCTTGGACGACATACTCAGAGTGATTGGTATCCCATCATCCTCTGTGCTGGTGGTAACACAGCTCCATCCCTTGGGGGCATGGTCTTGAGGAGAGGGTCATACACGTGACTTAAATGGTAGGCCCCATCAGAGAATCAATCTGGATACGTAAGAGAGGCCCGGCCGTCATGAACAGGGACGAGGGGGCCTACCATTTAAGTCACATGTATGACCCTCTCCTCAAGACCACACCCCCAAGGGATGGAGCTGTGTTACCACCAGCACAGAGGATGATGGGATACCAATCACTCTGAAGAAGTATGTCGTCCAAGACATACGAAACTGTCAGGTCAGTGTCAAAAATTTTGGTTTTGTATATGAAAACTTCAAATTACATTTTTTATATGTTGTAAAAACCAGACCCGCTTCCTATTTTGTTACAGATGGGGAGGTAGTGATGGGCTAAAAAAAAAAAAATTATAGTGCAAATTTCAATTGAATGAACGCAGCCTGACATAGCGTACGATTTTTGTGTACACTGCACGATGTACGCCAGTGTGTGCGACTGTGCGTGAGTAACGTGGAAGCGAATTCAACCATGCCAACACACTTCTTCTTCTTCTTCTTCTTGGTTGAGTCGGTAGATACAGATTATTAGCTGCAGTTCACCAACTTTTTGGGTCACTTGTGATTGGTTAGTATTGTATCCAAGGTTAAACGTTTGTGTTGTAGTTTGAAATATGCGATACACGATCGCGGTTGAATTGAGTACAGCTTTTGAAAGCTGTATTCATTCAATTGAAATTCCTACTATAGTTATCTTTAAGGTATCCTCTGTTCTTCCATGAGTGATAATAAAATGTTCATCAAAATACGTCAATATCCTTGAACAAAATATTTAAATACAAATATAGAATATGTGAATATCAGCATTGTTCACAATCATGAACTTACAATGGGCAAATTAACATACCTATGTATACAAGATACAAGATAAACTGAGCTCAAAAAGAAACTTATGTTTTACAACTTGTGAATCACAAGGTCATATCTTAAAATACTGTCAATCAAAATGAACCAAAATTACACACAGGATTACCTTAATACTCTACTCAAAACACATGTCAGTAATCAAGCAGTTGTCCAACTGACACAACAGCAAAATGCACTGTCATGGGACAGCTTCCTGGACTTCCTTCACTTTCACAGCCCAACATTTGGCACCCAGGACAAAAAATCTGTGAGAATGCACACAAGATCCTTGCACAGATGATAAAACGGTGCTGCTTTCTGCTTTTTATACACTTTTTTCATGAAACAGGGCTAGGCTGTGAATGTGGTCCAAGAAGCTGTCCCATGTCAGTGCATTTTGCTGTTGTGTCAGTTGGATAACTGCTTGGTTACTGTCATGTGTTAAGAGTAGAGTATTGAAGTAAGTTTGGTTCAATTTGATGGACAGGATTTCAAGAATACAAAAGTAAAAAGTAGGAAACTACCGTGAAGTATATAAAATTGGGCGAGGATTTCAAGATATGACCTCATGAAAAATTATAAGTTTCTTTTTGAGCTCAGTTTATATAAAATTAAGAATTAATCAAAACCAAACAAAAAGTTATTAAACAGTTAAAGATTTGATGTCACCTCATATTAGCTACCTTAAATCCAGGAAACAACATGCTTTGGAAACTCTTATGCTTTGGAAACTCTGTTGTGGACAACTTCCACAACTTTTTCATGACTTCTCTGGAATTTCCAAGACCAAAATAAAATTTATGTATTTTTTCCAAAACTATTGCCAATTTGTAAGATTCTGTGACTTTTCCAGACTGCATGTGAGCTATGTGTAACCTACTTACCCTCCTGTTTTATCCAGTATTTTACTCTTGATGAATGTGTACACATCTGTGAACTCCTTCTCACGACACGGCAATGAATCAGGTACAGCCGACACATGCAACCTGTTAGAAATAAGTGTTATTATATGAGTCAATTGAGTCAGTTGGGTGCATATTGTCACGGAGGCATAAGTGCGTTAGTGTTATAGACCTGAAAGGGAAGTCCTCTTTTGGTCTATACGCTAACACGCTCGCCTCTTACACCCAGGGTCGTGGGTTCGAGTCCCGGCAGGACCGGAAGTGGCTCGAGGAGGCGCAGGATATTTCCGTGAGGGGTTTGTGACATAAATGGTGGTAGCGGTGGTCCCTGGTGTTTCTTAACACCAGGGGGATCACCCATCGGAAAGGGTTAGGCGTTCATAAAAATGGCTGGCGAATATGCCTTGTATCAAGGATCGACCAGTCTGGCCGAGTATGCCTTGTATCAAGGACGACCAGTTTAAACAGAGGAAGTAAGGCACGAGGACGCGCCTTACGAGGAGGGGGGGGGGGGCATGTCACGGAGGTATAAGTGTGTTAGTGTTATAGACCTGGGCCGATATTCATAAAGCCTTGCTAAATTAGCAACCAACTAGTGCTTAGCAAGATGCTAAATCCACTAGTTGATAGCTACGTAGCAATCAACTAATCTCTTATTCATAAAACCTTGCTAAACACTTTGCTAACTAGCTATCAACTAGAAATATTTAGCTGATAACTTATTTGGGTGTTTTGGGTGCTATGGCCTTCAACAGTTGTGTAACATCTAATACAATAGGCTTATATAATACATGTCTATTATACTTGAGCTCTGAACCACAGTCAAAATGATCAAAATGTAATGACTCATTGCTGATGGTCTTCATTGAGATTTCGTTAATAAAATTACATGTGTATTTTGTAAGCTATATAGGCCTACAAGGTTGTTACGACAAATTAAATAAAAAAAGATACTCTGAACAAGTAAAGTTCATATACATGTTAAGTCCTTAGTTTGTTGTAAAAAGATACTATACATACTATATTGCTTCATCAAATAGAAAACAACATGCATCCACTTAACGCTGCTCATTTAGCTTCATGAGCAACACTGTGTAAATAATATTAGATAATTTAATAGCATATGATATATCTTGCTTGTTGTCCTGACAAAAGCCAAGCATGATTTATCTTTATCAAATTGACATATAATTTGTTATTGAAAATAAGTCATGCATCTTTACCAAAGAGAACATTGGTAACATGTCTCCAAAATATATATTTTACGTATCAAACAATTGAACAGAATTGCTTCGATTGAACATATCTGCTTAACTAAAGATTACTTGCTATATCATAATCATTTTTCTTGTGCAAATTTGGTTAAACAATACTGGCTTAGTTCAATGTTTATTCATTCACCCTAAATTTGTTGTGTGTTTTAAGACAGTTTCTTATGTGTAAAACACACTGAAGACCTCAGAAACAGAATATTCTGAGAACATTATTTTTCATAATTGACAACAGTTAATATGAAATTAAAACAATAAATCATGTCAAACTTAGTTCAAAATCATTAAGACTAGTTGTCAACTAGTGACTTAGCGCTGCCCCAGATCAACTCTAAGTTTTGGCAAAATTTTAGAATGTTGCTAACTCTAACTGGGTTTTATGAATAAGAATTAGCAATCAGCTAGGCTTAGCAGCTTGCTAAAGTCAATTTTAGCTGTCAACTAGGCCTAGCGTGGTTTTATGAATATCAGCCCTGAAAGGGAAGTCCTCTTTTGGTCTATACGCTAGCGCGCTCGCCTCTTAAACCCAGGGTCGTGGGTTCGAGTCCTGGCAGGACCGGAAGTGGCTCGAGGAGGTGCAGGATATTTCCGTGAGGGGTTTGTGACAATATTAAACTGCACAGTTGTGTGTATTGTTTGTGTTATGTTATGGTATGCACGCAGTCAAGGACTCAATGGATTTCAGCCATTTTCATGAGTTCCTCTCTAAAAAAACAAAATCAGTTCTTAATTAGCACACTCTGCATGTCAACATGGCTCAAGTTATATGATAGTGGTTCTTTTGTACATGTTGTGAACTTTCATATCAGCATTATAGTTGACCCCTAGTGACTGCTAGAGGTCACGAAGGGGTACAAAATTGAAAATGCTACAATCTTGTTAAACTGCAATTTCGTGACCATGATGGCAGTGTAAACAGCATAAATTCAAATGAATTAGAATAATGGCCTATACAACACTGCTGCATCATCTTAAATAATCTTCATCAACAGTGATGATTCTTACCAATGGGTTGATAACTAATTTCTTTCCTTATAATAATATGTGTTTTTTGGGGCCACCCCTCTTGTTATATCTTATTTGTATATTTTGTTTCTTGACAACTTGCTTTGAGTTTTTAATACCATTGTTAAACTGGTACAACATTTCACAGATTTGTTGTTGTTGCGCCTCCTACATCTTGTTTTTAAGTTCTTGGCAATTATTTGTTTAATTTGTGATTTGATGGAAATAAATTGAATATGAATAAAAGATATGAAACTATGAAGGGTCTGTTCAAGAGGGTAGAAGATATGAAACTATGAAGGGTCTGTTCAAGAGGGTAGAAGATATGAAACTATGAAGGGTCTGTTCAAGAGGGTAGAAGATATGAAACTATGAAGGGTCTGTTCAAGAGGGTAGAAGATATGAAACTATGAAGGGTCTGTTCAAGAGGGTAGAAGATATGAAACTATGAAGGGTCTGTTCAAGAGGGTAGAAGATATGAAACTATGAAGGGTCTGTTCAAGAGGGTAGAAGAAGATGGAATACAGATGAGGGAAAGATGCAAAAGGAGGAAGGAAAATGAGTGGTAGGGGAGGAGGAGGAGGAGGAGGAGGAAGTTTACCTGACTCTGGCATGTTCCAGTGGCTGTGATGGCCCTTGTCTTGGAGTGTTGCGACAGGATATATTGGGTACTGCAATTGACTTCCTCTTACTCTGTGATGAGGAGAAATACAAAATGTAGACAACATAAGAAAATGTCAACTTTAAAATAATGGCATTATGAGCATTTCTCATATTTTACACTTTCATATCAAATTTCTGACCAAATTAGTGTAAATTATTGTGCAGTACCAACCCAATTTGTCTCAACAAAGTCATTATGAATGCGGGTCAGCTAGATGGATGACATTGCAATTTGTGCCTCCCAATTAGTCTGGAATGCTCTAGACTATGAGCAGGGACAGGCAATTTGCGCGGAACTTTTTTTCCGCGCAATTGGCTATTTTTTTTCCTATGGGCAGGGATACATGATTTGCACTGAAAAAAGAGTTCCGCGCAATTCCGCACAATTTGCTATTTTTTTCCGCGCAAATCGCCTGTCCCTGACTATGAGTATGTGAATGTAGAATGCACAGAAGCCATCACTCTTAACTTTTACCATTCTTTTAACTTTAATGAACAAATGTTCTGTACATAGACAAAAAATATACAGACCATTCAGCAACAGGCAAAGTCCCTGTTCTTTGTATGCTGAGAATTCTTGTATATCTGTATACACCTGTATTTAACAATTCACGCACACGCTGTATGTGGTTATCATGGAACTGTATTTATTATTTAATATCAGCTGTATGATGCTTTTGCATCATTATACCATACAAGCAGTAAAATGAATGAAAGAGGGTGCTTTGCGTACTGCAACTGACACATACTTTAGTGAATTTACAGGAAAGTAAGTTGGGACTTTAAACCAAATACTTGTCACTAATAACAGCCTGTAGGCAAGATTTTCACTAATCTAGCTTAACCCAAGATCTTACCTTTGCAGGTGTTTTGCTTGCTTTTGGTGTTTTTGCTTTCATAAGAGCTATAGACTTCCTCCTTCCTGTAGCTCCATTCATCTTGTCCTTCTCCTGATCAGTAAAGTTCTTCAAATTCAAAGATCGTTTTGCATTTGGGGTCCTACTTTTCTCTTTCCTAGCGACAGACAGTTTAGGTAATGTAGCAGGTAGCTTTACATTAGTTGTACGCCGATGCTTGGGGGTTTTATGTGTTTCCCGAGTTGCAGTTCTTTTTGTGGCCGTTCTGGTGGATTTATACCTCTCTCTATCATCATCTTCAAAGTCTGAGTCTGATGACAATGATGACGTATCATCGCTACCACTGTTGTCAGGTGTGTCTCTCCATAGGGACTCTAGCAAGTCCTCTGTGGCGATTAGTTTTGAGCCATTTGGAGTGGTTGTCACTTTTGCTTTCTTGGAACCTGAAAGGACATATTGCAAAGAGGTTATTTCACCACAACCAAAGCTCAAATCTGGGTAGAATTTCATTACACAATAGTTGGATTCAAGTGTTTAATTTAGTTTTCGTTTAGTTTTCATCTATTTTTTGTAATTCCATTGATGTGCTTTGCATATCTTACATAAGACTTGATCAACCCTTTTGTGTCTCTATTCAGAATTTTCTGCAGAAATAAAGAAATGATGATAACAGATAATGCCATGAATGATCGGAATAACCAATGCACAACAATAAATCTAAAGCCCCATCCCAACCCATAATAGCTGCTACTTTCACCTTGGTCTGGGGCGGACATTTTAAAAATAAATTTAGAAGAGCAGCAACGACATTACTTGCATTACATTCCAGATGTTAAATCTACATCATATGCAAAATTTGAGGAAATTCGCACGAGTCCGTTTTATTTTAGGGCCATTTGTCTATAACTAACTGGTCTTTACATGTAGCCCTATGGAGAGAGTGCTCGTTGAGGGCGCTTATAACCCCATTTTAGGAACAAAATGTGATTTAAAAAACGGACTCGTCATGAATTTTCTAAAATTTTCAGAGTATGTAGTATGAACATGTAGAAATATAATCAAGTAGTTGCCCTACCTGCTCTTCTCCGAAAAAATAAAAAGTCTTATACCTCAATGATAATGAAACCTAGGTGTTATTCACAACAAATTTGAGTTTACTTTTCTGAACGATTAATAGCCAAAACATTGTTTGTTAACAAAAGAAAAGCAAAAATCACCTGATTTTTTCTTCTTTGGCGTCTTAGTGTGCCCATTGGTTGCCTTGGCATGTCCATTCGTAACACCATTGTGCTTGTGTCCATTGGAAACTCCATTCAATTTCTTATTTTGTTTTAATGATGTGAATCCCTCTTCTTCCTCCTCCTCTGATGATGATGAGCTTTCCTCTTTAGGAGTGATTGCTTGGAATGTTAGACCATCAAATGTGTACCTTACGTAGAATATTTTCAGATTGCCATCCTTTGTCTTCTTTGGAATTTTACAATCCTCTGGAAGCTCTATGACCTGAAAATAGAACAATGAAAAGATTATACAAAAACTCAGTGTTGCCAAAACTTTTCAGCGTCAAGGCGCGCGCATTGACTCGCTAGGCCACTGTAAAGGATTCTCAAGTAGCCCAATGTTTTAAGCTTCCAAAAAAGCGTCCAATACCGAATGTTTGGGCGGATTTACCCGATTTTTGAATGAAAAACACCCAATTGGGCGGTAAAGGACTTGACTTTAAAACATCCGGTACTTACTGGGAAGTTACTGACAGATCAATAAATGGTCATAAAACCCATTGTAATTGCAATTTTGAGCTTCAACCTTTATAAATCGGCTAAATTGAAAGGAAAATATCAAATTACTGCCGCAGCCTGAGACTGGCAAAAGTAGCCCAATTTTAGGCAAGTAGCGGCATGCTTTTTTGAGTAGCGGCAAGTGATCGCCAACTAGCCCAATTGTGCAGCGCAAAAGGCGCCATGTTGGCATCACTGCAAATACTACATGGTTTGTACTCAGTACTGGCTACAGGCCTACCACCAAGAACCTGAAGTGCGAGGGGTGGTAGGCCTGTAGCCAGTACCATAGTGACCCTATTTACCTTTAATTTTCCCTTTTAAAAATCAAATAGCCAACCCGCTAAGTGACTATGTGCAAAGCGCTTAATCATATGATGTACAAATACGACAATTGCTTGCGAGTAAATTGTTCATATTCATAGGATATGCATTAAGTTATCAATGTTACGCGCGCAGGTCCAGTTTTGTTTAATAGTAACAGCAAATTGCATTTCGTGTTTTCGCAAATAAATAAGTATGATTGGGTCTCAGGCATCACATATATTCATGAAGTTATAATGGACCTCCATGGAAATAAGCTCAACAAGAGGGTTATCCAGGGTTGTCAACCTGAAAAAATTATTTTAAAAAAAAAAGCCTACCTTGCATGTTTCCTGGATGGTGTCAACATCAATGTGTTTTTCTTCATTCAGATTAGATCCGGTGTACTCCACTACCTCCACTGGATCTATTTTGGCAATGCTGTGTTTCTTCTTAACTTCTCTAATTTTTTCTTGTACCTCACTGTAGCGCATGTACCAGTGCATGGTTGCTCGTCGACTTTCATCACTGTTTTCAATACCTAAGGGGGATCAAAATGACCAAAGTTTGAAACAATATCAACAAATATTTTATAAGAATAGGCAAATTATTTGAAGCAATTTGATTTTGTGATTTATCTAACAACTTTTGGAAAATAGTCTGTATTTAGTCTGTGGTTGCTGCATTGAAATAATGTAGACTAGGCCTGGCATTTTCGGTAATTTTGTACCGGTACCGCACATTTTTCGGCGGTAACCGGGTAGCCGAAATTGCAAAAAAAAAAAAAAAAAGTTTTTTATTTTTCGGTTTTGTAGTGTCCCTGGACCTAGACCTAAATGCTAGGATCATTCATGGTTGACCCCCAAAAATGTAATCTCGGCGGGTACCGCTACCCCGCCCGAAAATGCCAGCCTTAATGTAGACCACCATTGTCTGCAGAAATATGCCATCCCCATAGCGCCCTCTTTTGACACCAAACCAAAAACAAGGGAATCCATGTGGATCCGGAGAAAGTCACAACCAAGTATGAAAGAGAGCCTAATGAACGGAGATGAGGGGGCCTACCAACTGAGTCGCGTCTACGGCCAATTGATCCTGAGGGCGTCATCATCTTCTGATGGCGTCATACCATCCAACAAAGGATCGATTGGCAGACACCATTGATAAAGGCAACAGACTGGATTGCCGAAACTGTATGGAAAACGCCAGTTTGTTCTTGGGATTATACTATGAAAAACTTTGAAATCTGAATATTATATTCCTGATGAATCTTTAAAAAAGCAACAAAAAAAAACAACAAAACAAAACAAAAAACAAACAAAAAACACAAAAAAACATGGGTGCCAGTGACATCACTGTGGATTTTGTAAGGTGCAGCTGCATACCATGGGTGTTTACCTTCAATCATACACATATGTGATGTGTCATGTCAAAAGCAGGCACTTTTGGGCAGGATCGTAAATGGAGAAATAGCCAAAAATCTGCCCAGGGGTGAATTTTTCATAATTTTGGTTTGTTGCGAATTTGTGATATTATTGAAATATTGTCTGATAGTTTCAGACCAGAATATAACTGGCATCTTGTATTTTTTGAGACACGTTTCAAGGTAAATCCTACTCTCAACATTGTCAATAATATTTTTAAAGGCTGATATCTCAATTTCCAATTTTATAATGTACCATAACTTACGATCTCAATATCTTCGCTTAGGAATGTCCTATTTCATTGGGGAAAACAGCGTTGTGGAGCAAAATATCTCTATATTTAAGATAAGTAAAAACCTCAAAATTGATAACCTGTCCAAAAGTGTCTGCTTTTGACATGACACGTCACATATGCAAGATGCATACTAATAGACAGACCCATACATTCTTCTCTGAAAACAATTGCAACAGCACTATATTATAATAGTGTGAATGGCAGGCTACCTACCAGTATCATACAATGTTTCAATTCTGCCAATATACTCCTCTTTCTCTGCTGAAACAAGCACACAGTCCCCAACTTCAATTGTCCCAGTGGATACCTTGAAAGCTCTGTGTTATGAAACAAATCAACAAAAATATTGTGGTTTTATTATCAATGTCTTCTAGTTTCCTGTGTGCATATGTAGGCCAAAGTTATGTCAAGAATGTTTCACTTAGAGTGCATCTTAGATTTTTAATTATTATTCATAACCTCATTAATATACGCAGCAAGTGCGATCCAATCACAGATAATGACTTTTAAATACGCGGACGCAAATTCAGGTCATTGAAAAAGTATAATGACCGCGTCTCGTGACGTAGGTAAAAAGAACGCTCTACAATGACCGCGTTACGTGACGTGTTACGCGTTCGAACAATTTACGCGGATGCTGGCCGCCGTATTTGGACATCGCGTGATTGCGTGCTATTGTGATTGGTCGCTAGCGGTATTTCCTTAATGGGCTATTCGATTTTTTACAGGGAAAAGGGCAAATAAAGTTTAAATTGTGTTCTGTTTTCAAATTAAGAGAAGAAAATGTGACGTAAATTGAATTAAAAAAGTGAAAAGTGACGGTTATGAATGTGGTTAATGACTTTGCACCAGTTATTTTTCGGGTATTGTGAAATATCTAAACATTGTGCTTTGGACCTCGGAATATTCCTCGGTTCCAAAGCACAATGTTTAGATATTTCACAATAGGCCTACCCTCAAAACAACTGATGCGCAGTCATTAACCTCTAATTATATACATGTATACATGCATATGTACATATAATCAGGAAAGAAGAACACATTGTGTTTGGACTGTTTAGTCTATTTCTTCTTTCCTGGATTGTCATTTAAATTGCTTTTAATATTTTTATATGTTTGCAATTTATGGCAATTGAAATAAATATTATTATTATTATCTAAAGTGCACATTCACTATAAATTATTATGTATGTGTGTGAGCCAATATGGTTGTTGGGGTGCATGTGTATCAGTATTTGAATATGTGTGCTTTTGAGAATAAGCCGTACAAGGCAGGCTGGAGGGAATTTGGAAAACATACAAAATTTATACAAAAATACCTGAAATAATGTGTAAATTTGGTAAAATATGTGTAAATAAGCCCAGAATTTCCCAACTGCCATTAAAATGTTTCTATTGTCAATTCTTAAAATGTTGCACAAAAATAAAAACCCATGTAGAATCAATCGGAAGGTGTAAAAAGTAATGAACAAAAAATAACATGTATTCTTTCAACATTTAAAGTTTAGATTTAATTGTGCATGCTCAAAGATTGGAAATGAGCAACGTATATCTGGATGAAGTTTTAAATCTATTAAAACACACCTCATTAGCTCTCATTCAAGAATCTAAATTTATGGGCTGAATGAATTCTTTAGGTTTTGTGTGGAAATTACTCAAAATTGTGTGCTATTTATTCATACTCCGAAGTTGTAAATATGGTAAATGCATACAGCCTGAAAAGGTTGACCCCATTTTTTTCTCGGTCGTTTGAAAAGTTTTTTCTCGGTCGTTTGAAAAAGTGAAGAGCAAAAAAAAAAAAAAAAAAAAGGTTCCAAGCCCCTGTTTTTGCCGCCCCTTCTTCTTCCGCCGCCCCTTCATTTTGGCCGCCCCTTGCTTTTACCATGGCGGGGGGGGGGGCTGGCGCCCCCAAATATACGCATGCTGCATCCTCCAAGTAAGGGATTACAATCATATTTGCATCCGATACAATTTGATTCGCATCTACATGTAAATCCTTTCGTATCTTAACTTAACCTGGATTTTTTCTCCTTCTTTATTTATTTTCCCTCCCCTTCTTTTAGATTTGGTGCCGGTCTTATGCACCTGTGTGCTCCAGCTATTCACTGGAGTTCTTCAAAATTTTCTTCATGATATTGCATAAATTTTGATATATATTTAGGCAAAAAAAAAACCAAGTTTGTTTCCTGTAGCGCGCATTTATTTTTTTTGACGATTTTTTTTTCACTTTTGAAAAAAAAAAAAAAAAGCGGAAAAAGAAAATCGCAATATAATAATATAAAACACTACTGGAGTAAACATTTACACATCACACAACAAACAAGCTTAGTGAAAAACTACTGGAGAAAACATCACACAACAACAACAACAACAACGCACTTATATAGCGCCCAACACCAAAAGGCCTCTGGGCGCTTTACAAAAGATAAAACTTACAATTACAACCTTAAAAGTACATCTTAAAAACTACCAATTAAAAACCAGAAAATTATACACAAAAGCAGCAAAAATATTTACAAAGGATTGTCAAACAAATAAGTCTTTAAAAGTCTCTTGAAGATGGCGAGACTGCCCGCTTTCTGGATGCGTGCAGGCAGCTTGTTCCACAAAGTTGGCGCGGCGACGGAGAATGCCCTTTCACCGTAGTAGGCCGTCGAAACCTCGCGACTGGGCGGCACATTAAGAAGAAGTTTTGAGTTTGACCGAAGAGAGCGTTGGGGAACATGAACTTTGATGAGGTCAGAGATGTAAGATGGTGCCATACCATGGAGAGACTTATAAGTGAGGACATTTTTTAAATACTTTTTTAATCTGCAGGTTGAAAGGGGATCATAAATATTCTTGAATATGAAGAAATATGATTTTTTTTGTGTGTGTCAGAGAAACCCACTGTAAATTTCCATTCTAATTTGCAGCAAAAAAGGTTGTTGTTTTTTCATTTGAAGACATGGATTATAAAAAAATAATAAAAATAAAAAAACGCATTTCGCATTTGACTTTTTTGACCTGCTCCAGGAAGCAACCATGGTTTTTTTTTGGCCTTATGTGCAATATAATATTTTTGTAATTCTGTGTCAGTGATAAAGTGTAACAAGTAAATCAACAAAAAATAAAGTGTTCCTAAGCAAAGGAATGTTGCTATGGCAATCTACATACTTGTAATACTGGTTTCCTCTTCTCTTGCTTTTATTCTTGGCCATCTCAGGTGTCCCAACCCATTCAAACTGTTCTCCGTTGTTTTCGATCCATTTTGTTATTTTGTCAACTCCATTTAATTCCTTCTCCTTCACAGATGAACTATCTTTTTGTTTCTTTGGAGTCTTTGTTGTTGCTGCAGCTCCATTCACTTTTTTCTTTTTCGTGGATTTATTTTTTTCTTTTGGTTCTTCCTCCTCTTCATCTGATGAGCTGTCTGGATAGATAGATTGGAATGACTTTCCATCAAATGTGTATCTCACATAGAACACTTGAAGGTTATCCTCCCTGGTTTTCTTTGGAATCTTGCTGTCCTCTGGTAGTTCTCTGATCTAAAATGAAATAGAAATCACATCAAAACATAAGAAGTTTATGAATTTGTGTAAAATCCTAAAATCTTAGCAGAGAGCGTGGCCTAATGGTTCGGGACTTGGGTTAAATTCAGAAGCGGTGGAGGTTGGCTAGGATATTGAAACTGGCAACATCTGAAGATTAAATTCACACTTCTGCTCATGGCACATTTAGAATTGGTTAAATAAATCATGAAAGTACTCTGTCCATCAGAGAGGACGTTAAACAGAAAGCAATACCTGTACATGAATCATGCCATTAAGTTTCAAAAGGAGTAGCGAGTGTTAACCCCGAACTAATCACAACCTGTCCTGGTTATACCCAATAAAAGGTTTCTTGGGTTATCTAAGGTTGTCAAACTCCATCAAATCACAGTTCCGTGGTTAATCTTTGCCTCTAGTTCAAGAGGTAAATTGAGGTCTTTCATGTTTGATACCAGTAGGAGGAGGGGACAATCATCATCATAACTTATCATATTCATAGGGTTGAGATTATGGTTGGGGTGGAATTTTCCAGAGTTACTCCAAATGAACTTATTAGCCCAGGTTAGGTAAATAAATTAAAAAGGAGAAATATAAAAGAAATATTTTCAAAAGCAAAATTCAAATTAAATTTCAGCAGTATTTAATCAAGTCTGTTGAATTCCACTCCATACCTTGCATTGTTCCAGGATAGTATCAACATCGATGTCATCTAGTTCATTAGAACCAATATATTCAACAACTTCTTCAGGATTTATGTTGAGCTGTTTCAAACTGCATTTTACTCTATATGTAGATCGCTGCAACACTTCACTGTAGCACATATACCAGTGCATTTGCGCTCGACGACTCGTTGAGGTTTCATCACCTGTAGGACAAATGCACAATGTGTTATGGTGGTATATGAGGATACTTTCTGGAAATAAGATACTCTGAGCATGTTTTAAACAGATTAATTGAGTGGGTAAAATACACTGATCAATATGCCTTTTGTTTGAAGCAAATCGGACATGTGGTTTTCATAATACATCAATTTATTTTTTCTTTGTATCTTATTGTTCATTTTAATTGGTCATAGGCAGGGACAGGCGATTTGCGCGGAAAAAAATAGCAAATTGCGCGGAATTGCGCGGAACTTTTTTTTCTCAGTGCAAATCATACCTAAATTGCGCGGAAAGAAAGTTCCGCGCAAATCGCCTGTCCCTGGTCATAGGGAATAGAATGTATATTATACCACAACGAATCAAATTGAAGTGGAATTGAAGTCATAGACCTACAATCAAGTGCAAATTTGCTGGGACACTTTCATAGTTCAATGACCCTCCCCACACCCCTTATTCAATGTTGTATACCAAACGCCTCATTTTTTGAATAGCCTATATTTTTGCTCCAACATTGGTGGGTGGGGGAGGGAGGGGATTCGAAATAGGTTGGAAACTATACAAATAAAATATCATATGGTGAACTTTATATGACCGGTTTTATTGAACAGAGGGCGCGAAATATGAACAAGTGTGCCAGGGAAATTTGCACTTGATTGTAGTTCACATTCACTCTAACCCTACATGTAGATAGTACGATCTTGTGGAAAAATTAAGTTAGCTTGACATACCCCTGGACAAGGACCTTACTGCTAATAATTATCTTATTGTACGAAACTCAGGGAGCTGAGCCTAGTTGCGAATGTCATTTGTGGAATGTCTTGGGTGTGCGCTGAAGTTGCCAAATCCCTGAGTTGTTAAAATAAATGGTTTATGGAATAATATGGGGCCCTAGTGGTCAGTGACAACCTGTAAAGTGTGCTGAGGCTTGTGCAATGCCGTCTCATCTCCATTTTGAGTAATTCAGGTTTCAATGGGCTTATTTGGGTTAGAAATGGACATGAGTATTTATTATCACTGGAAAACACATTTTGTAAACCTTTTGGTTCCTAATTCTGCCAGAAATGGATATGAGGCATGCAGTGTTGCATTGATGCCTCCATATCGTCAGCCTGCTACGCTAATTGCCTAAGTCATTTTTACATGTTTCACATTTACAATTTTGATTTCCTTAGTAATGAACTCATAATTAATCAAATTTCCAGCCGCATTCTTCATTAACTTGTAGAATACATCAAAAGAGATGTATTCCACAAGTTAATGAAAAATGCAGCTGGAAATTTGATTAATTATGGATTTATTACTCAGAAAATCAAAATTGCAAATGAGAAACATGTAAAAATGACTTAGGCAATTAGCGTAGCAGGCTGACGATATGCATGATATGCATCCTACCTGTGTCATAGAGCTTCTCAATTCTGCCAATACATGTGTATTCTTCACCATCATTTTCCTCTGCTGAAATCAGAACATTATCACCAACATCAAATCTGTAGCCATCTCGCTGGCCAATGCAAGACACTCGGAAAGCCCTGAAAATGAATGGGTGAATAAAGGAACATTTATCTTTTATTT
This sequence comes from Amphiura filiformis, assembly GCF_039555335.1. Lineage (NCBI taxonomy): Eukaryota > Metazoa > Echinodermata > Ophiuroidea > Amphilepidida > Amphiuridae > Amphiura > Amphiura filiformis. Next base: position 46,295,652 of record NC_092646.1, read on the forward strand.
ATTTATTTTATTTAATCTTTCTTTATTCTGGATAGATCTTTCAATACATATGTACTGGTCTCCCAAGAGGTCCAGATAACTGTTACATACAAAATGTTAACAAAATAAGTATAATACAAAATTACAAAGAATACATATAACATATTGAAAAACAATCATGCGATTATGAATCTTACTTAAACAATAGCATTTTTAAACATGTGTAGACTCAAAGAGTCATAATCTAAACGCACACCAACTGGAAGGTTATTCCACAACTTAGTTCCTCTATAGTGAAAGGTACGTTTACCCAGAGTGTTCTTCCAAAGTGGAACAACTAAAGTTTTTGAAGATTGACTACAGGTACCTTTTGTATGCATACATTCAGTGAAAATAAATTGAGAACTCAAATAAGATGGTGCTGAACCTTGAAGGCACTTTTAAAAACACTATCACAAATGACAAATCTGCCTTGCTTACAAATACAAGACACTCGGAAAGCGCTGTAAATAATTGGGTGAATAAAAGAAAAATACATCAAATCTGTAATTGCTGCAGGAGTGAAAATATGCAATTTGTTGGAACAGCATCAAAGTGAAGGGCAAGTCTTACAGGTGATTTAAAATTTAGGAAAAGGAAGAAAAAAGCAGCGCTGAAGCATGGACAAAATGTGAAGCTCTGTTTAATTGCATATCACTGGAAGTGCACCTGGGCCAAAGATCTTTTAGTAAAGCTAGATGAGAATAAGTATATGTGTTCACGTAACCTCCTTCAACTCATTTGCATAGAATTGGATACCAAGATCGTATTATGATTCGTCGAACTTCGAATTAGCATACTTTTGGATACCTCCATATTTGGGTTTACCTAATTAATTATTAATGACGATTACGTTGTTTACATCATGACGTCATTAGAGCTTGTCACTCGTCCGATTCGAAACACGAAAAGCATTTGCACTTTTCTTCCCATTAATGTTATACCATGAAATACCATATAGCGGAGGTGTTAGTTTTTTATACAAGGAAAATATTCAAACCGATGACCCCATGTTGACAATGGCTAAATATGCTGTATTAGTTCTGGAAAGGGTCCTGCGACGGTCCGCCATTTTTTTCTTCAGATTTTGATGTCATTTAGTAGACTTGCTTACCAGTCGTTTTCATTATCCTAACTACAGTTTGCACATTGAAAAGTGAACTTCGACGTATGTGATGCGAACAATTCTTGCCGTACCTTTTTTGATTCATTTTTCAGCCGGGACGGTTACGTTTGCGGCCACGCATCGGTATAGGGATGACCAGTTCTTGTGTATATAGAATTCTGTGACCTGGGCAGATCTAAGTCACCAAATTTGCCTAGAATCTTACCCTGACTGGGTTGCTTTCTAACTTTATAGAAGTAGCACTTTGAAAAATGTTACCATAAAAGTCATACAAATCTGGGTTTTTTTAATGATTTTTTCCCCATTTAAAATCTCTGATAATATAAATAATTACAGACTGTTTTTTACAAAACCAATATATTGTGGTGAATAGATGTAATAACTCACCAGCTGACGTTTCATCCGTCTTGTTCAGTCGGATTTCTTCAGAGTTGTGATGAAGCTCTGCTACTGTACGACCTGGTGTTCCCAGTCCTTAAGTCGCTTTGTAGCAGAGGGTTGTAGAGATTGCTCAGGTTGTAGGTGCCCTCGTCTCGGTTCATGGTGTTATTCATTCCTCTCCTCCTGATCCATATGGATTCCTTTATCCATCCCTTGATACATATCTCCTCCTTATCAATAACTCTCGACTCCTCCCAGTTAATGAACCCATGAACCGAGACGAGGGCACCTACAACCTGAGCAATCTCTACAACCCTCTGCTACAAAGCGACTTAAGGACTGGCAACACCAGGTCGTACAGTAGCAGAGCTTCATCACAACTCTGAAGAAATCCGACTGAACAAGACGGATGAAACGTCAGCTGGTGAGTTATTACATCTATTCACCACAATATATTTGTTTTGTAAAAACAATCTGTAATTATTTGAACAATAACAAACCTGATGAATCTGATAATATAATAATTCAATAATTTGATCAAGAGATATCCTTATGAAGAAAACTGACAGGTTACATCAATAATGAGATTGTCTCCCCTATTGGATTTCCACATGTGATGCTCCTGTGGAACTTACTATTTTTACAACTTGCTCTGTTGCATCTAGCTCGAGATACTCTAGCTAAAATACAGGTTTACATTTACTATCTTACATTTTCTTGCTGTATTTCAGCTAGAGCTCCAAACGACAAGCTTCCGGTTTTTTGGAGAACAATACTGTTACGTAAGATGAAGAAGAAACCCGCCTCGAGCCCGCCTTTACTCATTATTTCATTGTACTTATTGCAATTTGCCTCCACACATTACGTAATCAACACAAAGCTTTTGTGAGGATTAGTGAGTGGATAAGAAATTGACAGCGGAGGATACTGAAGGACACGCCGATTGCTAGTTGTCAATCATGAATTGCCGCAACGCTTTTAATATTTTACTGCATGGCATTCCGCAAGCACCAAGACAAATTATGCCGTATTTTTCCCAAGATCATCTCATATGAAGTAAGCTGAATGCGATCTGTACTTTTGTAACATTCCGATCGCTTTTGATCATCTATTATCGGCGAATTTGCTTGAAAACACGTGAGTTCATGTTGTGTAAACATAATTAGCATAGACACAAATGAAATTACGATGCAATACAATGCAATTTGAATGCGCAGCAGATCTATAGAAATAACGCTGTTCGGTTTTATGCAGAATTAGACCCTGTCTGGTTGCATCTGATACCATTAGACTTCATCAAGCAACTGACCCACTGGGCTGGTCATGTGACCCTTTTAGTACGATTCCCAAACTGCAAAAATAATGATATGTGGGTCACCTCTAACCCAGCATATAATTGCCGATAGTGTCTTTTATTTTTAGTGATACCTACTTGTAATACTGGTTTCCTCTTCTCTTGGATTTGGTTTTGTCTGATTCTGGCTCTCCAATCCATTCAAATCGTTTCCCATCATCATTTGTCATCTTTTTCCTTGTTGTTATGCCAGGCATCGTGTTCAAACTACAACTGTGAAAACAAACATAAAATTTATGTAAAACATGATTCTGATTGATATCAATCCTTGGCATAGGGCAAGAAAGCCCTATTTGTAATAGATATACATTTCCCAATTTTTGCATTCTACTGTACACATTGAATGCCCTGGAAGCTTGCTCCTGGAGTGAATGCACTATTCAAATACTAGGCCAGTGGGACAACGGAACCGCTGCGTGAACGAGCTAGGTGGAGCTCTGTCCATCATGGTTCAGTAGGTATGCCAGGTGAATTCAAATTTGCCATCAAACTGCATCATTTTATATAATCAAATTAAAGCCCTTGAGTAAAGAAAGACAAAACTGAAAACCTTTTTGTCATAGCACTTTCCGTAGCAAAGTTACATCTTGTCAAAGATTGACTTTCATCAAAAAGATTCTGCTGGCAAAATTCACCAAAACGGCATTTCGGGGTGTTTCGAGGTCAAAGGTCCAGATCACGGGAACTCGTATTTTCGAAAACCTCCGCCTTTGGTTACCTTTTCCATACCCATTTTCCCTTGGTTTTGGAACTCCGATTTGTTACTGTTTCCAACAACAGCGTTTATTCATCATCCTGGACTATTTGTGGCTGATCCACACTCGGAAGTTTCCCTCCTTAAATACGACACATTTTGGGGACAATCAAAATGTTATGCTTTAGTTGTCCTCGGGACAACCTCCATATTTTCCTTATTTCGGACACTGTACCTTGCCATATTATTGATTGCTCAATCCCACGATACTGAAATGAATCCCGGACCCTATGCCCCCAAGTATCCTTGTGTAGACAGTTTGATGGTCTCGTACACGGACAGCCATAGCTTGCGATACTTGTAACACCTGGTATCACACAGACTGTTAACCTACCAGGGCCTAAATAGATCAGATGTGTCCTGGACAGTGTTTACTCTCTCTGGAAATTAGGTGCGCCAAATGAAACAATTTCTTCCCAAATTGGCCCAATTTTGGCCCAGTAATTCCCCAAATTCACTAATTGTAATACAGCATTACAGATTTTTGTGAGACAAAAATAATTTTCAGTGGGCCAAAATTGAGACATACGGCCTCTGAGTAAACACTGGTCCTGGATATGCGCGGCATGTGATACTCCCAATCATTCATCCTCCATGCTAGATTCTTACTTAAGTGAAACTGAAACTGAAAACAAGCTTGTCTGACTTGGATACCTCTACCATAAACTCATCTGTGGATTCATTCACATCTGCTAGTCATTAGGGTAGGGAGTAGTACAAGTTCAACTTTTAATAGTAGGTATGCCAGGTGAATTCAAATTTGCCATCAAACTGCATCATTTTATATATCAAATTAAAGCCCTTGAGTAAAGAAAGACAAAACTGAAAACCTTTGTGTCATAGCACTTTCCGTAGCTCAAAGTTACATCTTGTCAAAGATTGACTTTCATCAAAAAGATTCAATTCCCCCAAAAAAGCATTTAGGGGTGTTTCTAGATCTTAGTCTCATAAGTGCTTATTTCGAACACTGTCTGCTACATCTATACAAGATGCTACAAACCACAGCAATGGATCTATAAACTCTGAACCAGTCATTGGATCTCCACTCAAACAATCTTCTCCTATAAAAAGACCAGGTAGGAAAAGTAATGTTTCTAGACCTCTAAAAGTTCTGTCAGTAAACCGGCAAAGCATGAATGCCAAAAAAGAAGCATTTTGGGAGGCTGTTGAAAGTTGCCAACCAGACATTATAATTGCCAATGAAACTTGGCTCAAACCATCCTTTCTGAGTAGCGAAATGATGCCTCCTGGCTTCAACCCCCCAATCAAAAAAGATCGCCATGATCAGGCCTGATGGATGGGGAGGTGTCTTACTTGCCACTAAATCTGATCCTGTCGATGGTGAAATCCTGCTTGAAGGTGATAGTGAACTAGTTGTCACCAAAGTTGAGATGGTAAATCAACAGCCCCTCTGCCCCCTCATCATCATATCAGTTTACAGGCCACCAAAGAATGATCTTGCTTATGCTCAGAATTTGTGCCATGCCATTCGTCAAATTGTCTCCAGCAACTGTTTGGATTAGTGGCGATTTTAACCTCCCTGACATTAACTGGGAAAACGATACGATCGTCAGCCATAGGAAAAAGAAAGCTTACAAAAAGGCCAGTATGTCTAAAAAGCAGAGTGATTGGACTCATTACAAAGAACTGAAGAAAACAATGCAAAGAGACTGTAGATCAGCATACAATAATTACATTGGTGATATGTTATGTGATGATGTGGATAGTAATTCAAAAAGATTTTGGTCCTTCATCAAAAGCAAGCGCTGTGATAGCTCTGGTGTAGCTCCCCTTATGAAGGATGGTACTCTTCAAAGTGATGGCACTGTTAAAGCAAACCTGCTAAACAACCAGTTTGTCTCAGTGTTCACTGATGAGGATACGCCTTCCTTACCTGACCTCGGCAGAAGTCCTCACCCTCCTGTTCCATCCTTTGAAATCAAATGTGAAGGTGTGCAGAAGCTCCTGTCGCAGATTAAACCACACACAGCGTGCGGCCCAGATAACCTGCCAGCGTATCTGCTGAAAGAGTGTGCAGAGGAGTTAGCTCCTGTTTTCACCCTGCTCTTCAAAGCCACACTTCACCAGGGAAGGATCCCGAGTGAGTGGAAGTCAGCCAATGTAACAACCATCTTTAAAAAGGGTGATAAACATAAGCCCGAGAATTACCGGCCAATATCACTCACATCCATTGTTTGTAAAACCATCGAACACATCATTCACAGCCAAATAATTCATCACCTGGACAACCATGGTCTTCTGGCAGAAACCCAATTTGGATTCAGGAAGAGACGATCTTGTGAATCACAGCTGTTGTTAACCATCAATGACTTGGCTGAAGGACTTTGTGACAAACACCAGATTGATACCATCCTCCTCGATTTTTCGAAGGCTTTCGATCAAGTCCCGCATGAGCGCCTTCTCCAGAAGCTTCACCACTATAATGGAGTCCGTGGTCATCTACACTCTTGGATTTGTGATTTTCTGACAGGACGTACCCAACAAGTCACCATCGAGGGAAGAAGAGCAGCCTGGCAACGCGTCACTTCAGGGGTACCCCAGGGCACTGTCCTGGGCCCCCTGTTGTTCCTAGTGTTTATAAATGACCTACCAGAGCATGTATCATCAAGTGTTCGCGTCTTTGCCCACGACTGCCTCCTGTATAGAACCATCGAGTCACAAGATGATATCTCCATCCTTCAAAATGACCTAAACAACCTTCAAGAGTGGGAGAAGAAATGGCTGATGTCCTTTAACACCGACAAATGTGAGGTCCTGAGAATATCCAACAAAAGAAATAACATCCTAGGAGCCCAGTATACAATTCATGGGTCAGCAATTCGCACTGTAGATGAGGCCAAATACCTTGGCGTTACCATACATCGCAACCCGAGTTGGAAGCCGCACATCAGCAACATCTGGAAGAAAAGTAACAGCACCCTTGGCTTTTTACGTCGTAACCTGAGGAAGTGTCCATCTAACATCAAGGAGCAGGCATATAAGACCTCGTGCACCCTACTTTGGAGTTTGCTTCCTCGGTATGGGACCCTCATACAAAAGATCAGGTGTCTCAGATTGACATGATCCAAAGACGTGCCGCCAGATTTGTGAAGTCTGATTACAACCAAAGACACAGCGTAACATAGTTCCAGTAGTAACTCGGCATACTGAGTTACAGTTCCCTCTATTAACATCTATTCCACAAGTAAGAAACATCACAATATGTGGGCTCTAAGGTCTAAGGATGTAGCTGAGGAACTCTCTCAAGGACAGTTTGGCATGCACTGATGATTTTAATCCCATTGTACAAGAGTTTGGGCGTGCACTGATGATTTTGCTTACTTGCTTATGTCGACTTGTCTAGTCGGACTCCGCTGATGGCTCTCCACACAACTCTGTTCTGCATGCAGTTCCTAATGTCTTGTTTCTCAAGTCCAGTATCCTCGATTAGTTGCTTGATGTAGTCCTTCCGTGGTTGTCCTCTAGATCTTTTACCATGCGTAGGCTGCCACAGCAAAACTCGGGAAGCTGCCTCTGTTTCACTTCTGGCACAGTGTCCAGCAAATCTCAGCCTTTTTGTTTTCAGCCTTTCAGAGATTGGGGAGAGATTGCCGTACAGCTCCTTATTGGTGGTGTGCGACTGCCAGGCAACATTAAGTGCTTTTCTCAGTAGTCTTGTGTAACGACCATCAAGCGCCTTTTAATCCCACTGTACTAGTCTATACTGACAAAGTTGAGACAATTGACCTACATTGATCTCATCTTTTGGGTGGGTTCAAAATTCCTTGAGTTGGCAAAACCTGCAATCTGCATGGGAGTAATTTACTTAGTGCAAAAGTGGTCAAAATATTGCTCTGCAAATTGTCTTAATTTTCATGATTAGGATTTATCATATTGAGCAGCATTCTACTTGTGATGTTTCTACACTGTGTAGAGAGGGTCTACAGCATCTCTGAGGTAAAACTGACAAATACAAGGTATATTTCTTGATGTTTGAAGTTTGGATTTCTTAATTAAACGTACAACGCATCCCTAAATACCGCTGCATGACTTCAGGTCTGTAAATGTCATTATGATAAAGACTGAAGTCTTGCTGGCAGGACTAAGCGTAACACAGATGTTGGCAAGTCTCCAATGGCAGTCCCTGTATGAACGACGGGCACACAGCCACGGCAAAGTCATCATGCTGTATAGAATCATCCACGGCCTAGTTGCCATACCAGCAGCTCCACCATATCTTTCCCATCAACCTAGGGCTGCTAAGAATACGCAATTGCGTTATTTGCGCCGCAATTTGCGTATTTTGGCTCCAATTGCGTTTTTTGACATTTTTGAAAAAATCTAAAAAAAATTTTTTATTTTTGTTGTTGCGATTTTTAATTTTTTTTCGCGGATTTGGAGAGCCCCTGGACCTAACATCAAGTGCTACCATCATTAAAAAATTTTTTTTTTTTAAATTGAAAAAAGATACAAAAAAAATTACAAGTTTGTATCCAAATGGGACCAATTTGTAACTTGTGTTCACTTCAAAATCTATCTAAAGATATAGACTAATTGTGTACAAAACCAATGCATTTTTATATCTTCAATAGACTATGCAGTGAACACAAGTTACAAATCGGTCCTATTTGGATACAAACTTGTAATTTTTTTGTGTCTTTTTTCCAATTTTTTCTAAATCAACCACAAATGATTGCAGTACCTCACTTTTTTTAGATTTTGCATTTTTGGAGGGAAATCACGGATTTTTGCATTTTTGGAAAATCGGGGTGCGTTTTTTGGCCTCCAAAATCGCGTATTCTTAGCAGGCCTACATCAACCGAACCAACCAGAGGTCATCAGCACCAGTTCAAGCAACAGCACTGTAGGATCCAATCCCGGGGATCCAATCTTTCCAGCACAGCTACTTTCCAATTACCGTATTCGTCCGAGTATTTAAATAGTCCCACGAACGAGTATAATCCCACCCCCCATTTTTCGAAAAATTTCAGAAATTGTAAAAAAAAAAAAGAGTGTCCCTGGACCTAGACCTAGATGCTAGGATCATTCATGGTTGACCTAAAAAAAAAAAAAAAAAAAAAAAATTCCAAGATATTTTGTATTTTTAATATGAAAATTGATCATTTGTATTCATGTCATACTCTATTAACCCTTACTGAACTAAATCTCACTGAATCTCACTATGAAAATCGCTGCTCGTGCACGCGACTTGATGACGCAACCAGCCTAAGCCATATATGCCCAGGGAATCGTTGGCCGGGCCAACGTCACCTGTGTGGCCACACGCTGGGGATCTTCTGCGTGGCATGCGAGGGGTCCGAGGTTCAATCCCGGGGTGCAAAGTGACTTCTTTCTTCATCTTCTCTCCTTTTTCGCTTTCTTCTTTCCCTTCCGATAGCAAAAATCCCTTGTGTTCAGTTAGGGTTATGTGGCTTTTTTCCTAGATATAGGCTGGATTAACCCTTACTGAACTAAATCTCACTGAATCTCACTATGAAAATCGCTGCTCGTGCACGCATTGCACGTGACTTGATGACGCAAACCAGCCTAAGCCATATATGCCCAGGGAATCGCTGGCGGGCCAACGTCACCTGTGTGGCTACACGCTGGGGATCTTCTGCGTGGCATGCGAGGGGTCCGAGGTTCAATCCCGGGGTGCAAAGTGACTTCTTTCTTCATCTTCTCTCTTTTTCGCTTCTTCTTTCCCTTCCGATAGCAATAATCCCTTGTGTTCAGTTAGGGTTAATGATTTCAAAATGCATTGAAATTTTTTTTTTTTTTTTTTTTTTTTTAAATTCGAGTATAATCCCACCCCCCAATTGTGAAAAATTTTCACATAAAAAACGGGTGGGACTATACTCGGACCAATACGGTAAGTGTTATCTGCATTTGGAACACGCTACCAGCATCAGTGGTCACAGCCCAGTCCCTGGAGATCTTCAGGACCCGCTTGAAGCCACTAACTCTCCGTTTATAACCAGCTCCACCAGGCTTTTTACTCGCACTCTTCAGCACCAGTTTTGTTTTGGCCCGGGGGGGGGGGTACTCAGTACAAATGGCCATACGGGGACGTGCCGCAAACATGGGTAGCATTTTCAGCCATCAATGACCTCTTTTTCAAAGCCTATTTTGGTATGTGAATTATGGGTCCTTTTTTCAAAATTTTCTCAATTTTTTCGGAAAACAGCCCAATTTTGGGAAAATTTGTAAAAACTAAGACAATTTTGGGTAAATCCAGCCGAAAATTTTGACTTTTGGTATACAATGGGTCCAAATTTCTTGAAAAATTGGTATATTTATGGGTCTACTTCCAAAATCTCAGCGGCACGTCCCTACCAAAACCAAACTTAAGTACCCCCCCGGGTGCTTTGGCACCTTTTGTTTGATATTTGTTCCACTCAAATACAACAATCCTCAAGTTGAGGGAGGTACTTATCGCAGGGCTGTCAACTCTCACGCATTGGCCGTGAGTCTCACGCATTGGGTCACTTTCTCACGGTCTAACGCCAAGGTAGTATAATCTCACGCCTAGGTAGTAAATCTCACGCAAAAAGCTGGAAAATGAATAAAATCTCACGCATCGTCATGAATAATTTGCTGCTCCTACCCCCCCCCCCACTTTTCACATTCTCGAGCGCCGTAGCTCAAATACTCATGGTACAAAATGATCATTGCCGAGTCGGCAAATCCCGGTACGCCTCTGTCTCACGCCAAGCAATTCCAAAAAGTTGACAGCCCTGCTTATCGGCAGATAGATAGATCCCGGAGATAGATACAAATGTAGATAGATCTTTAGCCATCATTATGATAGCAGCTTTTTTAATGGAACTGCATGCTATCAAAATCCCTCTAAAATTCCATGTGCGATTGTCTCATCACCATAAACAATCATATACACTGTATTTGGGTCAAGTGAAGTATAGAAAACATATTTATGTAGGTTTCCTTGACCTACACATTACATGTTCTTTTAAATTTCTATGTAAAATATGTATTGTGTTCTAGGCGAATTTGGTTAAAACAAATGTGTACATGTCCCGGGGTACATGTAAGGTTTGCCTGGCACTGAGACGAATAGGTATATTCTCTCAGGCCTGGCATACCTACCAATGCAATTAGTCAGAATAATCAGACCCAGAACAAAATATTAATTTCTGACATGATCCTGTACAATGCAAACCAATGCAATGTTAAAGTGCATGAAGTGCTTGTGTACAAAATTACAAATGGATAATTCGTGCTATTATTTTACGAAAAGAACAAATAAAATAAGACAAACTATATTAACTACATGTTTTTGAACAACGTGAACGTCAATTATCTTACTTCAGCTTTACAATAACGTCAAAATTGAGATTAGATCTGGTCTCTGCTGCTCAGCTCAGTGTCGACTCCAAATTTTAGCTTGAAGATCGCGATCGTTGAAAACGTAAACAACAGCTGATTTAAAGGGCCCTCACGTGTCTAAAAGCGCGCGGTTTTCTACTTGCAGGATCTCTGCACAGTATCCGCGCCCGTTGTAATTGGTTGTAAGATTGGCTGGTTGTCGTTATATTTTCGTACGAAATTTTAGTGTAGGCTGAAAAGCCGCATTGTGATCGAGAACTAATTATTATCCAAAATGGCGAATCGCACGGTGAAAGATGCGCATAGCGTAAAAGGAACAAATCCACAGTATTTAGTAGAGAAAATCATACGATCTCGGATATATGAATCAAAGTATTGGAAAGAAGAATGTTTTGCGCTTACAGGTATTGTAAAGATAGTCATTTCGACCAATCGACCCCTTCTAAAGTGAACGAAAACGGGAGGCCCTAATTCATTAGCCCGAGGTCATGGAGGCAAAATGGAGGTACTCACACCTCCGCACAGTGTAGGTAACCTAGGCAAACCTTAGTTAACACATTTACTAGTCAGCGAATTCGCCGAGACCGGGGCCCCAACACAATGCATATTTACATAGAAATTTGAATTTTTTTCGAGAATAGGTGGGTGAAGGAAACCTACATAAATATGTTTTCTATACTTCACTTGACCCAAATTAGACATGATCACATTTTGAACATGTGAGGGCGGGCTTTATTAAGCTTACTTGTGATCCAAGATCCTGTCTTAACTGTGTAATCCAATAGGAAAATGAAGAAAATTTGGATTTTTACCCTCAAAGCTCCAACCTAGCATGATTTTTAGAAAATATGCATTTGAATAATATTTGATACTATCAAGTAATGAAAGCCACATTTCATGAAACATTTGCGAAAGTTTTGTAAAATGGCCCTTCGTGCTCAAAAATTTAGCCATTAAATGCATACACACATGTTATGACATAGGAAGCCATTGATAATGCTGGGACACACAATTTGGCCCATTTTGGGACATTCAGGCAAGCATACTTTTCCTCATAACATTGCCAATTATAGGCCTACATACATGATTGACCCCTCATTTTTTACTTGTTAAATGATTCTCTTTTTAATGAAAGCAATTTTAGGTGAATTTATTAAATTTCAAAATTTTATGAACATGCCTACCCAAATATATGATTTTTTATGGTGATAATCAAGTCGCACATGGAATTTTAGAGGGATTTTGATAGCAGTTCCATTAAAAAAAGCTGCCATCGCCATGAGACTAAGATCTAGAAACACCCCGAAATGCCGCTTTTGGGGAATTTTGCTAGCTGAATCTTTTTGATGAAAGTCAATCTTTGACAAGATGTAACTTTGCTACGGAAAGTGCTATGAAAAAAAGGTTTTCAGTTTTGGCTTAGTTTACTCAAGGGCTTTAATTTGATATATAAAACGATGCAATTTGATGGCAAATTTGAATTCACCTATCATACCTACACAGTGACATTATACCTAGTTCCAGTAACTGTAACTCGTCATACCTAGGTCCGTAGATGCCATTATGATAAAGACTGAAGTCTTGCTGGCAGGACTAGGTAAGTCATACTTAGATTTCGCTGAGTCTCATGGACGCCGCTCATTCCAGTGAGACTCGTTTTTCCCATTTTGTGTGTGAATGTGATTTACACGCTTAAGCCTTTGCGGCGCTGTGGCATTTAAAAAAATTCTTTGAAATTTGGACGATGCATGTAAAACTGTACTCATATAAGAATCAGAAACTTAACTAGGATTCTTACCAAATTCTTGAAAGGCAATATCATTTGGAATTTCGGCGAAGAAAGATGATTTAAGAAGCCGCCTCTCTCCCGTGTCCGACAAAAATGATCACGAATGAAAATGACAAATTTCACTGCGCGTGCGCACAAAGGTTAATTTCGCTGATCCCTCCTGTTCTTTTCAATGTCAATTTAACACACGATTCCCGCTGTTGTTTTGGTTCCAATAAAATAGCCTAAATCTCAAGGCCCCGATCTCAAAACAATAAACATGGCGGAACAAGCACAACCCGATGACCGTATGTAAGCAGTTGAAGGACTGGTTGATTAAGTTACGTGAAAATACGCCATTGATCACCATCAAACGATAGTCTCTGCACAGCCAATTTGCGCCGGTCCTAACGTCGTTCCCTATAGACACATACAGTGTGTGCCGAGACTAACCTACCACCTGCCTACGACAAAAACAAATGAGACGAAGAACTGAGCAACCATTTTTGTCCTGAAAAATGCTTCATCGTGACGATCAGAAACGCCAAAAAATTTTTTTTTTTACTACGCTGGATATTGTTCTGGAATCAAAGTACATGTAAGGATCAAATTTGAAGGTAAATAGGCCAAATATTGCAAGAAAATCTACTCACTAGGCGGCTAGGGACTGCGCATTGAGTACACGGCTATAGGGAAAACCAAAAATCTAGACTAGTCATACTTCAGTATGACTTACCCTGAACGCCCCATATACGCGTAAGAGACAGAGACAGCGGCACGAGAGCCTGCCAATTTAAGCTTCCTATAATATCAATTGCATTAAATATACGAAGTCACAAACTTATACAAACTTCAATATGTAGGTAACCCAGGCAAACCTTAGTTAACACATTTGCTAGTCAGTCAAATTCGCCGACAATGTCAATGCATTTTTACATAGAAATTTAAAACAAGTGCCCGAAGAAAGAAACCTACATAAATATGTTTTCTATACTTCACTTGACCCAAATATATGATTTTTTATGGTGATAAGTCACCCGCACATGGAATTTTAGAGGGATTTGGATAGCATTTCCATTAAAAAAGCTGCTATCATAATGAGACTAAGATCTAGAAACACCCCGAAATGCCGCTTTTGGGGAATTTTGCTAGCTGAAACTTTTTGATGAAAGTCAATCTTTGACAAGATGTAACTTTGCTACGGAAAAAAAAATGAAAAAATGGTTTTCAGTTTTGGCTTTGTTTACTCAAGGGCTTTAATATAAAATGATGCAGTTTGATGGCAAATTTAAATTCACCTAGCATACCTACAATATGCACTTCAATAGGTAGAATCATAAAATTTTGAACTTTGCTATGAAATTTATTTATATTATAGTTTTGTCAGAATTTCCGTTTTGATTCCATAATTTTTGACTACCAGCTGAGAAAATTTCAAATCCACGCGTGAAATACTAGCATTGTGGATCGATATCTCTGGGTGCCCGGCCTGGATACAGTTTTGCCAGAACTTCAATATAGCAAAGAAATTACCTAGTGTTTCGCGGTATAGTGCCTTTTGTTTGTGTTTGTTTGAAATTGCTTAAACCCACCGAAAAGTCATAATGAAGCAGCCAAAACAATACAAGGTTAAACACGGAAGTTTATAACAACCTATTATAATGACCTAAAGGAAAAATCATTTATGGTAACAATGAGCCTTGCATTGTAAGTCATGGTTAAAATGTGTTGAGTACCCACCCCACCCCCATAGGCCTACATAAATATTACATACCGGTACCTTATAATATTTATATAGCACAGGTATAGCTATACATTTAGAAAGTAGGTCCTATAGCGCTAAATTATGACAAATAGGCCTACACAAACCCGAACGCAAGTCTGAAGGGGGTAATGAAAATGCCAACCCGCGATGGGGGGAGGTCATTCAAAATTCACCTGGAGATAGGAGGGACAGAAAATTAAAATCCCTCTAATAACACGCTTGAATTTTTCTAGGTTTGGACAGTGGATTTTCCCATGGACCTCATCCTAGGTAAATAAATAAACAAACAAACAAACAAACAGACAAAATTGTTTTCATAATCATGGAATCCATAACCCCTATAAATTGAAATTGCAGGCTATCACGGGAGCAAATTTCCAAAATCCACCTAAATTTACCAGAATTGGGGATTTGGGCTACCAAATCGCTGGTCAGGCAATCCTGGTTTTCAATGGAAAAGGGACCTGGGTTGACAACAATTGAAATATCGATTATTTATGCTGGTTGCTCTCGAGGTAAAGTACTAAGTTTGACATTTTTGGAGCAGGAAGGGGAAAAGGGTAAAATAAAAACGGAAATTCTGACAAAACTATAATATATAGACCCACACGATGTGCTTTACAGAGGTGGGAAATATCTTTCTTTAGCAAACTATATTAGTTTGAGACGCTAAAAATGAATTCTGTAAAAAAGCTCACGGGCTAACTAAAGGCCTATAAAAATCAAAAATATCACACTAAAAGACACAATTTGATGCTTAATTTTAACACCAGGATTTAAAAAAAAAATGTTCATCCAAGCACTATGTTTTTATTTGACATTACTGAAGAAAAAAAAAATTTTGCTTTATATTTGACCGAGAAAATAAATTTCATAGCAAAAAGGTGTATCTCGGAATTGTGTTGATTTTAACATGTATCGATCGACTTTTAGCGCGACTAAGCAGAACACAAGATCGGTTGTCCTGCGTTTAGACTGCAAGTGTCCTCTCAAGGTATGCTCTGTGATCCCGACTTACACATGTACATTAGGGACCGTTCACAAACACTTGTATGCAAAAAAATTTTATCGTGAAAAATTTTCGGGGCCCCCCCTTTACAGGAATCAAAAATTTCAAGGCCCCCCCTTTTTGACATGAAAATTATGGGTCAACGGTTCAACCCCATAGCATATAAACTCAATTTTTCCAGGAAAATTTGTGGTCATTTTTTTTTTTTTTTCCCCCCTTAGGAGGGTCAAAATTTTTCAGGGCCCCCCCTTTTTGCATCAGGCCCCCCCTTACAAGTGTTTGTGAACGGTCCCTTAGGTATCCCAGGTACCCTGAGTAAAGATAAACACTTGTGCTGAACGTCAAATTGGTCACTTATCGCTCACTGTTCAAAATGTGACATCTACACCAATTACAGTCCCCGAAACTGTCTACTTTTATTTTAGCCGACCTCAATTCCGAAACATTTAGTGATAGTTAAAAATGCGATCCCCAACGGGCCAACCCTGCTTTTGACCTTTGGCCGAATTTGTAGAAATCTCTGTGGAGTCTCCGTGTCTGAAATTCCCCGGTACAAACATCGAAAATGTCGCATTTCTCAGTCCCGGTGATGATACTATATCAGCATCGCTGTTTTCATGATACATGAATATGCATATCTCTAGGGCTGCTAAGAATGCGTTATTTGCGCCGCAATTTGCGTATTTTGGCTCCAATTGCGTTTTTGAAGAAAAAAAATTTGCGATTTTAAATTTTTTTTTTTGTGGATTTTGATATTCCCTTGACCTAACATCAAGTGCTACCATCATTTAAAAAAAAAAATTTGTAACTTGTGTTCACTTCAAAATCTATCTAGAAGATATAGACTTGTGTACAAAACCAATGCATTTTTATATCTTCAAAAGACTATGCAGTGAACACAAGTTACAAATCGGTCCCATTTGGATACAAACTTGTAATTTTTTTGTATCTTTTTTCAAATTTTTTTAAAATCAACCACAAATGATTGTAGTACTTCACTCTAGGTCAAGGGACTCTCTAAATCCGTAAAATATTTTTGTCAAATTTTTTAAATGATGGTAGCACTTGATGTTAGGCCCAGGGACTCTCCAAATCCGCGAAAACAATTATTTTTTTTAGATTATGCGTTTTTGGCGTTTTTTGGAAAATCGGGATGCGTTTTTTGGCCTCCAAAATCGCGTATTCTTAGCAGGCCTACATATCTCTGACCCCTGTAAGGTCAAAAACGTGGCGTTGATTTCAACCGATTGTGACCTTATGAATATTTAATAAGCAGCTTCCCAGCAAACACAAAACGCTTTTCGACATCATTCGCAAAAGGTTATAAAAGGTTGTCAGAAAACGCTTAAATGTCGGGTTATATAAAGGGTATATTAAGAGTATAAAACGCTTTCATAACCTTAAAAAACATTTTCTGATAATCTACTGCTTAGCAAACAAAAATGTTTTACAAAAAACGTTTAAATGTCTGGTTATATAAAGGGTATA
Source organism: Amphiura filiformis (assembly GCF_039555335.1). Lineage (NCBI taxonomy): Eukaryota > Metazoa > Echinodermata > Ophiuroidea > Amphilepidida > Amphiuridae > Amphiura > Amphiura filiformis. The sequence goes on from NC_092646.1 coordinate 46,312,662, forward strand.
AAAACGTTTTAATAACATTCCAAAAACATTCTTGAAAACTTAATACAAAACATTCTAAATAGAATGTTATTTTGGGGTTGAAAAAATATTTTGCGAAAAATGTTTGCCCAAAATATTTTCAATAACGTTTTAAAAACGTTTTCTTGACCTTTATATAACCCGACATTTAAATGTTATTAAAAGGTTTTGGAAAAAACATTTTAAGAACATTTCTGTGTTTGCTGGGTTCAGATATTTTAACATAATGTTATAGTATTGACACAATATTTGGCAGAAATGTTTGGCAAAAATAGTTTACAATAACATTTTTTGAAAACATTTAAAAATATTGTTGTAGTGTGTTTTCATACAAAACGTTTTAAAACGTTATCATGACCTTTATATAACCCGACATTTTAATGTTATTAAAACGTTTTACCTAAACCAAAAGCCAAAATATAACTTATTTAAAATGTTTTTAAAACGTTTTTGTGTTTGCTGGGTTGATACTGACGTCATATCTGAGGTGACAGGAGGCAGCAGATACCATTTTGGTCAACTGAACTCGACTTGTGCGTTCTTTTGGTTGACATAAATCGAACAAAATTTTCAATAACGGGTAACAGTAGGATTTCAATTTTTTATTAAATGAAGTTACTTGTAGTTTTGAGGAATGACAAAGTTGTTTTTGGAAACTTACATGTAGATGTTTGTTTCAACCGATGATGTAGGATCGCAAGGTGAGTGAATTCGTGAAGAGATTTGCTTGTTTGAGTGATAGTAGGATACGGGATGTAGGCTAGTCCTCTGTGTTTGACCGGCTCCGACGCCTCAATTCACACAGAATTATTCGTACCTGCTAACCAGACAGCAATACGGGTATCATGCGTGTTGCTGTATGGAACCAGACATAGTATCCCAGGCAAACCTTAGTTAACACATTTGCTAGTCAGCGAAATTCGCCGAGACCGGGGCCCAAACAAAATGCATATTTACATAGAAATTTGAATTTTTTTTGAGAACAGGTCGGTGAAGGAAACCTACATGTTTTCTATACTTCACTTGACCCAAATATATGATTTTTTATGGTGATGAGCAAGTCGCACATGGAATTTTAGAGGGATTTTGATAGCAGTTCCATAAAAAGCTGCTATCGCCATGAGACTAAGATCTAGAAACACCCCTAAATGCCGTTTTGGAGAATTTTGCTAGCAGAATCTTTTTGATGAAAGTCAATCTTTGACAAGATGTAACTTTGTTACGGAAAGTGCTATGACAAAAATGTTTTCAGTTTTGGCATTCTTTACTCAAGGGCTTTAATTTGATATGTAAAATGATGCAGTTAGATGGCAAATTTGAATTCACCTAGCATACCTACTTACATTCAACTTCAAGTTCAAGTTACAGAACTTCACTACTACAGCCATGGCAGCAGAGTATTCCATGCCAAATCAACCAATGGGTTGGCACTGGCAGGTCATCCCCTCAGACTTTGCTGAAAATTATTTCTAACATACCTCTATGGGAATAATGAACACATGGAAAAAATAGTGCTCAAGTCAACTCCCAAGCAGTTTAGCCTGGCCCTACCCTGAGTAAGGATAAACACTTGTGCTGAACGTCAAATTGGTCACTTATCGCTCACTGTTCAAAATGTGACATCTGCACCAATTACAGTCCCCGAAACGGTCTACTTTTTAGCCGACCTCAATTCCGAAACATTTCACAATCAAACTCTCACCATTGGCACTGTACAAATAATTAAAAGAACACACCAGGTACCACCACCATGATGATCAATTGCTCAGTTGGGAAACCACCAACCAACAGTACACACAGAGCTGCTCACATTACAACCCCATGCACTGAACTGACCAATCAGGTGCATGGATTTTCAAGAAAATTTGTTCTGGACTATCAAAAATGCTCATGCATATTATTACTTTTGTCCATCAACATTTGACTGTCTCCACTTGTACTTCCTACACAAGTAGCTTGAATAAACCTTAAACTTCCGTAGAAAAACTTTGAAAACCTCAGAAAAACTTGTAATTTTTTACAAAAAGCCCTTGAAATTTGAGTAATGTTGGTTCCACTTACATCAGTTACATGTATTTCAATGGGATGTAATTTGAGCTGGTGATGTCATTGGGTTATAACGAGCTGTGGTTGATTCATTTGCATAAGTTGAATTTGTACAGAAGTTTGCTTGTGCATTAAGGGATCTAGAATGAGCGTTTATGGCGTTTCGACAGTATTTTTTGTGGGACATGAGAGCACCTCAGACGTATCGAATTGCATTCTGAATACGAAGCATGTCTTTCTGATATCAAATAATTTTTATTTTTGAAATTCACGATATAATACAAATTTTATGACAAATTATTAAAATTTGATATTTTTCAAATTTTGATATATAACAGTCCTCGAAATAAATTATATAAATCTAATGATATATTCTTAAAGTGTATGTAGCTTGGAGGAAAAGCCGACAATCAATTGAAAATTTTGACCTTTCATATTGAAGATATGGATTTTTTTCCCAAAAAAGACCTATTTTTTTTTTGGTGTTTTGGGAAAAAATCCATATCTTCAATATTTTCAATTGATCGTCGGCTTTTCACCCCACTTACATACACTTTAAGTACAAATCATCAGATTTATAAAGTTTAATTCAAGTACTGTTAAATATCAAAAATATCAATTTTTAATGATTTGCCATAAAATGTGTATTACATTGCGAATTTCAAAAAATCAAAATTTTTGATATCAGAAGGACATTCTTTGTATTCAGAATGCACTTCGATATGTCTGATGTGCTCTAATGCCCCACAATAAATACTGTCCAAACGTTCATACCCCTTCCCTTAAGTGATACATAAAAATGCGATCCCCAACCCTTTGGTTACCTTTGGACGAATTTGTAGAAATCTCCGTGGAGTCTCCGTGTCTGAAATTCCCTGGTACAAACATCGAAAATGTCGCATTTCTCAGTCCCGGTGATGAATCTATATCCGCATCGCTGTTTTCATACATGAATATGCAAATCTCTGACCCCTGTAATACAAGCAAACTTCTGTACAAATTAAATGCAAATGAATCAACCACAGCTCATTATATGTAAATCACAAATATGAAAGATAAAACGGTTTTGACACAAATGCCATGAAAATGTTGACATAAATCAACCAGGAGGTAGACAGGTTACGGCGAAGATGAAATGAGCTTTGAAAATATTCAGGTTTTTTTTTCATTTTGTTTTTTATTTTTACTTTTTTATGCTGTGACGAACTGAACGCGTATCACACTGGCCACCACTTGCATGGCGCGAGCGTCATGCCAAGTTAATAATATACATATCTTACTTGTCACCAATGCGCTTTAATTTTTGAGAAAAATGCAAAAATAGGCACAAAATTGGCCAGGGGTGTACAATGGTGTAGTACCACCTTAAAGCCCTTGAGTAAAGAAAGCCAAAACTGAAAACTGTTTTGTCGTATCGCTTTCCACAGCTTGCCAATGGTATCCCACTTATTATTGTTTTTACACTGTTTTTAACACTGCAACACAGTGTACCTCCACACGACTCAAATATACCACTTTTGTTGGGGTAATAGAATAGGGTTAACGGGAAACACAGGCGCTGAAATACAAATTCTGACCATTCAAAAAAAATATTAAAGGTTGACAATTGTATTTTTTTTAAATATCAACAGCTGAATTACTTGTAGACAAGGCGATGGAGCTGAAGTTTGTGGGTGGTACCTATGGTGGCAATGTGAAGCCTTCACCATTCTTGTGCTTGGTACTCAAAATGCTGCAGATCCAGCCGGAGAAAGATATCGTCATTGAGTTCATCAAGAATGAGGATTTCAAGTGAGTCATGTTGTAGAGCACTGGGCTATTCCAGTTGAAATATGTAAACCACCCTATAGAGTACCGAAGTGATGACGTCATAGAAAACTTTTTTTGCATTTCAGCGTTTTGAATACTGTGTATCGGTGGAGCATGATGAAAAATATCCACAGTTATGAACCAGGCCAATTTATACTGATTTCAATGGGGCTAATTAGGTATTCATGCGGCCATATCTCGGGCCCTCATGATCCGATTCCCACCAAATTTGAACTGTGGATGTTTTTCATCATGTTCTACCGAAATATGGTCATGAAAATGCTGAAATGCAAAAAAGAAAATTTTATGACGTCACACTTCGGTACTCTATGGAAGACATGACATTAATCTCCTACACAAGGGTGTACATTGTACATTTCGTCTCCCATTCAGAGAGCCCCATTTGAAATGTCTTCCAGGGGGGTGTATGGATTTTAACTAGAATAGCCCAATGTATTTGCTTCATAACATGTATTTTTCGGTTTTAGTGCGGAGGATTTTCATGAATTGATGAGGGTAGGGGGTGTATTTTTCCCAACTCAAAATTGGCATTGCTAGCAGCTGTAATCGTTTAATGATGCATCTTTGGAAAATGATGAAGTACCAGTATTTTTTATTTCAAGATTCTGAGTGGTAGAATTCTACAAAAACTTGTGATTTGTGTTGCTTGATTAACCTTTTATAATCATCGTGATAGATTGCTGGAAAAAATTAAAAAACAAAAACAATTATGGACCAACTCAAGAAAACGAGAGCGGGGATCAGAACCAAAACAATTTACTTTATAGGGTCTCTATTAATGATTTCAAAATGCATTCAAATTCAATGCATTTTGAAATCATTAATAGAGTATGACATGAATACAAATTGTCAATTTTCATATTAAAGATACAAAATATCTTGAAATTGTTTTTATTTTTTTAATTTCAACCATGAATGATCCTAGCATTTAGGTCTAGGTCCAGGGACACTACAAAACCGAAAAAAAAAACTTAAAAAAAAAAAAAATTCGAGTATAGTCCCACCCCCAATTTTGAAAAATGTTCACCCAAAAACGGGGTGGGACTATTCAGTATCGAAGTTACGTAATGTTGCTATGTCAACGGGATCACGCTCTTGAGTAATGAACCACGATCGAAAAGATCACCACACAAAGTATATGGCACTCGAAGGCATACCAAAATAGCGTGATCCGGTAACCAAGAGAATTACGTAACCACTTTGATGCTGAATACTCGCGTCAGTACGGTATTAGCTTTTTAGTGTGTTTTTATGAGCCGTGTATATGAGGCTCACTGGTACCTCATTAGACTTCTAATATGTTTTGTTTCCTTGCTTTAATCTAGATATGTGCGTTGTTTAGGAGCTGTGTATATGAGACTCACTGGTACCTCGTTAGATGTCTACAAGTATTTGGAACCATTGTACAATGACTACAGAAAAATCAGACAACAAAATGGAAATGGAGGTAAGATAGATACAGGTCAAGTCAGGCCAAGAGATGCCAAAAATGTACTGCATGTGCCAGCCCTACTGGTAACAAACATTGTTAGCCTTCCATAATTGCCCAATTTTGGACAGTGCATCAGAGCAATGTCATTTATTTGGTAATTGCAATTTGTGACCCGGCAGCACAAATGAGCCGTAAATTCCCTAAATTGTATTCTGAGTTACGGTGTAAAATGTGTACGAAGGTCGTATTCATCGGTAGCTTAAGCTGGCCCGACATCTGTCTCATTTTGATAGTCAAAAACTAATCAATAATCCTATTGTTGAAGTGGATAATAAGCTTCTACCTTAGATGGCTATAGAACTTTTAATAGCTCTGGTCTTTGTTTGCTTTTGCTAAATCCTGTTCAAGTGGTGGGTTACCAGGCATTGTATTTTGTACCAACAATTAACAATGAAAGAACTTTCTTAAACCTCGTTGACTTGGGGATGATTTGAAATGACCGCCAATTATGACTGTTTGATATTTATTGCCAGCAATGTGGAAAAAGAGACACATGTAAAAACGTAAAAAGCTATATAATTTTGTTGAAGGAGCAAAGTTTAACAAACCATAACCCCGCTTCTGGATATTGTTTGAAGTCAAATGATATCCATTTTTAAGTTTATGATGTTTATCTTTTAAACACGAAATAAAACAAAATTGACCGGGGGAGGAATTTTACGGCTCATTCGCCGTGAACGGTCACATTTGTAAAAAAAAGAAGTTATCTTGCCCTTTTTCCAAACGACCCAAAAATTGGAAAATCTAAGGGTCACATTTTTTTTTATCCTCTATTTAATTTGATTTTTCATATTTTTGGTGTAAAATTCACAAAATGTTTTTCCTTTTTGTAATTTGGATCGTAATAACCGCATAAGTCGGATATATTCCAAAGACAAGCCTGGCAAATAGTATAAAGTAAATCATTGTTTATTGTCATATTTTGTGGGAACTGAGCCCTCAGTGCAATCAATCTTTTAGTTTCCACAGCATCATTGCTCCCATCTCACATTGTCTTCTCAACAGAATTTTTTTTGTCACATATGGATGAGTTCATTGATGAATTACTACATACGGAAAGAGTGTGTGGCGTCATCTTACCACGTATACAGAAAAGACAGATTCTAGAGGAAACTGAACAGCTAGACCCAAGGGTAGGTAGTGTGTCTTCTCAAGTTCTCTTGATTCTAAGTAGTCTCGGTCCCAGCCGATTTGTGCTCCTTCGTCACTAAACAAACCGTCTGGCGACAACCTCATAGTACGTCTTTTCTGATTGGCTGAACATCAACGCCATAAATACTGGCGTTAAATTTTGCTGTCAATCAACGCTGGGCTTCAGCGCATGCAGCGCCTGATGGACAGCTATGCGGTTACATAAAATCCATGCAATGTACGTGAGTACGCGCTGCAAGTCGCGTACATGAAAGGCGATATCCGACGATCGGCGCCTCAGCTAAAGCTAGCGTACATTTTTCGCTTGCGGTATCTACAAAAGAGTGGAGGGCCTGTGACGTTTAGTGTCACTTACACAAGTCACGTCCTATAGCCAATTGAAAACATTTTTATTTGGAAATTCATTAACCAATCGGCGATTGCAATATCACGGGTTGTCGCCAGACGGTTTGTTTAGTGACGGAGGAACACAAACCGGCTGGGACCGAGACAAGATTCTAAGATGTGCCGTTCAAGAGTAAGTTCTATAGAAAAAGAGTAAGTTCCATAGAAAAATCTTGCCCAAACATGAACATTTTGTGAACATCTTACACAAGGTCTTGTGTCACAACCTGGGGTACCTTTTCGTTACATAGTAAAAAAATTAAATGGTTCAAACATTTTACCTACACATCTCATTTGAAGTGGTTCATCCTCCTGAGCATTTTGACACCTTTATTATGAAAATCGGTTAAAAAATGAGAGAGTGCGGGCAAAAACAATCACAAAGTAGGGAGGATGTAACCCCACCTCTTTTTTCGACATTTACAATCATTCTGAGCAAGTATTGGTCTTTTAAATGAACTTCTGTATTTATTTACTTGGTTCAGATGTCTGGGAGTCCATTTAGACATTTTTTTACGATATGAATCCCTCCCCCTAATCCTCCTCCCCCTAATCCTCAGCCACCCTTGGCACATTTCATGCCAAACGTCATAAGAAAATAAATACAATATATTTTAAAACAGGATAAAAACATGAGTAATCTAGAATAAATTAGCCTCAATTTAAGACCTAATTGAATCTTCTAAGTGAAGGAATACTCAAGAGACAGTGTTTTGAAATCCAAGCTGCACATCAAAATGTAACAAAGCCACCTTTTTGGGTACCCCAGTATATGACACAAGATCACAACTTTTGGGCAAAATATAGGATGCCATCTTGTATGTCTGATTTTGTTTCCTCCACTGGCCTCCAGTGAGCGTAATAATGTCTTGTTCAAGTAGGTAATCCCCTTCTTCGTTAATTCCTTGACAAAGATGCGTTCATATTTTTAAGTACTTTTAAAGTTTATCTGCAAGGTTGACTCAAGATCTCAATTGTGACTGTCAATCAGTTGAATAGATATAGCCAGCAATTCATTCACCGATTATATTTTGTTACAGATAAGTGCATTGGATGAGGATCTAGATGAAATGGAGGAATCCAGTGATGATGACGTCGATATGCAGGTAAGAGAATAATTATCATTAGGACACAAAATTTAAAAGTATTCAAGTACTTCCACCACCCCTTTATCCTGAGAAATGTGGGCTACTGGGGATTGTAAGCTGGGATTGCATGGTTGGTGCACTACTGTTCCAGCAATATTATATTAACTGTTACTTTGGTAACTTACCACACCCATATTTCCACTAAATGCTAGGGGCATGCCGCGTTTTGTAATCTCAACCGTGCAACCCTTGGTAGATACAACAGGATGTAATTTTAGAAATTCCAGGATTTTTATGCAAGGACTACAGCATGGTTTTATCCCAAAGAGTAGAGACGTGCAATAGGGATTTTTATGATTAAGGTTGCACATATGATGAGGGCATGTGACACCTGCAGGGATCCCCAGGGGTCTGGGAATGTACATAAATGTATTTAGTCTGAAAATTACAAGCCCCATCATTTCCCCACAATATTTTCAGTAGTGGATGCCAGTGCATACTGCAATAAAATATTAGCCATACCATGACACAATATTATATTGGAGATGCAAAAGACAAAATCCTATCTTTTATTCTCATTCTTATTCAGTTTAAGTATAATTTTCAAAAGTAAAACTGGTTTTTTTTCCAGAAGAAATAAAGTTACTTTTGTGAGGACATCCCAGTCACAAACATCTAAGCCGCTGAACCGCGTTCTTAATTCTCGCAATCAGCGTGGAAGCGTGCAGCTGTGCACGCTGTCTTATAATGACAATCCACTATCTTGTTATAATGTATAAGTGAAAACCAATCAAATTGCGTATGTTCTTGACAAAATATTCCAGTGAATTCTGACTTCACCAAGGGTTTTATTTAACCACATGTCATAATGTGCAAATTCAAAATGTCCTGCAAAAGGTTATCTGTGTATGGCAAGCAATTGGTGTCATAACTTTCGAATACTTATGGCTATATTATGCCTAATGGGCTGGATAGCTGGGCTAGTAGGCTGTAGTTAATGGCTAAGGTCACATACCGTAAACGTTCGCCTAATGGCGCACCTGGGCTCCTTTGTCATGTACAAATAGAGAGCTCCCTCCTCTGAAAAATCCCAACAAGAATTAAGGGTATGAGCCTGTATTTGATGGTGGGATTTTTATGGGAGGACACTTTTAGTTTGTGCTAAAATTCCAGTTATGTTAAGGGCTGGGGTATGAACGTTTGGACAGTATTTATTTTGGGACATCAGAGCACATCAGACATATCGAATTGCATTCTGAATACGAAGAATGTCATTCTGATATCAAATAATTTTGATTTTTGATATTCGCAATTTAATACACATTTTATGGCAAATCATTAAAATTGATATTTTTGATATTTAACAGTACTTGAAGTAAACTTTATAAATCTGATGATTTATACTTAAAGTGTATGTAGGTGGGATGAAAAGCCGACGATCATTTGAAAATGTTGACCTTTTCGATTGAAGATATGGATTTTTTCCCAAAACACCAAAAAAATTAGGTCTTTTGGGGAAAAAATCCATATCTTCAATATGAAAGGTCAAAATTTTCAATTGACCGTCGGCTTTTCCTCCCTGCTACATACACTTTAAAATATATCATTAGATTTATATAATTTACTTCGAGGACTGTTATATATCAAAAATTTGAAAAATATCAAATTTTTATAATTTGTCATAAAATTTGTATTATATTGTGATTTTCAAAAAATGAAAATTATTTGATATCAGAAAGACATGCTTCGTATTCAGAATGCAATTCGATAGGTCCGAGGTGCTCTCATGTCCCAAAAAATACTGTCGAAACGCATAAACGCCATTTTAGATCCCTTAAGTGAGCCCATAGCACCATTAGGTTAACGTTTACGGTATACCTGTATACGCAATTAGCTCTAGTTTACACTGGATTTGTGAAAATGCCATACTGGGCCAGTAAATTTATTGCTGGACCAGTAGCTTTACCAGAGAGCCAGTCAAAAACAGAAGCCTAGGGCAGACCCTGGTTATCAATTCATCTGTCAGTGAATTTGTCCATTTGTTATTTGCTGTTAATGAAAGTACTATTTAACTTGTATTAGTATTAGTGTGTGTGCATATTTCCTTTTGGAATGGATGTGAGCTTTTGATACCATTTCCCCTAATAAGTGCCTCTCAGTAAGTGATTACCAATTATTTTAATACACTGATGAATTAACAATATTTAACAATACACAAGGCAGCCTTTGGGTGGGTGAACCCTTCATATCTACCTGTTGGTTTACACTTCTGGTATTCACTTATACAGAACAATACACAAGGCAGCCTTTGGGTGGGTGAACCCTTCAAATCTACCTGTTGGTTTACACTTCTGGTATTCACTTATACAGATAGTTAAAAAATATAGAAACTTTCTCTTAACATTGCAGGAGTCAAGTCGAAGGTCACCAGAGCGCCACGGTGGTCACAGAGATTGGGATCGGCCAAGAAGAAGTCCATCACCGAGGTATCGAAGAAGTAAAAGTCGATCACCTGTTCACAGAAGGTAATTTAATAAATGTGATGATGGGGGGGGGGGATGGTTTAGATCAGTGGTGCCCAAACTGTGGGTTGTAATCCTTTTGGGGGTCACAACCTCTTCAAAAAGGGGTGTTGGGACTTGCCAAATTAAAATACATATCCATTCATTAAATTGCAGGGTACCATCATATTAGATCCTGTGTCACATAGTGGGGTACCCAAAAAGGTGGCTTTGTTACATTTTGATGTGTAGCTTGGATTTCAAAACACTGTCTCTTGAGTATTCCTTCACTTAGAAGATTCAATTAGGTCTTAAATTGAGGCGAATTTATTCTAGATTACTCATGTTTTTATCCTGTTTTAAAATATTTTTTAATTATTTTCTTATGACGTTTGCCATGAAATGTGCCAAGGGTGGCTGAGGATTAGGGGGAGGAGGATTAGCAGACATGCCAACTAGTACGGTTTCACCGTATTTTGTACGGTAAAACGTGATAAATACGGTAGTACGGTCACCCCCAAAAATACGGTATTCCAGAATTTTGACCAAAATAATAAAATGTTGTGTCTTAAAAAGATAAACAGCTGCAAGATTAGACTACCGACTGAATTACTGGTATCATTTGACCACTTTCTTGGTCTGTTAAAGTGATTGCCTACATCGTTTTTCTCTTGACTTTCGGTGATGCATGCACATTAAAAATTTATTATTTAATAGGCCTACAAGATTTTTCATGCACATTAATGGTTGTTTTTTTATGTCTTCTGAAGGTATTTAGTTAACTATTTAGCTCTTTTGGTGCAAAAGAATAAGCATAAAAGAAGGTTTCCGACCTCCTTTTACTTCCGACTTTCGCACCATGCATGCACATTAAAGAAATATTTAATAGGCCTACAAGATGCTTTCCGAAATAATTTTCTTCCGACTTGCAGATTTTTCATGCACATTAATGTTTTTATTATCCACCTAATGCTATGTCTTCTAAAGGTATTTAGTTAACTATTTAGCTCTATTGGTGCAAAAGAATAGGCATAAAAGAAGGTTTCCAACTTCCTTTTACTTCCGACTTTCGCACCATGCATGCACATTAAAGAAATATTAAATAATTTTCTTCTGACTTGCAGATTTTTCATGCACATTAATATTTTTTATTAACCACCTAATGCTATGTCTTCTGGAGGTATTTAGTTAACTATTTAGCTCTATTGGTGCAAAAGAATAAACCTACAAGAAGGTTTCAGACCTCCTTTTACTTCCCGACTTTCGCACCATGCATGCACATTAAAGAAATATGCTTAGGCCTACAAGATGCTTTCCCCACTTTGTTTATTCAGATTCAGATGATGATGATCAATGATTTTCTGAACTTGAAAGTTTTAACAAAGCATGCTTCTAACAACATTAGAAGTAACACAACCCAATTTGTTTGGTCGACATACTTTATCCAATTTTGTGAGGTCAAAGGTCACATACAAGGTCAAAGGTCGACTGAGGTCACCAAATCTTTTAAAATTAATTTTCAACTGTGCATCATATATCCGAATTCAGCTTGATCAGTTATGTAATTAAGGAAATATGACGACTTTAAGATGGCCTCTTTCCATGTAAAGTATAGCAAAGTAGCACTTTCAATGAGTGATAACTCGTAAAGGAAGCATCTTTCTGTATTGATTTATTACTTTGATGGAATGGTTCTTTGGTATTGCCAAATTTGATTGCAAATTTACGTGCTCGGGCGCACAAGTGCCACTGCTCCCTCTCAATTATGTGTTCTACTTTTGGAGTTTCTGGGGTTGGCAGGTATGCAAAAGGTACATATTTAAAAAATACGGTTTTAGGGTGCAAAATACGGATTTTTGTTCTTCTGAGTACGGAAATCTGGATTTAAAAGTTGGCATGTCTGGATTAGGGGGAGGGATTCATATCGTAAATTTGATTTAAAACCCCCATTAAAAATTTGAATCTAGTAAAAAAATGTCTAAATGGACTCCCAGACATCTAAACCAAGTAAATAAATACAGAAGTTCATTTAAAAGACCAATACTTTCTCAAAATGATTGTAAATGTGTAAAAAAGAGGTGGGGTTACATCCTCCCTACTTTGTGATTGTTTTTGCCCTCACTCGCTCATTTTTTAACCGATTTCCATAAAAAAAGGTGTCAAAATGCTCAGGAGGATGAACCACTTCAAATGAGATGTGTAGGTAAAATGTTTGAACCATTTTTTTACTATGTAACAGAAAGGTACCCCAGGTTGTGACACAGGACCATTAGTCATGTAACTTCATTTTGACCCATTTTAGCATTCAAATCACACTTTTTGGTGCATGAAGTCATTCTGGTAGCCAGCCAGCAGGATGACTTGGCAATTGTGCCCCCTTTAGAAATGTTGCCCGATACACCACTGATAAGTTTCGGAAAGCAACAGCATATGTATTATGCTGTGTGTAGCAACATATTTTTCTTTTGAAATTAGGATCACAGGAAAAGAAGTTAGGGAAGCCCTGGTTTATAGTGTCTTGATGACACATGTAGCTACAATCCCCGAAATATGTCTTGAAACGTTAAAGCGTCTTTAGGGGAAAATAAGTCCCCCCACTCCCCCGTGCAATGTTGAAACGTGCAAATGTGTTCAGCGTGTCTGTAAAGTGTCGCAACATTGAATGATGGGGTGGGGACGGAAAAAAATGTTAATTGATGGCCCAGCTTTCTTCTAATTCCAAATATTGAACATTTTTATCCACATTAAAAATACACTTTTGATTTCATTCAAGATGCCTAAAGCGTTTCAACGACATATTTCGGGGATTGTAGGTTAATACAAAGTAACTGATGCATGTGATGAGGGATTTGCATTAGCTACAATAATAACTGCTCATCAGTTTAGAGGGTCATGACAAAATGCAAATATTTTACATTTGGATTCCATGGTTTAAAGTAACATGTTGAGATTTTCACGATTTCACATTTATAACCCAAAAGATGACTACTGAATCAAAATCATTAAATAGGTATCCCAGGCAAACCTTAGTTAACACATTTGCTAGTCAGCGAAATTCGCCGAGACCGGGCCCAAACACAATGCATATTTACATAGAAATTTGAATTTTTTTCGAAAACAGGTCGGTGAAGGAAACCTAATTGAATATGTTTTCTATACTTCACTTGACCCAAATATATGATTTTTTATGGTGATAATCAAGTCGCACATGGAATTTTAGAGGATTTTGATAGCAGTTCCATTAAAAAAGCTGCTATCGCCATGAGACTAAGATCTAGAAACACCCCTAAATGCCGTTTTCGTGGGATTTTGTTAGCAGAATCTTTTTGATGAAAGTCAATCTTTGACAAGATGTAACTATGTTATGGAAAGTTCTATGACAAAAATGTTTTCAGTTTTGGCTTTCTTTACTCCAGGGCTTTAATTTGATATGTAAAATGATGCAGTTTGATGGCAAATTTGAATTCATCTAGCATACCTACATTAAACATAATTCATAACTGTCACCTTTTAATTTGTCTATTGCATATTTACAATATTTTCGTCTTATAAATATATGAATTTGTTTTAAACAATAGGTTCCCCCCCTGCAAAATAGGGATGGAATAATTAAAATCTTGATATTGACATAATTTTGGAATATTTTATATCAGTGATAAAGCTGAAGAGGCTCAAATGTGAGGAACCAAAAGAAATTGTGTTGGTCACTAGCCCCTGCCATGAACTAATTATAGGTTAATGAACACATATTACTTGTTGGGAGAGAAATTAGACAAAATAATGCACACGCACTGATGTTGATGCGTCTAATGCAGGAGCCCCGAAGGGGGGACGTGTTTATGTAAGAACCAAGTTGAACTTTCCCATTACTGAAAGTTCATTAACACGAGAAACAAAAAAAACATGTTATTTTTCTGTTTTTATAACGTATTATCACTCAAAATGTTGGAGAATAGTAACAAATATAAATGCATCAACCCGCCCGAAAAATGAATCAATCCAACGCGACGCGAACTCGCGCAAAATACTGCGCGTAGTACGCTGAGTGCACAATATACACAATCAATGCATGTTTAAATGTAATAGATTGCTAATGTAGCTTGATTATGTTGAACTATAGTTTGATCAGCTTGTATTACTCGGCTGGAATTGTTAGGCTTTTACCTCTACACGGAAAAGTAGACCAACGTTATAGTGATATTGTTGACGTGCCTGGTCTATATTTTGCATGTTATAGAAAGTAGACAAAGTATTGGACTTCAATTATGCTTCTGGTTGGATGTCACAAGACAATTCTCAAAATAGAATATATTGATATTAATTAGTGTTGTTATCATGGCCCGCCGATTATGAGCTGATCAAACTATAGTGTTGGATGAAGTAGCTGAGAAAGGATGGAAATTCAAAGTAATTATTGTAAAAGTGGTATGATATTTGTATACATATAATTAGCTATAATTTTAGTTATTTATAAATTGTAGCAAATACCAATTGTAGCAAAGTTTACTGATTATTCCTTTTAGGAGAAGAAGTCCATCGCCACGAAGAGACAGACATCGAGACAGAAGTCCCAGGCGTCATCGGAGTCGGTCACGAGAACGCAGACATAGAGAGCGATCTCGTTCTCCTCGTCATCATAGAGATGATGATCGTCACCATAGAAGTCATAGACACAGATCAGCATCTCCAGAGGACAGGTGAGCAATACTAGCAAACTTGCTTGTTTGTTTGTTTGTTTGTTTACCTAGATTGTTGCATCAGGAACAGACACTTGAGTCCATCAGGAACAGACACTCGAGTCCAGAGTCCATGGAAAATTCATGATCCAGACCTATAGATGCAAAATGCACAATCTAGGCTAGGCTAGCCTATCCTATAGACGAATCCAACGAGCGAAGTGATGGTCAGAATTCAGTCGGCCATTACTGGGTCCCGTCTGCACCAAACTGGTGTTGTTACTGCCCAATTGGGTGGATTAAATCCGCTTAAAATCAATGTTGAATTGTATTGTGTTGTAAACTTTCATCATTCTTTTGTCTACATATAACACGGGTGATGGAATGCAGTTTAATATCCCTGCCAAGGCCACATCATTTCACATTATTATGGCTGCCATTGAGGTGTAGGAATGCGTGCAAATGGATTTGTCTATAAAAAGCAGGCTGGAAGTTCATAGCATAGAAAAATAGCAAGTAGAAATAAACATTTTGCTCTTAACCCTTGGGTAGAGAGATGTAAGTAAGAAACAGGCACCTGATAAAACCGAGTAAGGAAAAATAATTACGTATTCATTCCAATAAGTGCCCAGGGCCCTTAACAAATTAATTTTGGGTGGGCACTTATTTTTTACCTGGTTTACCCAATGTTTCGTAAGGGGTGTTTATCAGGGTTGTAGCTAGGGCAGTTTTAGTGCTGGGTGGTATTTGATGAAAATCTTGCATATTTGGCCATTTGTTGTCAAAATTGATCAAATTCTTGACTAATTCAAACAAATTGTGCAATGTTGGACTCTGAGTGGTGGGTTAGCTCCAATGCCTAAAATTGCAGTTGGTGGTGGGTTCCAAAACTGAGTGGTGGGTTCTGGCGCTCGCTGTAGCTACAACCCTGGTGTTTATTAGAGACGAATTAACGTACCAGGTATGTTATAAAAGGGTCCTGAAACGTTCTAGTAGCTTTTCTGATGCAGACAATATATTCCAAGTTTACGAGGATTTGTAGTCCTCCAGCTATTTCTCTGTATCGACATCGTACCTGTCACTTCAACATTAATGGTACCCTTTAGCAAATTGAAAATACCCTGGGTGGGCGCTTATTGGGGCATGGGCGCTTATTGGAATGAATACGGTAGTATTTTATTGCATCATTATTTGTATTTTTCTTTATTATATTACACATCAACTGATTTTGAATTGTGGTATTGTTTAATCATCAGACACAGAAAATCCCATAGAAGTAGTAAACAAAGCAGCAGATCAGACAAGGACAGAGAAGACAGGGATAGGAAGAAGGACAAGGAAAGCGGCTCCAAGTCTCAATCAGATGAAATTGCTGAAGCCAACGCTTTACGAGCCAGTCTTGGACTCAAACCACTCAATTAAGCTAATAATGATGCAATATGAACTAATGCCAAATTGTTTGGAATACAACTTTGAACAAGATGATGACAGAAATAAGTACAGGAGAATTTGGGCTCCCTATACCACCTTATAAAATGATACCATCAGCCCTGGACAAAAATGTTTGGTATTCATGCCCTTGCCAACAGCATGGGAAGCAATTAAAAACTGTGGCATCCAATCTGATACAGTTGTCTCACTGCTTTGACCCTATCAGTGAATCATGCCATAAAGCATTTCAAATTACACTTAGTGTGTGAATTTCATGCAAATGTACATTTGATATCCATTAAAAGTTCCTAACTTTGCAAGATGATGATGAACCTGTACAAAATGTACCTGTTGAAAGCTCTATTGCATCACAATAAATCAGGTCCCAACATATGTGTTAAATATTTTGATAACACTGCTTTGGTTAATTGGTTTCTGTGTTACGTTGTGTCAGAACTTTTTGATATGCTGCAAATGTCAGCTTCTGTGTTAGAAGACACTTGAGGCTTAAAGTCCCAATTTACAGCTATTGAAATCAGCCAAACTTGATACAGAGCAATTTTGTAGTATTATTATTGTAATTGCAATGGGCTATCCACATACATCCCCATGGAAGATGTCACCTTAATCTCCCAGACAAGGAGAGTAAATTTCAAATGGAGTCGCCCATTCAGGTAACTCCATTTGAAATTCACACTCCCTGTGTCATGCATTCCATTGGGGGTGTGTGGATTTTAACTGGAATGGCAAATAAAAATCCCCATAGAAGCCAACTGTTAAACAGTCACAATAAAAAGTTTTCTTTCGTTTTATTGCATTATTTTGGATTAAATTGATAGAAAATCTTATTTACATTACTAATATAATAACAGCATTTAAATTTTCACTTAAATAATAGTTTAATGGTTGCTCAATTTTGCTTTGACAACTGAAACGGTATGATGGGATTTAAACTGAATTTGTTCTGAATTCTTATTATCTAATGTTTCCCACAGAGTGAGAGGAAAACCCTTCAATGGGCTATTCCTGTTGAAATCCATACACCCCTATGGAAGATATCTTGCACACAGGGAGTGTGAATTTCAAATGGGGTTATCTGAATGGATGACTCCATTTGCAGTCTACACCCCCTGTGTATAAGATTAAGGTCATCTTCCATAGGGGTTATATGGATTTCAACTAGAATACCCCAGTAATGAATGTAGCATATTATAACTTCTTTTTATTTATTCATTAAGGGGTGGGGTATGAGCCTTTGGACAGTATTTATTGTGGGACATTAGAGCACATCAGACATATCAATTGCATTCTGAATACGAAGAATGTCCTTCTGATATCAAATAATTTTGATTTTTGAAATTGCAATGTAATACACATTTTATGGCAAATGATTAAAATTGATATTTTTGATATTTTATAGTACTCAAGTAAACTTTATAAAATCTGATAATATGTTCTTAAAGTGTATGTAGGTGGGATGAAAAGCCGATGATCAATTGAAAATTTGACCTTTCGTATTGAAGATATGGATTTTTTTTTTTTTTTTTCCAAAAAAAAGGTCTTTTTGGGAAAAAAATCCATATCTTCAATATGAAAGGTCAAAATTTTCATTTGATCGTCGGCTTTTCCTCCCAGCTACATACACTTTAAGAATATATCATTAGATTTATAAAATTTACTTCGAGGAATGTTATATATCAAATATGTGAAAAATATCAAATTTTAATAATTGTTCATAAAATTTGTATTATATCGTGAATTTCCAAAATGAAAATTATTTGATATCAGAAAGACATTCTTCGTATTCAGAATGCAATTGATATGTCTGATGTGCTCTAATGTCCCACAATAAATACTGTCCAAACGCTTCAAATCGCTCATTCCAGTTCCCTTAAGAACCTTGAAAGTTAAATGTGATTTCCCTATTGCCCTCCCACCTCCATTGCCCTTTTATGCCATATCAGAAAGTCATCTAAGCAGAAATAATTCATCATTTTACCTTTTATTGAAAACTTGGAATATTTTAGTCTTCTCTACTTTGATAGTCTCCTGTGTGTAAGCAAATATCTTATGCATACAGTGTATAAAGATCAATATACGAGGGTCATTCAAAAAGTTCTACCTGTTGGGTCATGACGTTTGTTATGTTAAAGGTAGCTACTTGAAAAGTTGCATACATGTAGTTCGTAATGTCACCTACAGGTGGTGAAAAAATCATGTCAAGACCATTTTCAGATTTTTCTTGGTGACCTGAAAACCACAGTAAGATATGGTTCACCGGAAACGGTCAAAATATGTACAATATTTACAAAGGCGTCTCAAGTACAGTGTGTTAAAGATCCCATAATTGTTCCATTTGGTCATGTTATACAGTAAAAACTGTATAAAACACAAGAATAATCATAAAATTATATGTACTGGTTAAAAGCAAACTGAAAATGATGAACATTTAATATGCACTAAACTAATAGACCAAATAGCCAGTGTAATAAAATTAGTATAAATGACCACAAACACAGTTTATGAAGATATTGACTTTAATAAAACATGGTGTAAAATGGTGGCATTATATCGCTTGCTTTGGAATAAAATACCACAATAGATCACAAAGGGAATTAAATTTACTTTTTTGACTGAAAAATGTGTTATAGTAGCTTTAACTTTTGTATTTTATCTAAAAGCGCAGCTAGAAAAGTCATGGTGTACGTATGGACACTATGCTGATTATCATTACCTGAGATGTTACAAGATATCCCTCCAAAAAGTGGAATTCTGGGTAATTTCTGTCCATCAAAATTTTACTTTTTCAGTCACAGATGATGTTTTGGACTGTAAGGTATATATTCATTCAAAATTTATATTGTTACTAATATGATTTGTTTGTATAAAGAGGGAAGTTCGTACATTGGCTGCACGCATGTTTTCAAGTGCAATATCCAAAGATGCGTCACCGTTTCCGGTGTACCATATCTTACGGTGTTTTTCAGGTCACCTACAAAAATCTGAAAATGGTCTTGATATGATTTTTTTACCACCTGTAGGTGACATTACGAGCTATATGTATGCAACTTTTCAAGTCGCTACCTTTAACAGAACAAAAGTTATGACCCAACAGGTAGAACTTTTTGAATGACCCTCGTATACCAAATAAGCTGTAGTAGTTGGTTACCAGTAAAATGCCCGATTGTAAGTAATGTTCGAATAATGACTGAATAATGAAAGAGTCACCTGGGTTGCCTCATCACTCTCCAAAATATATGTAACAGGAAACTCACAATCAACTTTGAAGTGCCAAATTAGTTTGATTTCTAATTGATTTACATTGTGCAAATTGCACAAGTCATGTCATTGCCCGTTACATATTCTGACGGTAAGCCTTCAGCACTGACGACTTCAACATGAAACATAAAGGAAATATTATCCCCGGCTTGTGCCCCTTGTATCACTTCAGGGTCTCGATCTAAGCACACATATTCGGTTCGCGCATGATCCCACCTTGCTGCTACCAAATACCCATCATATTCTCTGGTCCATCCGGTAGGGCAGTCCATGGTCGCAGGCATCATGAAGGCTTGTGTACGACTTTTTTGGCTCTGACACATGACACATGGTGTGTCGTGTTCATGGTACATATGAAGTGCTCCTTGACCACCGTTGTGATATTCAACACCATAGATTCTGGATCGGCCGGCCTGTTTTCCTGACACTGATTGGTTGAAATGAGGTGTGCGTGTTAGGCATAAGTAATTGGAGCCTCCACCAGGGACATCAATTTCAGAGGTACCATCGCCTTGCCACCTTCCTGCTTTCCCAACAGCTGCAAAACCTGCAAGGAATATATCAATATTTGAGGTTTAAAGCAGATGTTGGTGTCACTTTGAGATACTACATTAACCACCAAAAGTATCTATCTGATGTCATCTGAGATCGAAGGTTAAAGTCATGTTTAAGGTCAAGTGTGAAAGTTTGCCTGATTGGGTTTAAACTTGGTGCAAATAATTCTCGATTATGAGGGGATTATGAAAAAAAAATCAATCTTGAGGTCATCAAAGGTCATAGGGATTGATTAAGTATTAAACTTTGCTGGATTCGGCTTAAACTACTAGGTGAAAATTATCTTTGATATGAGGGGAACATAAAAAAAATTTTAGGGGTAAAACTTGGTGAAAATAATCCTTGATATGAGGGGAACCTGAAACAAATCAATCTTGGGTCATTCAAGACTAAATAACGTTGGAATTTGGTTGCCCGACGTCCGATCTTATTACAACGTCCATACAACGTAGTTTTTCCCGATTGTGCCCACTGGGATGCAATTGAAATTTATCCTGCCATAGTATACTGATAATATACCAGGAGGTAGGTCCTAGCGGTGTTGACAATGAAGACACACCTGAAGGGGATGCAATTCTGTAATGCCCCCTTCACATTTCACTCTACGGCGGCCCAAATAAACCTTGGGCAAAGGAACGACCTTTTTCAAGTTCACATCATTAAAACAGAATGCAAGTTAGGTTTGTGTAAATGACTAGGATATGCATGCTCTAGTAGGGTCTGTGCCCGGGTCTGTGATCATGACCACAGACCCTGATATGACAGCCTGATGACTTTGCTCCGACTTCAAATTCACAATTTCTTCTTTCTTTTTGAACAAATGCAAATCTGAATCTGAAGCCACCAAATAATGTTACGTTACATCAGAGAAGAGATGGAACTTAGCACTAGCAGTCATTCTGAAGAAATTTCACTCAAGAGAACTATAGATGGCGCTGTTTATCTTTTTGGTGAATAGAAGCAGACCTGAATAGAAGCTTTCGCTTTTTCAAGAAATGCTAAGTTTACACCTAAATAAACAACTTTGGAGGATTTCTTTTAAAATCAACAGATCAGAGTATTAGCTATTAACTAAAAGAACTAAGTTATACAGGGTGAGTCAAAAAAGTACAATAGAGCATATAATCGATATATGCAAGAACCAAGTCGAACTTTCCCATTATTGAAAAATTCTATAAATACCACATTTAAGGGGGTACTACACCCCTGCCCAATTTTGTGCTTATTTTTGCATTTTTCTCAAAAATTATAGTGCATTGGGGACAAGTAAGATATGTATATTATAGGAGCAAGGACTGCAACTACTGCACTGGAAATTTTATTTCAGCACAGACATCAGTTGTGGAGTTACAGTCAAAAATGAGGGAAAACCAATATTTGATCAACAGATCAATAACTACTTGCTTTGAGTTGCTGAATTTTCAGTACAGGAGGTGTAGTCCTTGCCCCTATACACCTATCCGACTTCGCCATTACTGCGGTGTCCCTGATGTAAAACTGCGGTGTCCTGAGGTCGGGGTTCTATCCATTATTTATTGTGTGCTATACAGAATTGTACCCGGAATTGTACATAACAGTGATATTCAATACACAATCATGAGTATTGAATTACGAATTAAATCTCCCGCTCTGGTACATCTGTGTTGCCGTCAATAGAGGGCCAAATAGCCTACAGTAAACGCTTCTCGGATTGGTGTATAATATACATATCTTAATTACTTGCCACCAATGTTATGTAATTTTCGAGAAAAATGCAAAAATAGGCACAACATTAGCCAGGGGTGTAGTACCCCCTTAATAGTCACCTTCTGTGAAAATATGAAGTGAATCACGACTACCGTTTAATTTTTATGAGTCCTTTTGGTGCGATACCCAATTTCGTTATTTGTCCACCGCAAGGTACCATATATTTTGAATTAGAGCACACAATGCACGGTAAAGGCACCAGCTCTGAAACTGACTTAAACTTAAATAAGGTTGATTTTTGCGTTATTTTAACTTTTTTTTTTTCTGTTCAAGCTAACTTTGTAACATTACTTAAAGTCCTTCATACCTCACTCGACTCCAACTCCAGTTTTTTAAATCCCAAATTATGTCCAACTTATTGGATATTTTGTGATTCACTCCACTTCATCTTTAAACATCTTTAAAGTAAAGGTAAAATGAAAATAACAACAAATAATGTTTCTTCTCCTTAAACAAGACCAAGGGCAATAACACGTTGAGTGCTCCATTTTATTTCAATGCCAATGAGGTTAAGAAAATGGCAGTTGTTCCAAATCTACCTAACACAGAGTGGGCTGATATTCAAATTTTAGATGTCTCTAGCTCTTGGACAAACAATAAAATTCAATTTTGCCGCCCCTTCCTCAACAGCCCGAAAAGGTTGACCCAATTATTTTCACGGTCGTTTGAAAAAGTGAAGAGCAAAAAAAACAAAACAACAAAAAACAAAACAAAACAAAGGGTTTCAGGCGCTAGCGCCCTAAAGGCAACACATTTTGATGTATACTACCATTTTATGCTTTATCAAATTTTTTTCGCGATTTTGTATTTACTAATTCGTTTTGCCGCCCCCTTCGTTTTAGCCGCCCCTTCTTCTTCCGCCGCCCCCTGCTTTTACCCCGGGGGGCTGTCGCCCCCAAAGCCCCCCCAAAATACTCACAT
The DNA here is from genome assembly GCF_039555335.1 of Amphiura filiformis. Taxonomy (NCBI): domain Eukaryota; kingdom Metazoa; phylum Echinodermata; class Ophiuroidea; order Amphilepidida; family Amphiuridae; genus Amphiura; species Amphiura filiformis. The sequence goes on from NC_092646.1 coordinate 46,335,781, forward strand.
GTTGGGTATCGCTATAAAATGTGTCATAAAAACAAAACGGTAAATGCTAATTCCTTGATTTCTGCACACAAGGTCACTGATTGATGTATCATATATAAAATGTTATAAAACCTAAAAGGTTCAACTCGGTTCTTAAATAAAATTGGATTCTTTCCTTTATTGCACTTTTTTACACACCCTGTTTATAGATAACGATTGATTTCTGTATAACTATACAACTCGCCTGTTTCACGTTCTCTTAAAAAACACACACAAAAAAACCGACTTACATTAATTGTAGAAATCTTGGGTTTTGAACCGGTTCTCATTGTTTTTATATTATTTTTCCTGGGATTTTTATGGAAACAAATTGCTAACTTAAGGGTAGACGAGATATTGTTGGTCGAAGCAACCTAAAAATCGATTTTCATTATCTAGATCAATATATTATTGAAAATTAACACTTTGATGTTTTGCAAAAGTTCATTCTACAAATCGTATACTTTGCAAACTTGCTTAATTTATTGTTGTTAATGAGTTATGTACGTTTGACAAAAGTGTTGTTGTTTCAGCCCTCTTTACAACGTAACTCAAGAACCGCAGCACCTATAAAAGTATATCTATTATATTTTAATTCTTCTACACGCTCGCTATGAATTGAGCAATGCAGTTTTTGCCAAAGCTCACTACCATTCATAAGATACTGTGAACTACCAAATCACAACAGTTTAAAATAATTAATAACCTTAATTAGTCGAACGCTTTCGACTCATCGCTAGATAACTTTTGACAATTTCAGTGTATTTGGTGCTTCTTTTCAATTCTCGCGATTCCAAATACAGCGCGCCACCAACGACGGCAGTGAAAATTGGCTTGGGGTCGACAGTTTTTCATCAACCATAGCTGACCATCGTGATTATTACTCTAAAAACACAATGTTTTATAGTACTTTTTGAAATTTTTTGAGATTTTCTGTGTTGAAGTGAAATATTGCAGTTTGATATTCACAGATGTCCTTTTCTAAATCCCGCAAACTTGACGTTGATACTAGGTGTTTCCTTTTTGTTATACATTTTCTAAAACCGCCCTTTTTTGTTTTTAAACTTTGCGATGCTTTTCAGCCCGATACGCGCGAGCCTAGTCAATGCGAAGTAGGCCTAGGCCTGTCCTTTTTTTAAAATGGAAAACGCATAGGTTTTATTTTGGTTATTAGAATAAATTGTTTTAATTCTTTCTGAATTTATTGTTTGTTCAATACGATAATAATATAACACCAACATCCATACTATAGGTGTTGCATTTTTGTAATCGGCCTACATTTTTCTAAAAATGGGGTTTTTTTTCACTAAGGCGCTTATAGCGGCTCGCCGCGCGGGATAGGCCTACCGCAAAGAAATTCAAGTAAATTTTTAAAAGATTCTTAATGTCTCATTACTTATAAACATGCATCACATTGGTTTGCCGTTTTGTTATTATTGTAATTGTTTGATTTGTCCTTATTATATTTTTAGCCTAAATTTGTATTTTTAATTGTATTACTATCAAGCATTAAAAAAATTACGATCACAATAAAAACACTTTGTAGGCATAGCCTACCGCATAGGCCCTAAAAATAACATTTATTTTTTGTTAATATTTCAATTTTAGACTTTAATGCATAAGTTCAACAATACCTCATAGAGTTCTAGCATTATAATAAAGATGAAGAAAGTTTCAAACTGCATGCAAAAGAGTACATGAATTTAAAAGATCATTATTTTACGGCATAGGCCCATCAAGAAAATATGCATGAAAAACTCCATAACTTTAGAACCAAGTATGCTAGACCTTTGGTGTTTTCACAGTAACACAATTTTCAAAAATGCCTCTTTTGCCCCCCATGAACCAGATCGTGTCACAATTAAGGTTTAAATTTGACAATTGTCATGCCCGATTTTAATTAATTCATGTTTCTTTTTCATATTTTATTTTTACTTCCGCTTTCTAACATGTCATACCATCTTTATTTCATATTTCCCCTTTTCATATCCCAAGGAAATTTACTCTTAATGTAGGCCTAGGCCCACTCCCAATTAAAATAGCACACGTTGGTTGGAATGAGTTTCTTTTTAGTCATATAATATCGGTCGGCACAACATTGAAAAATCAAAAACTGTTTCGACTAAATATTCAATTGGGCAATTTTAAACGCCTAGGCCTATACATGTTTTAAAAGAAAAGAAAATGGGAAAGATTAAAATCTTTCCCATTTTCTTTTTCTTTCTCATGAAATTATAAGTCAACACTGTGAAAAGAACTGAACTGTAGTGTAGCCCAACCTTAACGGCATTGTGGACTTTGGCCAAATTGGAAAGGTTTAACTTCGGAGGGTCGACATTTCTTGCATATTAAATAATGGATCAGGCCCATGGATCAAGGACTCGACCTACAAAGTAAAGAGGTCAAATCTGGGGATGGACTTTATTGGAGGGGTGAACGCATTGTTTAGGCCTGCTTCATTTGAGACTGAAGGGGCGAACCGGGACACCCCCCCCCCCACACACACACACACCAATTTACGGTGAAGAATATACTGTACAATAAGGGACAAAACAAGATAACTTAACAATGTAGCTTAACAATGTAGTTTGGAGGCCATAATATAGGCCTAAATGAAAATGAAAACATGCCTATTCATACAGAAGGGTAGGCCTATTCGAGCCCCCGCACCAAATTTATTGAGGGGCTGAGCCCCCAGCCCCCGGTTCATAAGCCTATGTAATTTTGTCGACAGAATTGCACCACAAGAGTTTATTTTAAAAATTAACAGGTTTATTTGTTTAGTGCAAGTATATCTGATATATTTTCTCCCGACATTATACATTGGGGCCAAAGTGTTTTGTTTATGGCTATAGGCTATAGAAGGAAATGGCTTCTAAATTTACCACCTTCCGTGAAAAATGCTTTAAAACAATTAATTCATATCTATTCAAGTTTGTAAAAAGGTTATAAATGTAAAACATCTATAGGACTAGGTTAGGAAAAAAACAATAAAAATAAAAATAAGACAAGCGTTCAAAACATTTATGAAAACCAAAAGCTTTTGTCTTAATCATGTATCACGCATGGTATAATTATGGGAAAAGTTATCCAAACAAGAAAAAAAAAGATTTAGATTAAATTTCCTGTTTGAAATTGTCTTGCATCAAAAGCATTTTCTATTATAGGCCTACCCAAACTCGAAAATTGACATTTTGACATCGGGTTTATAGGCCTAGATGGTCGATCAGAGACATCAACATTTTTGACATCGAGTTTTAACCGTAGATGGTTGAATAGGAATAAAGCACATTTGAAATTCGAAAACGTTTTAATCGTATTAAAAAAAAATGCTTTACGCTGTCCATGCTGTTAAAATATGTACCGGTATTGAATATTTCGTTATTCTAAAATTGAGAATTTGGCCTCCTTTACTTAAAACAAACAAGGTTTAAAAATTGTTTTTTTTAAGGATATATTCATGAGGGTCTAAGTAGGCCTATCCCCAATCACTGATTTTTCAGTGTTTTCTTTTCTTGTAAACGAGAGCCTAAAGTATTTTCCCAAGCGCCTCGGATCGGGTTCGGAAAAGTTTGAAAATAAGGGTTTAATTGATGCCCATTATCTTGTGTGGGAATAGGCCTAACACTCTGAACATTCACAGAGGTAGGCCTATACCGGTAGGCCTAAACCATGACTGTCGAAATTAACTTTAAAAAGGAGGCAGAATTGGAAAAAAATCGTCGGAAGGTTGAATTAACAGCTGATCATCATCAACGTAAATAAACAAATTTGAGTAATCGATAGCAACACTCGTTACGTTTCCAGGGTCGATGGTTCATCGTCGACGCGTCATGGATGTCGACTTTTACCCATGATGCTCTGCGCGAAGTTGATCAGCCAGGCGTGATCGTAGGTGGCGCGCTGTATTTGGAATCGCGTCAATTGTCAAAGCATAGAGTATTATACTTTGGGTGTATTCCTAAAACATTTAGATGTATTCCTAATACATTTGGGTGTATTTCTAATACATTTGGGTGTATTCCTAATACATTTAGATGTATTCCTAATACATTTAGGTGTATCCTAATACCTTTGGGTGCATTCTTAATACATTTGGGTGTATTCCTAATACATTTGGGTGTATTTCTAATACATTTGGGCGTATTTCCTAATACATTTTTGCTATTATAATACATTTTGTTTGGGTGTATTCCTAATACAAGTGTGTATTCCTATAATACATGTACATTTGGGTATATTCCTAATATACATTTGGATGTAGGCCTATTTCTAATAAATTTTGATGTATTACTAATACATTTGGGTGTATTCCTTATGAATTTGGGTATACTCCTAATACATTTGGGTGTTTAATAATTCCTAACACAACAAACTCAAAAATATTTTAAAACGTTTAACGTGTTAATAACGTGTTTTGGTTTTGGTCAAATCATTTTAATGATGGGTTAATGAAAAGCATCACAACAGTAGAACAACCATGGCAGCATTTTATAAAGGTTGTCGAAATGTTATTGTAACATATTTTTGGCAAACATTAAATAAATATGCTGTCAACACTTAAAGGAGTATTTCGTGATCCTAACATCCTCTATTTATGTCATTTTTCATTAGATATCCACGAAAAAAAACTATTCCCAAAATTTCAGTTGATTCCGATTTTGCGTTCGCGAGTTATGCATGATTATGTGTATTACACTGCTCCATAGACAATGTGTTGTAATTTCGTTCTGGTGCACAAGAACGAAATTCAAATTTCACGATATCTTTGCTAAACGAATTAATCTGCAAGAAATATTTTGTACATAAACATAATGTAGCCAGAGGTTTCCAGTGATATAAAAAATCTCAACTTTTTTTGAGAAAAGTGGGGGGGATGAGGCTGTGGATCACGAAATGCCCTTTTAATAAGTAACCTGATGCTAGAATGTTTTGCACGAAGTTTAAAAAAATGTTTTTGAATGTTATTGAAACGTTTTATACCGTTCATATAATTATAACCCGACATTAAAACGTTTGCTGGGTACTTGGCTATTCCAGTTGAAATCCATAGACTCCAATATGGAAGACATGACCTTAATCTTCCTTTTACACTCCATGGAAATTATTACCTTAATCTTCCCATTACACCTGAATATGGAAGACATGACCTTAATCTTCCCATTACACTCCATTATGGAAACACATGACCTTAATCTTCCCATTACACCACATTATGGAAACACATGACCTTAATATTCCCATTACACTCCAATATGGAAGCATGCCCGTACGCAGATGTACCCAAATGTTCAAAAGTATACAAAAAGTCCCAAAATATGACAATTTGCGAGCGTAGCGAGCAAAAAAATCAGGGTTTTTACGCTTTTTTGGCCAAAAAAAGTCCAAATTTTTGAGGAAAAGTCCACTTTTTACAAAATCGCGCAACTTGGAAAAAAGGTCCACTTTTTCAATAATCAGCACCCCCCCCAAAAAAAAACATCCTGCATACGGGCCTGTATGGAAGGCATGACCTTAATCTTCCTTTTACACTCCAATATGGAAGACATGACCTTAATCTTCCCATTACATTTTGGTAATCTTTCTATGTGATTTTCTAAGTTTTGCAATTGATTGAGGAGGGGGGGGCACGTGCCCTGTCATTCAGCGGCAGCTCCAAGAAAACCATGCCGGTCATAACCCGGGGTCATAAACGTTAAAAATTGGGTGTCATTGACCATGAAAAATAACTTTCAGTTTCTGGGCAAAAACAAAAAAACAAAACAAACAAACAAACTTACAAACAAACTTACAAATAAACAGACAGACAAACAAACATCAAATATAAAAGAATATACCGAATGATCTTTCTGACTCGTCACATGCTAAGTCTTATGATTTCCTTCATTTTCGTATTATTTCATTAGGTTTAAAATGCTATCATCAGTAGATAGGCCTAACAAAATATAATTATTCAACCTTTCTCAATTTCTTTGTATTTTACAAATAAATACTATCTTGAGTAGATAGCGGAAAACTAACAAGCAAACAAATAACATCAAAACCAACTTTCCTAACAGACTTTTTCTTAATATTTTCTGTTGTTTTATTAGGCCCGCAATGCTATATATAGATATATATATCTTCAGAAGATAGCCGTTTGCGAGCGCGTTGCGAGAAAATGATGCAGATCGTAAATGATGCAGATCGTAAGTGGGCGTGTTGACAGAAGATGATGGATGTGGCAACGGGTGATTTGCAAATTGCACAGTAAATGGATAAAAAACAAACAAACAGACAGACAAACAAACATGAAATATTAAAGAATATACCAAATGATCTTTCTGACTCGTCTCATGCTAAGTCTTATGATTTCCTTCATTTTTGTATTATTTCATTAGGTTTGAAAATGCTATCATCAGTAGATAGGCCTAACAAAATAAAATTATTCAACCTTTCTCAATTTCTTTGTATTTTACAAATAAATACTATCTTGAGTAGATAGCGAAAAAATAACAAGCAAACAAATAACATCAAAACAAACTTTCCTAACAGACGTTTTCTTAATATTTTCTGTTGTTTTATTAGGCCCGCAATGCTATCTTCAGAAGATAGCCGTTTGCGAGCGCGATGCGAGAAAATGATGCAGATCGTAAATGATGCAGATCGTAAATGATGCCGATCGTAAATGATGCAGATCGTAAGTGGGCTCACGCTTACGAGTGTTCACAGAAGATGATGGATGTCGCAACGGGTGATTTGCAAATTGCACCGTAAATGGAGAAAAAACAAACAAACAGACAGACAAACAAACATGAAATATAAAAGAATATACCGAATGATCTTTCTGACTCGTCTCATGCTAAGTCTTATGATTTCCTTCATTTTCGTATTATTTCATTAGGTTTGAAAATGCTATCATTAGTAGATAGGCCTAACAAAATATAGGCCTAATTATTCAATCTTTCTCAATTTCTTTGTATATTACAAATAAATACTATCTTGAGTAGATAGCGGAAAACTAACAAGCAAACAAATAACAACAAAACAAACTTTCCTAACAGACGTTTTCTTAATATTTTCTGTTGTTTTATTAGGCCCGCAATGCTATCTTCAGAAGATAGCCGTTTGCGAGCGCGTTGCGAGAAAATGATGCAGATCGTAAATGATGCAGATCGTAAGTGGGCGTGTTGACAAAAGATGATGGATGTCGCAACGGGCGAATTGCAAATTGCACCGTAAATGGATAAAAAACAAACAAACATACAGACAAACAAACATGAAATATAAAAGAATATACCAAATGATCTTTCTGACTCGTCTCATGCTAAGTCTTATGATTTCCTTCATTTTTGCATTATTTCATTAGGTTTGAAAATGCTATCATCAGTAGATAGGCCTAACAAAATAAAATTATTCAACCTTTCTCAATTTCTCTGTATTTTACAAATAAATACTATCTTGAGTAGATAGCGAAAAATAACAAGCAAACAAATAACATCAAAACAAACTTTCCTAACAGACGTTTTCTTAATATTTTCTGTTGTTTTATTAGGCCCGCAATGCTATCTTCAGAAGATAGCCGTTTGCGAGCGCGTTGCGAGAAAATGATGCAGATCGTAAATGATGCAGATCGTAAGTGGGCGTGTTGACAGAAGATGATGGATGTGGCAACGGGTGATTTGCAAATTGCACAGTAAATGGATAAAAACAAAACAAACAGACAGACAAACAAACATGAAATATTAAAGAATATACCAAATGATCTTTCTGACTCGTCTCATGCTAAGTCTTATGATTTCCTTCATTTTTGTATTATTTCATTAGGTTTGAAAATGCTATCATCAGTAGATAGGCCTAACAAAATAAAATTATTCAACCTTTCTCAATTTCTTTGTATTTTACAAATAAATACTATCTTGAGTAGATAGCGAAAAAATAACAAGCAAACAAATAACATCAAAACAAACTTTCCTAACAGACGTTTTCTTAATATTTTCTGTTGTTTTATTAGGCCCGCAATGCTATCTTCAGAAGATAGCCGTTTGCGAGCGCGATGCGAGAAAATGATGCAGATCGTAAATGATGCAGATCGTAAATGATGCAGATCGTAAATGATGCCGATCGTAAATGATGCAGATCGTAAGTGGGCTCACGCTTACGAGTGTTCACAGAAGATGATGGATGTCGCAACGGGTGATTTGCAAATTGCACCGTAAATGGAGAAAAAACAAACAAACAGACAGACAAACAAACATGAAATATAAAAGAATATACCGAATGATCTTTCTGACTCGTCTCATGCTAAGTCTTATGATTTCCTTCATTTTCGTATTATTTCATTAGGTTTGAAAATGCTATCATTAGTAGATAGGCCTAACAAAATATAGGCCTAATTATTCAATCTTTCTCAATTTCTTTGTATATTACAAATAAATACTATCTTGAGTAGATAGCGAAAAAATAACAAGCAAACAAATAACATCAAAACAAACTTTCCTAACAGACGTTTTCTTAATATTTTCTGTTGTTTTATTAGGCCCGCAATGCTATCTTCAGAAGATAGCCGTTTGCGAGCGCGATGCGAGAAAATAATGCAGATCGTAAATGATGCAGATCGTAAATGATGCAGATCGTAAATGATGCAGATCGTAAGTGGGCTCACGCGTACGCGTGTTCACAGAAGATGTTGGATGTCGCAACGGGTGATTTGCAAATTGCACCGTAAATGGAGAAAAAACAGACAGACAGACAGACAAACAAACGTGAAATATAAATGAATATACCGAATGATCTTTCTGACTCGTCTCATGCTAAGTCTTATGATTTCCTTCATTTTCGTATTACATCATTAGGTTTAAAAATGCTATCATCAGTAGATAGGCCTAACAAAATATAATTATTCAATCTTTCTCAATTTCTTTGTATTTTACAAATAAATACTATCTTGAGTAGATAGCGGAAAACTAACAAGCAAACAAATAACATCATACAAACTTTCCTAACAGACGTTTTCTTAATATTTTCTGTTGTTTTATTAGGCCCGCAATGCTATCTTCAGAAGATAGCCGTTTGCGAGCGCGTTGCAAGAAAATGAAAATGATGCAGATCGTAAATGATGCAGATCGTAAGTGGGCGTGTTGACAAAAGATGATGGATGTCGCAACGGGTGATTTGCAAATTGCACCGTAAATGGAGAAAAAACAAACAGACAGACAGACAAAGAAACATGAAATATTAAAGAATATACCAAATGATCTTTCTGACTCGTCTCATGCTAAGTCTTATTATTTCCTTCATTTTTGTATTATTTCATTAGGTTTGAAAATGCTATCATCAGTAGATAGGCCTAACAAAATAAAATTATTCAACCTTTCTCAATTTCTTTGTATTTTACAAATAAATACTATCTTGAGTAGATAGCGGAAAACTAACAAGCAAACAAGCTATAACATCAAAACCAACTTTCCTAACAGACTTTTTCTTAATATTTTCTGTTGTTTTATTAGGCCCGCAATGCTATATATAGATATATATATCTTCAGAAGATAGCCGTTTGCGAGCGCGTTGCGAGAAAATGATGCAGATCGTAAATGATGCAGATCGTAAGTGGGCGTGTTGACAGAAGATGATGGATGTGGCAACGGGTGATTTGCAAATTGCACAGTAAATGGATAAAAAACAAACAAACAGACAGACAAACAAACATGAAATATTAAAGAATATACCAAATGATCTTTCTGACTCGTCTCATGCTAAGTCTTATGATTTCCTTCATTTTTGTATTATTTCATTAGGTTTGAAAATGCTATCATCAGTAGATAGGCCTAACAAAATAAAATTATTCAACCTTTCTCAATTTCTTTGTATTTTACAAATAAATACTATCTTGAGTAGATAGCGAAAAAATAACAAGCAAACAAATAACATCAAAACAAACTTTCCTAACAGACGTTTTCTTAATATTTTCTGTTGTTTTATTAGGCCCGCAATGCTATCTTCAGAAGATAGCCGTTTGCGAGCGCGATGCGAGAAAATGATGCAGATCGTAAATGATGCAGATCGTAAATGATGCAGATCGTAAATGATGCAGATCGTAAATGATGCCGATCGTAAATGATGCAGATCGTAAGTGGGCTCACGCTTACGAGTGTTCACAGAAGATGATGGATGTCGCAACGGGTGATTTGCAAATTGCACCGTAAATGGAGAAAAAACAAACAAACAGACAGACAAACAAACATGAAATATAAAAGAATATACCGAATGATCTTTCTGACTCGTCTCATGCTAAGTCTTATGATTTCCTTCATTTTCGTATTATTTCATTAGGTTTGAAAATGCTATCATTAGTAGATAGGCCTAACAAAATATAGGCCTAATTATTCAATCTTTCTCAATTTCTTTGTATATTACAAATATATACTATCTTGAGTAGATAGCGGAAAACCAACAAGCAAACAAATAACATCAAAACAAACTTTCCTAACAGACGTTTTCTTAATATTTTCTGTTGTTTTATTAGGCCCGCAATGCTATCTTCAGAAGATAGCCGTTTGCGAGCGCGTTGCAAGAAAATGATGCAGATCGTAAATGATGCAGATCGTAAGTGGGCGTGTTGACAAAAGATGATGGATGTCGCAACGGGTGAATTGCAAATTGCACCGTAAATGGATAAAAAACAAACAAACAGACAGACAAACAAACATGAAATATAAAAGAATATACCAAATGATCTTTCTGATTCGTCTCATGCTAAGTCTTATGATTTCCTTCATTTTTGTATTATTTCATTAGGTTTGAAAATGCTATCATCAGTAGATAGGCCTAACAAAATAAAATTATTCAACCTTTCTCAATTTCTTTGTATTTTACAAATAAATACTATCTTGAGAAGATAGCGTAAAAACCAACAAGCAAACAAATAACATCAAAACAAACTTTCCTAACAGACGTTTTCTTAATATTTTCTGTTGTTTTATTAGGCCCGCAATGCTATCTTCAGAAGATAGCCGTTTGCGAGCGCGTTGCAAGAAAATGATGCAGATCGTAAATGATGGAGATCGTATGTGGGCTCACGCGTACGCGTGTTCACAGA